>NC_139241.1:81700335-82300335 GCF_977018435.1 Lepisma saccharinum | reverse complement strand
ACAGAAAAAAAACCTGAAGCTTGAATTTCATTCCTAACATATTCCTGTAAGTACTCAGAAATGCATGCAATGAGTTCGTTTTGTAATGTCTTAGAGTCACCACTGAACACGTTTTTTATTTTTTTGTAATGGTTCTGTATTTCTAACGAACTTCTCGATATTAATAATGCAACAAGTTCTTTGAAATTCCCACGATTAAGCGAAGACACGCTTTCGTCGTGACCCCTGAACGCAAGTTCTTGTTTACATAAATACAGCGTTGCGTCAACTATTAATTGTAGGAAAAGCCTATTTAATCTTACATTTTCATTGAACCGTACATTTAAAAGCCTACTATTTTCTTGAAGGGCATCTGCTATGGTATTCCTGTTTTTTTCAAAAACTTTGAATTGTAATTTACACTTTAAATGTTCCACCGAATCATTGACAATTATTGAATTATATTGACAAAATCGTTATACCCTTCTTTATTCCACACATTGTATTTGTTGCTAAACAGTAAACAAAGCCAGCAGAACAACGAATGCAAATATCGACTACTACACAACCAAGGAAAGTCGACAAACCAGGAACTTTTAAATTTAATGTTGTATGATTTCCCTGCCTTTTTGTTCTCTCGCTTAACTGATATTTGAAGAATGTCAGTTGGCCGCCCACAATTTAAAACGTCTTTTTTTGTCTTGATCCGTCCATCTGGAAAATGGTGTCTGCAACAAATTACACACTAAGTCATTTACTGGGTTCATTGTACAAACCACAGCTCAACACATGAACACAACACACGATTAGGAAACGCGAAACACACACGCGGAACAAGATCTCGCGAGAACGCAAAGATTTTGTCACAACCACTGGATGCAATGTTTTCTCCGACGAGAGAACTGATTCACGTAGAGGGCGACACCATGTTCAAGGCCAACGCTAGGTGACGTCACCGTTGCCATGACAACCGGCTAAGTCTTCCGCACCCTGGCGGGGTTTGCTCTTCGACGAACTCACGTGCGTAGCGCCGAGCGGCGTAATTTGAGTATTATCGCGTACGTTCTGCTGAGAAATAGTTTAATTTAACAAGCAAATGAAAAATGTCAATATTAATTTGAAAATTAGGTGAAAACATCTGCACTTGTTGCACTTGGCCAGCCGCCACTGTGTGTTTCTTAAAATGTTTATTCTTATTTTCATGATGCAAGGCCAATGTGTTTTTATTTTTATTGTAGTGTCGAGCATAGTGGCACAAAATGCTAACTAACTCTCTAGCCTTCTTAAACGTGAAGGTTCATGGCTGCATCAACACAAGCCTTTCATCTGTTCCTATCCAGACAAGATGAATCCAATCGTTCCCATCCTTTACCAATTTCCTTTAGGCCAATCTGAACATTATCCCTCCATCTTCGTCTTGGCCTTCCTACAGGTCTCTTACCATCAGGTTTCCCAACAAGAATCCTTTAAATACACTAATGTAAAATGTAGGGCTAAGCTGATACCACTTTGAACCGATACCAATGCTGATACTATTACTGATTCTCGCTGGTACTGATGCTTGAAAACTGTGATAATTAAGTTGTTCAAAATGTATTGTAATCTTTGAGTGTAAGTATTCCACTGTAATTATAATTATATACATCAATTTACCAAAATTTTTGCTTTAAAATACTTGAGAGAATTACATCAGAATATTAAATTACATGTTATTTTATCACAAAATTCAATTTTTTTTACACAAAACTGGTGCAAAATTAAAAAGAAACTCTATTTTTGCATAATTTACAGGATAGTATTAGACTCCATGTGTCGCATGGTATTTTTGAGGATTCCATGAAAGATCGAAATGCTGGAAAAGTATCGGTACATATCGGCAAATACATTCCAACCAATACTGATACCACTGCTATCTGCCGATACTATCGGCTCAGCCCTAGTAAAATGTTCATTCTTTCCCAGGTCCCACTGACTGAGGAAGATAGTGTTGCATGGACTCTACAAGAAGCTTTCATCTGGGGAACCTTAATCACGCCCCTGCCTGGTAGTCGATTAGCTCTCAACATAGGACCCAAAAAGCAATTTGGATGGGCAACCCTTGGGTCTGCGTTGTGTTCCCTTCTCGTTCCCGCTGCTTGGAACACTCCTGCCCATGTTATGATTAGGGTGATACAGGGAATGCTTATGGTAAGTGAATTCGGTGGTATGGTAATGCTTGCACAAATGATTAGAACGAGACAAATATGTAATCTGAAATTAAATTATCGACTCATGAGTAAGAGTGTGCATATTTCTTTTTTTTTTAGGGGTGGTGGAAATTCATGTGCTTTCACCAGATTAATTCATATCTCCTAATTTGGAATACTTTGGTGAATGTTTATAGTGCATATAAATTTATATTTGAGAGTTTAGTGCATATTTTAGTTTAAGATGTATATAAAAGAAACAGTGCAATCATCAATGCCTTTCCCGATGATACACTGGAAACTTTAGATATAAAGTTTATGCTAACTGTTACAATTTTTCCCTCTTTTACATGTAATCATGTAAAAGCCTCCTTAATGGCACAGTGGTAACATCATCATCTTACAGGGTTGGCATTTTGCCCGGTTTTTTTTTCGAAAAACTCAACCCAGGTGGGTTTTCAGGTTTTTTCAGATAAAACCCAGGCAAAATCAATTTTTCATCCACCATCTTGAAATGCTTTCAACAAATGCAAGTGCAAAATAAAATCCTTCCCTGGGTGTATCTATTTCAGACATGAATTTCAGCTTAAAAACTCTAAATTTGCTACAAATATTGTGGTCTCAAAATTAGTGACTTCCCCCCCCACCCTCCCTAAACCACACACTATATTACAGAGTTTTTATTAAAAACTTCAAGCTCAAGTAATGTCCTAACATAGCTGAGACTTGGTTTTCTAATCGTAACTTAAAGCTCTCCCAAGGCAAGTTAAATCAGTCTGTCGTACACCATCTTTAAACATGGTGACAAATTTTTTTCAAATACAATATGACACCAATCCTTTAAGTTATCTTGTAAGTCTAAAAGTTACAACTCAAAAGCTTTGCATCTAGGGCAAAATGTATGTTTGTAATTTTACCACCAGTCCTCTCCTACACTCCTCTCCTAAACTAAGAAATACAATATTAAAGGTTTTACTGCAAAATTGCGGACCGACGAATTATCTGCAGTGACTGAGTTTAGTTGCTTATATTCTGAAAATGCATTGTAGGCAGTTTTGGGGAAAAAGAGAGCATGGTATAGAGCTTTCGTGCAACATAAGGAAAATCAGTTTTTCATTCACTATCTTGAAACACATTGTTCAATTTCACTCACATGTAATACCGTTGCACTCTGTCAAGTTTTCTAGCTGCAGAAACATGTTATCATGGTCACTAAATAGATAACTTGTCTTTCTTTGCCCCACCCATGCTCCTCCTAAATCGTGCATTATGTTTCGATAATTTTATTGTGAATTTACAGTGCAAGTAATGTCACAATGCTCCTGAAAGTTTTATGCACAAAGCTCGGAATTGTAGTCTCTAAAAAGGTTTGAAAATGTCAAACATGGTCAAAATATGAAAGTATACGTATGCATTGTATTTTCTTGAGTACACCACACCCCCTATTTTTAAGGAAAAAGTAATTGTGGTAGATTATAAGAGTGCTCAAACTCTTGGGATAGAGCTCCTAACCACAAATAACATTTATCCTACATGGGTAAGCAACCCATTATGTTCAATCAATGCACTGAACTGCCAGGAGGGAGGGGTCACTGTCTTAGTGCAAGGAATTGGAAAGGAAACAGAACATTTGCACACATACTAAATTTTGAGAAATGAATCATTCTGAAAAAATGCACATGGGGAAAACTGGGCTGGACCCACCCGAGCCAACCCTGTCATCTTATAATCAAGGGGTTCTGGGTTCAATACCTACCACATACTTTATATTGTAGCTCAAGTCCTTGTTAGCCTATCTGTGCATAAAGTGAACTCAAAACAAAAACCCAATTTTTTCACATGACGTGATAGATATTTTGATACAACAACTGGTAGGTCATCTCAAGTCACCACAACTTGAGGTGGTACAAAATTGCAGATGTAATATTTCACATTATGGCTTATTAGGAAAATGTGAATAGAAGTTCCTTGTTAATTGAAGGATGTTCAGATACGAATGTAAATTCAGTTCCCAGGAAACAATCAATTGAATGATGTATCATGTTAGGACATATTCCAAATCGTTAGCAAGGGAACCAGCTGTACTTAATATCATACTCATTTTGAAAATCTGATGTTATGATGTCATGATTCATTCAAAATTGAAAGTGAATAACAATAATAGAGTAGTAATATGGTTTTATACATCTTGACCTCTTTCTAACCACGTGAAAAGAAAAATGTGCATTGTTATTACTTGAGAAAATATATTCTTAATTTCATATCAGATATGTTTGTTTGACTGATTGATATGCTTCATTTTACATTCCTTTCTTTCACTTGTGGCTAATCGTGAAGATGAGGATGAATGGTCCTACAGAGGATTATGCTTGCTGCAGGTCCAGCCATCAGAGGCTCCTTAGTCTGCTACATGCAGTCCAGGGTGTACTGCATGGAAGAGAGGTTGACATTTGGGTCAGCTCATAGTTCAGACATGTATTTTAAGTTATTAACAGTATAAAGTTTGTTTTAACAAAGAAACAAAAAAAACGAGGAAGTTTGTCTTAAATACAGTTACTATTGAATTGTTAATACCCGTTTCTTTTACCCAACAGGGCTTGACATGGCCAGCAATACACATGTTAGCTGCTACCTGGTTTCCTCCTCTAGAGAGAAGTCAGTTTGTTTCTTGTTATACAGGCAAGTTCATGTCTTTTTCTAGTCTGTGGAATATTTCTTAAGTTTGGTAATGAAATTAAATTATATAGATACTCTAATTTTAAATGAATTTGCAATATTTTATGAATCACCATGTTGTAAGACTACATGGAGGGACAACTTACAAATTTATGTTGTATAGAAAAGGTTATGCATTTTCCCTCATTTATGAAAACATTGTCACTGAATATGTGAAGTGATCAGAAAAAATGGTTGCAAAGCCTGTAAATAACAGGGTAGTGTTTACAGTCTGGGGTGAAAGTGGGTACATGCAAGGGCAGATTAAAGGGGATGGTGGAGGGGCAACTGCCCTCTCCAAGGCCCTTAAGGGGCATCGTGGGTGACTTCCACCAAGGACCTATTTTATTTTTTCACATATTGGTAAATAATATATATACACAGTTGGAATGAAATATATCTCATGTAGTACCAATTAAGAAACAAACAAGAGTAGAAAAAAGGGTGACTGAGGGGCGACAGACCCTTAAGGATCTCATTTTTATTTCTTCAATATGGTAAATATTGTGGTATTTTACGAAGAACTACCATTATGGGGACTAGGAAGCTTAACGGCGAGTGTAACGAGTGAGTAAAATAGGGGCAACGAGAGACAGGGGGCGAACAAAGATATAAGAATGACGAAAGATAGGGGCGACAAAAGATTGAAGGCAACGAATGATAAGGGGCGTGAACAAAGATAAGAATGATGAAAGATAGGAGGGGACGAATGATAAGGGGCGAACAAAGATAAGAATGACGAAAGATAGGAGCGACAAATGATAAGGGGATGAACAAAATTAAGAATGACGAAGGATGGGGCAGTGAAAGATAGGGGCCGGGGTGAACGAATATATGAATAAACAAATATAGGGATAAGAATTAAGAAGGATGGGTGCGATGAAAGATGGCAACTGACAAAAGATTAGAGGGAGACGATGGATAGGAGGCGAAGAGGGAGCAAATAAAGGTAAGGATGATGAAGGAAGGGGGAGGGACGAAGGGATGAAGGTACTAGGGTGGATCAAAGGAGTTGTGAGGTGACCAACCACCCCTTCACAGAGGACCTAGAAAATACTCCCACCACTTCTGCTTTCTCACTCATATTTTCATGCACAGTCACTATGGAAAGGCCATAGCCAGGGAGAGAGAACAGCTGACATGGAAAAAATTTAGGCAAACTACAACTATCAATCTCAGTAACTTGCTGCAAGGGCGAATTAAAGGCTTGAGGGGGTGATCACTCTTCTCCTGTGCCTCTCACAAGAGGTTTTTTTTTTAAAAAAATTTATTGATAAATTCACAAAGTTGGAACGAAATGTATCAAACATTGTGGCATTTTATGAGATACCCAAGAGCTAAGAATTAGCAACTATGGAAGGTGACACAGCAGTGCTCTTCTTGCTTGTTTGGGGCAAGACATATCTTAAACTGGTCCATGTTGCTGATAGTCACATCTGTTGGAATCAAAAATCAATGTATTTTGATTTGTGAAGAATCGATTACAGTCTTTATTTTGTTGAAGTTAAACAACTTAGAATGATTGGTGTGCTACACAGTGGCATAACCACAGGGGAGGCAGAGGGCATTGCTCTCCCCTAACCCTGGATGGAAATTAATTCGGGGGAGGGGGGCAAACATTGACAGCCAAGCCCCCCCCCCCCCCCCGTTTTCAAATTCTATGCAAATGAAAATACATTTCGTAAAATGTTCTTGCTCGCTTCGCTTGCAATTCCTACTTTTCTTAGTCTCATCAAGTTCAGAACCGTAGCTAGGGAGCAGCGGGAGTCAGCCCTGGGTGTCGAGCAATCTAAATGGAAAAAAGTTGTAAAAGAGAGAATGCCATGGCACCCCGTGGATTTATTTGCACCCTGTTAAATCAATATTGTTTTCAGTTTGCAAGAAAATTGATCTAAAATTTTTCTTCCTCGCTTCACTCGCAATGTATTTTCTGTAACGCAATTTGCCACAGAAAGAAGTAAGAATTCTCTTTATTGATTTTGTCTAAAATGTATGAACAATTGTTTGGAAGAGAAAATTTATGTAATTTAGGTTACACATGTTGCGTGTGTATTTTATATTTCACGTCGCTCCATGTTACATCAGTGGCACAACAGCAGGGGGCAGGGAGGCATTGCCCGCCAATCTTGAAAAAAAAAATCAATTCTAGGGGGTAAATATTGACAGACAAGGGCACCTTCAGAGGGACATGGAGGGACAATTGTCCTTTTCGATGACAAATTGTA
Organism: Lepisma saccharinum; assembly: GCF_977018435.1. Taxonomy (NCBI): domain Eukaryota; kingdom Metazoa; phylum Arthropoda; class Insecta; order Zygentoma; family Lepismatidae; genus Lepisma; species Lepisma saccharinum. The sequence continues at coordinate 82,293,230 of NC_139241.1, read as the reverse complement.
TGCAAATAAATATATATTTTGTAAAATTTTCTTTCTTGCTTCGCTCGCAATACTTCCTTTCCTTACTCTTGCCAAGTTTCGAGCTGTAGTTAGGGAGTTGCTGGTCGAAAATGTCGGCATCTCCACTAGCGTTGCCCTCAACACTTCTCCCAATCTCTCGGCCTCTCAAGGAATTGGAAGCACGGTATGTGTTACATATAAAAAAAGAATTATATTGGAAATATATTTATCATGCATTTTTTTATGTCTGTAAAAAAAAAACATTACACAATATTTTAGTTATGACAGTGATTTTATGACATATGGTAGGACTGTAGTTTGTGAGGGAAGTGTTCTGGGTGCCGAAAGTTCAGGGGAGGGGGTGCCGTAATGGCTGCCTGCCCCCTCCCAAGAGAACGTCTTTAATCCGCTACTGGGTACATGGCACTACTGCTCCACATAAACAACGATCCTGTTCAAACACCTATCACAGCATGAGATTTAGTTTTTCATACAGGTGGAACAAAATTTTGCTTCAAGATTTCAGAACCATCTGGAGACAGCAGTTTTCACATCCTCATTGTGCTGAAAGTAGTGTTTAGACATGTGTTACTTTAGAGCAGAGAAAAGGTGGAAATCATTAGGTGCCAAATCCAGATTTAAGGGGAGTGGGATCCATGGTTTCCCAATAAAACCTTGCGAAACAAGCAAAGGTTTTATGTGTGTATGGGGATGTGCATATCATTAAGATGGAACACACCGCTGTGTAGAAAACCTGACTGTTTTCTTCTAAAATCCTTCTGTAAATGCTGAAATGTCTGGCAGTGGACATCAGTATTAATAACCCGTAATGCAACAGCCCGTGAGGGTCATCACCTACCTGCCAACTGCAGGCCTCACTCCCACCTGACGAGGTGGCAGATCATCCAGCCAGTTACATAGTGATGTGTGATCAGCACGACGGACCCCCAGTCGTTGTCATAGGTTTCCAAGACCAGGTTAATCTACTCATTCGTAGCTCCCCAATTTCCTCAGCATACACAGGCCGAAATCTTTGGAGAAAAGTTGTTATGCCCCCCCTCCCAGGAGACTCAAACCTGCATGCATCCTGTATCCGGAGCCCCAAGCATGATGCCTTAAACCCTGAAATTTATGGTGCTTGTAACATTTTTTTCTGATCACCCCACATTTTGAAGTTCACTAAGCTACAATTACATGAGCATATGTGAGTTTTTAATGCCATATTCATATTTCAAGAATAATATTACCAAACAAGTGAAAGTCAGGAAACAAAATATTTGATTTGTTGTTGATGCTTCCCAACATTAAATTCTGATATAGCTTTTTCTTCTTTCAGCCTTGTATTTTGGAAGTGCTATGTCAATCCTAGTTGGTGCTCCTTTCGTGCGTGCTGCTGGCAGCAATGCATTATTCTATGCTTTAAGTATTCTTGGTGCTGTGTGGTTCATTCTCTGGTCAAAATTTGTGTTTGATTCACCTATGAAACACCCCCGGATCTCTGACCAAGAGAGAAGGCATATTGAGAATTCAACAAAAGGTACACTCCGCAGAGAAAAGGTAAGCATACAGTATTAAAGATTACCTGTAGCGGTAGAAAAGTTGAAACATGTCAGCTGCATACATTCGCATGTGTTGTTGTTTCAGTCCTTGATGACCTTAATCAGAATTATAATAGAGACAAGGGGAGGGAGGTGAACATTTTATTGTTGCAAAGAATGTCATAACAAAAAATTGGGGAAAACAATAAGTTACATTAGATATAATTCTATTTGTAGTTGTATTTTTGTTATTTTAGTCAGACTTCTCCCACTTTTGGCTAATTGTGATGATGAGAATGAGTGATGAATGAAATTTATGGAGGGACACACACAAAGAACATGTATGCCCAGGCTGGCTTGAACCCAGGACCTTTGATGCTGAAATCAAAGTCAATCACTTAACATGCTCGGCCACAGGGGCAACATTTCTTCAAGTTTAAAATTATAATCATTATCCTTTGCCGTTTCCTGCCTCTGGCTGGGTCGGCATAGAAGTCAAGCCTCTCCAGTTTTTCCTGGTCTTCCACCACTCCTCTCTATCCACAGTGTTCCAATCTTGTCCTCTTCTCCAGCACTCTCTGGTATCTGCTTTTTCCACTGACATCTTGGTCTCCCCCTTGGCCTTATTCCCTTTCATTGTGCATGGTAAGTCTTTCTGCATCCATCCTCTTCATGTGTCCGAACCATCTCATCTGTGCCTGATCTATCCTCTCCTGAAGCTTCACCACACCCACTGTCTGTCGGATCTCCTCATTCCTTATTCTATCCCTTCTAGTCTTCCCCATTGTACTCCTTAAAAATTTCATCTCCACTGCCTGCATCTTTCTTTTGTCTCTGTCATTGTCCAAGTCTCTACTCCGTATGTACTTATTGGCACATAGTATGTGTTACATATTATCTCCTTGTATTTCATAGGTACATCCCTGTTCCATATTAATCTTCAAAAGCTTTGATATAGTCCACCACCCATTTGTCCTCTTCTGTTTACCTCCTCATCTATGCTTCCACTTCTCTCAATTATGCTTCCTAGATATTTGAAGCTTCCACTACCCTCAACTCTTCCGTGTCCATCTTTATTCTTGGTTCATTTCTGGCTCTGTTTATTGTTGTTATTAGCACCTCACTCTTTTCTGCACTGAATTTCATTCCTGCTCTTCTGATTTCCTCACTCCAACTATCAAGCTGTCTCTGTACTTCTTCTTCCCTGCTTCCGCATATTACTAAGTCATCAGCGAACAACAGGGCCTTCATCTCTTCCTCTCCTATCATCTCCCCCACCTCTTCGTTAATTGCATCCTTTGTAATTACGAAGAGCAGTGGGGAAAGAGCACTTCCCTGTTTTAGTCCATTACTTATACTGAACCACTCCGTTCTTCCCACTGGTGTCTTCACACAGATCTGGTTGACCTTGTATGTGCTCTGCACTCTACACACTATCTCTTCCTCAACTCCTTTCTCTTTTACAGCCTTCCAAATCTTTGTTCTGTCCATGCTGTCATATGCCTTTTCTACAGGGTTTGAAAAAAACCATTTTTTAAAAAAAAAAAAACCAACCCACCTGGGTGCATGTTGGTTTAATTGGGTTTTTCAGGTTTGATTGTTAAATAAAATGTGAATACATGCAATAATTCACATTTACAATTGCCGTTCAACCTACCCACTATTACAACATTTTATACCAATTGTATATATCTTCACACAAAAATGGGGGGATCATATGGTTTAATTGACTTGTTATTATTTATGCCTTTAGAATCGGTTTGGATGGAGGGGGAGGGGTGTGTGGTATTCGCATTAATACAAGGTTAGTCGAGCAGACAGACTGTGCAGAATAAGGTTGACTAACAATGGCAGTGAGCCTAAAGTATCTAAAGTAAACATATATTGCTTAAATATGTCTGTATTATACAGTGACGAAATCACAGGGGGACAGGGTCATCCCCCCCCCCCTCCAACCTTCGACGGAAGTCAATTCTAGGGTAGCAAGGGGGACAAACATTGACGGCCAAGGACACCTGCAGGGGGGCACAGAGGAGAATTACCCCTTTGATTTCAAATTTTATGCAAATAAAAATTCATTTTGTAAAATTTTCTTGCTTGCTTCACTCACATTATTTGCTTTTCTAGTTTTCGTCAAGTTTAGAGCTGTAGCTAGGGGCGACGGGAGTCGGCCATGGGTGCCAAGTGATCTAAATGAGAAAAAGTTGTCTGACAAAAATAATTTGAGTAATTAATTCGGCATAAACGGGGGCGGGGTGGGGGGGGGGGTGGGTGGGGATGGGTACTCCTGGTTCAACATACATATTGGAATCTTTTGTCTAAGAACCTGCAGAATCTACAGCTTAATATAGGCCTATGTAACTTCTTAATACAGATTAAACGTTTGTATTGATGCACTGAGCTCTGATATTTCCTTCTACTTCATTTCAATATTAGAAGTGTTGTGCATTTTTAACTAACTAACTCTCTAGCCTTCTTAAACCCAAAGGTTCATGGCTGCAGCAACACAGGCCTTCCATCTGTCCCTATCTTGAGCAAGATCTATATACTCTTTTCCATCCCTACCGATTTCCTTTAGGTCCATCTCAACGTTGTCCCTCCATCTTCGTCTTGGCCTTCCTACAGGTCTCTTACCATCAGGTTTCCCAACAAGAATCCTGTAAACTCCTCTTTTCTCTCCCATTTGTGCCACATGGCCTGTCCACCTAAGTCTTCTTGATTTAATTATTCTAATAATATCTGGACATGCATATAAATTATGTAGTTCTAAATTATGTAACCTCCTCCACTCGCCTGTCTCCTCATCCCTTTTAGGTCCAAATATTTTCCTAAGGATCTTATTTTCAAATACTCTCAATTTATGTTCTTCTTTCAATGTAAGGGACCAAGTTTCACATCCATATAATACTACAGGCAAAATTACTGTTTTGTATATTTTAACTTTTAGTTTCTTTATATATTAAATGAGAAGACAAAAGTTTATGAAGAGAGAAGTAACATGCATTTCCTGAATTAAGCCTACTTTTTATTTCCTTTTTAATATAATTTTCATTTGTTAATATTACTCCTAAATATTTGAATTTGGAAACTGGTTCAAACGAGTTGTTATCAATAATTAGATTTTGATTATTACCTAACACTTGGTTTCGGCCTGTAAGCATATATTTAGTTTTATCTTTGTTAACTTCCAAAGCTATCTCTTTAGCAGTTTTGAAAAATATTTTAGCATTATTCTTAATTGTATTCACATCATCCCCCGGTAAGTCTACATCATCTGCATATGCTAACAACTGAGTCACACCATTTAATTTTAGTCCTTCTTTAGTTTCTTTTACCTTCCTTACAGCATATTCTAAGGCAAAATTAAAGAGCAATGGAGATAATGCATCTCCTTGTTTTAACCCATCATGAATTGTAAATTTGTCAGACATATTAATACCCACACGAATTTTACTTTCTGTGTCACTTGTGCATACTTTTATCATACTAACAAGCTTCTTAGGTATTCCAAACTCTACTAATATATTATATAATTTATCTCTTTTGACCGAATCATATGCTTTTTTGAAATCAATGAATAGCTGATGGACATTTTGATTATATTCCCACTTTTTTTCAAGTGTCTGTCTGATGTGAAAAATTTGATCTGTAGTTGATCTGTTACGTTTAAATCCACATTGATAATCACCTATAATTTCATTAGCATATGGTGTTAGTCTTGTTAAAAGAATGTTAGACAATATTTTGTATGTTGTTGAGAGTAGAGAAATTCCACGGTAATTATTGCAGTTCATTTTATCACCTTTTTTAAACACAGGAACAATTATGGATTCTTTCCACTGTTGAGGGATTTCTCCTTTATTCCATATTAAACAAATTAATTTATGAATTTGACATATTAATGAATTTCCACAATATTTAATTAACTCAGCTGGTATTAAATCAATGCCAGGTGCTTTGTTATTCTTTAGCCTTTTAATAGCATCTTTAACTTCAGTCAAGTTAGATTCTGAAACTAAAGGTTCTGCTGTGTGGACTTCATTTACTTCCGATTTATCTCCTACATGGACATTTAAAAGGTCATTAAAGTAGTTCTTCCATCTATTTAGAATATCGCTTGGGTCAGCTAGAAACTCACTGTCTTTATCTTTTATCAAGTTTACTTTAGGTTGCCACCCCTTTCTAAATTCATTTACACCTTTATATAAATCTCTGATATTTTTAATTTTGCTGTTTGTTTCAATTTCGTTAATTTTGCTTTTCAAGTAATCTCTTTTTTTACTTGTAAATGTGCGGTTAACTTCTCACTTTATTCTATTATAATTGTTTAGATTTGTATCATCAGAGTTATTTAACCACCTAAGTCTAGCCTGATTTCTTATTTCTATTAGATTATGACATTCATTATCAAACCATGGCTTACTTTTTCTTGGTTTATGGTATCCTATACTTTCTTTAGCTGCTGATTCTATTGCATTACGTATGTGCTCCCAATTCTTATTTACGTCTGTCTCATTTATATTTTCATCATCATTTAAATCCTGCAAAACATCAAATCTATTTGACAGTTTAATTTGGTAATCTTTCTTAATTCTTTCATCAGTAAACTTTCCTGTATCAAATTGTATAACTTTTAGATTTTGTTGCTTATGATTTATCACTGAGAGTCTTTCTCTTAATTTAGCAATTGCTAAATAATGGTCACTGGCACAGTCAGCACCTCTATGTGTACGAACGTCAATTATACTAGTATGCCTTCTCTTATCAATGAGAATATGATCTATCTGATTATGAGTTTTACCATCTGGAGAAGACCAGGTATATTTATGGATATCTTTATGTTTAAAAGTGGTACTTTTCACAATTAAATTCTTTGAGGTTGCAAAAGTAATCAATCTTATACCATTATCATTACTTAATTCATGAAGACTTTCTTTACCAATCGTGGGTTTAAATGTTTCTTCTTTGCCAATCTGTGCATTACAGTCACCTAACAGAATTTTCATAACATACTGAGAAAATTTATTTATTTGTGCATTTTAGATAGCAAAGTTAATCTCGAGTTATAATGACAGTCGTGATCGCATTCTAAGAATCTCAAATGCAATCTTCATTAGTATACACCTCTATGACATTCCTTCATTTCAGAAATCACTGAAATACCAAAGTTAATGAAAAACCCCACTGGGTTTCAAAATGAGTTTTTCAAGTGGGCCCAAGCTGGGTTTTTTCGGGCTGGGCCCACCTTGGCGAACCCTGCTCTTCTATATCTAGGAATGCCATAATCAAATCATTTCCATACTCATAGTGCCTTTCCTGCATTGGCCTTATGGTGAATATCAGATCTACTGTTGATCTGCCTCTTCTAAATCCATACTGTTCCTCTCTCATGTTTAAAATATTGAACCAAAATGTACATCATTGTATGAGAACCAGAGGAACATAACTCCACTTCTAATCCATAGCAGTAAGATTAAGTCACGTATCTCCAATTTACAGACTCCTCTTAAGAGTCAGACATATTCCCGAAAATACATTATTTCCTCTCACCTGTAAATTTGAAAAATTGGAGTTGCATTCCTCTGCTCCTCACACGACAATATCTTACATCACTTGTTGTGAACATGTTAATTCAAACAAAAATCTTATAAACTCTTATTATTTTAATGCAGAATTATGCTTACTTCTGGTGTGGCAATCTAAGTTTGTAAGAATACAGCTGAGTTATAGTAATTTCTATTTATCACTGTAACTTTAACAAATACAGAGAAGTAATATTCAGTTTTTGTATAGTAACGGACTAAACATTGTCATTCATAGAAAAAAGCAGATATAATATGGTTATGCGTATATGCTACATCTGCATGTCTAGGAATGATGCAGTAAAATCAATGCTGGTGAAAGTATTGTATTGGAATCAGACTCTGCAACCTATTATTAGAAACTCAATTATGTCAGTTGATTAGCTGAATGAAGACAAATCAACACATCACAAAAATCATTACTAGCTATGGAACTACCCTAAGCTGGTTATGAAAAATACACGAGCTCCAAGGTGTGGTTCCTCAGCACAAAATTGCGAGCCCTCACTTAGCATTGCAACAGTTGCAACAATAGAAAAACTTGTGTGTAGAACTTGTGAATGAACGAATGAGTTAAAACTTTTGGGTGCTTGGGCATAAATGGCCATTTTGTATCCCTCAGTGTAAACAGGGGGAAATCCCCTTATCTTAGAGTTAAAAAAAGTGGTGTAAAGAACTCCTTGAGAAAGGTTTAAAGTCGAAGGTTGTGAAAGGATCTGCACAGGACATACACTACATGACACATTAAAAAGATAAAGACGCACTAAGAAACTTTCTCAGAAACAGTGGAAAAGCTAAAAACATTAGTTAAATACTGTCATCATCTCCCAAGATGGATAATAAATCGCTGTCAAGGTTAAAACTGTCTCAGGAAATTAAAATCAACATATTTAAGAAGGATATGCTGAACATTTCAATCAAAACTACAGACATGGCACAGTGGGGGGTCCAGCCCTTGGAGCAAATAACGATGTGTGATATGGCTGTGTCTATTTCGAAGCCAATTTAAAATGACCTCTTCTGGATGCGAGTGACGGTACAAGGAACAACATCCACCAATGGTGGACTTGATAGCGCAAAGCTTGTTGCATGTTACCTCATCCCACTCTTTCTGCCATGCATCAAGAAGAGATAAAAAAAAAACATTCTGCATGTCCCTAGCTGGCAGAAGATGGACTAGATCAGCTGAAATAAACCTCAGCACTGTAGAACTTTCACCTTGTTTGACTTTTACATCTCTTTCTGTTTCAAAAGACTACTAAGTTGCTGACCAAGGCAGTTTATTAAGATAAAAAACACTTAACAGGTAATGTTTCAACCCTGTATCAGGGTCTTCCTCAGACGAAGAACTAAACTAAAATGATACAGGGTTGAAACGTTACCTGTTAAGTGTTTTTATCTTAATAAACTGCCTTGGTCAGCAACTTAGTGTTTTTAATATGGAATAGGCTTAATCACATTACAATTCAAAAGGAAAAGTTTCAAACAGACAACGTGAAAACTGCTTCGGAGCACACATTTCTTACAAAGACTTTGAGGCATAAAGAAGCTTTCATTTGATCTCCCTCATGCATGGATGCCTGCAGGATTTTTATCAGAGAGGGGTAAGCAATGTATTTCTTCCAAGGAGGGGGGGGGGGGATACAAACAAACATAATAGTGTTGTCCTGCAAACACTACTTCAGGTTGATTATCATGTTCCTGCAATGCTCTTATAATAATTAACATAAATTACTGTGACTGAAATGAAATTATATGTGTAAACTATACAATTTTAGATTGGCATTCATTTCCCAAAGTAAGCAATGCCCCCTCCCTGCTCCCTGGCCCAGTGGCATGCCCAGGAGTTTTGAAAGGAGGAGGTTAGGTATACATTTTTTACTAGTTGGCCCTCATTTTGCCATCTTTTCCCTGTTTGATGTTCTTTTTTTTAAGAATACTGAGCCAAAAGGGAAGTTATAACCCCCACTAACCCCCCTTTCGGCATGCCACTTCCCTGGCCCTACTTCTGGACATCCATATTTTATGCATATAATGTAAATATGTGAAGTTTTTCTGTTGTTTTTCAAAATCTAAATCAGGAAATTTGCTATTGTGCCTCATACCCCTAAAGACACGACACTCCCTATATTATATTGAAGTACTGGTGGATCTTCCCATTACCAACAATATATATTTGGATACATACTCTGACAGTGTTTCGTTGTCGAGAATGCACAGGTATAATGAAGGAAATATGGGAGTTACCTGTCACTGCATCTCAACAGTTGTCATAATCTTCTGACCTCAGACACAAACCTCTGTCCCCTGTTAAACTTAGTACTGAACCTTACAATGTCTATACTTTCCTGATAAATTATGTTGTTCTTATATTCCCAGGTACCCCCACTTCCGTTGAGATCTTTTTTGACAGCGCCACCTGTGTGGGCATGTGCTGTAGCAGTGTTTGGCAGCCAGTGGGGACAGACCACCCTGTTCGTAGCTGCAACGAAGTACCTAAAATTGGTGTATGGATTTGCAATCACTAATGTGAGTGATTAAATTTTGTTTCGTTGGTTGAATACTTAAGTAGATTACATTGATTGATTGATTGATTTGGTGTATTCTGCTTTGTTCTTCTGCCACTTTTGACTCACAAATAATGCCCAATCCCAGGCTGGAATCTGAACTCAGGACCCATGACATTATAGCAGGCTGTGCTAACCACTCCATTACAGGTATCAGCTATAGTAGATTAGAGTTAGGAGAAGAAATGAATACAACATCCTAAAGTGCATGGCTAGACCATTCACCTTTGAAAGTATCCTATAGTCATGGTTAAATTTTTGGGTAAATTTCTCGTAAGGGACAGACAGCTGAAATTTGCTAGTTCATTTAATTTTAATATTTGTACTTACGTATTCTGCATTGAGAAACATTGCTGAAGGTGGCATTTCGCTTATTTCACGGAAATAAGCTCTATTTGCGGCATATCGAGTAAGTTTTCTTCGTTTCTTTTTGCCTTCAGTAACACACAAAATGGCGGTCACAGTTGCACTACCATACTCGGCATGCAGTGTTTCCACCCCACTGCACCTAAAAATACCTCTGTAGCTCCACAAACCATTGACGCATAGCCCCATTAACCATTTCCAGTAAGGTTAGGTTAGATAGGGTCATGTATAGGTTACAATAGTTAAAAATTGGTTTCGAAAAAAATATGCATAGTCCCACACACCATTCTCGCATAGCCCCACGAACCATTGACACATACTCCACAAATTATTGACACATAGCCCCACAAACCATGTGCCTTCTTCAGTTACAAAAACACATGTTTGGAAACACTGACCGGGATTACGCCATCACACACATTCTACATCCACCTGGAAGTAAATGGATGCAAGAGCTTCTGTGCATCGGTCACACATTTATATCGAAAAATATATGATGCGAGAAAACAATGCGAGAAAACACTTCCTCGAACTTCCAGAAGTATAAAGAAACTGCATTTGGTAAGTAATTTCTCCTGTAAATTTGATGAATTCTGTAAATTTACCAATTTTTGTATGTACTATATGAAATTCTTTCAGTACAATTAAGAGGACTACAAAATTGACCATTTCTCACAACTGGTAATGCCCTGATCCAGTATAAAGGGTATTTACAAAGGAACCAAAGTTCTCAAGAAAAACGTCTCATATGGTGTTTGAATAAATATCAGTATGATAATAATTCATTGACAATATTTTACGATCCTCTTCTGTTTCTACCAAGAACTGAAGTTAATGTTGAATTATTTATTAACGAACTAACGAACATTTCAAACAGTAGAACAAAATAGTAACAAGAAGAAAGCTTTACGTGCATATAAAACAGAAAAAAAGATTTTGGCATTACTTGCCCGACATATACATATGTACGTATGTCACAGCATCTTGCAGTAGGAGAAAAAAAACGGATTACTGCCTGCTCACAGTTGCCAGCTCATAGTAAATGTTTACACACAAAGTTACTAAAATAAATATCTCCTACAGTTAATATATGTAATGCACTTGCAATACAATCTCAAACATGTATACACTTGCAAGTTATCAACATCCCTCTTGTATAGTTTGGAATTGGCATTGAATGAAAATGTGTAATACATGTGAATTCTTGCATATTCTGATAAACTTGTAACAGTGTGAAAAACACACAACCTACAATAAAGAAAAGTACATAGAGTGAAAGATCCATACAATGACATTTGTAGGTCCTGGGATTTTTGTAGTCTTGCACCTATAATAACTGGTTGGGTGATCTCCCATCTCCGCAGGTGGGAGTAAGGCTGGCAGTCAATAGATATAGGCCTTGGCTCTCACAGGCTGTTGCACCATCTGTTATTATGTGATAGGGTTTTGTGTATATGAAAATTGTGTGCAAACCACGTCATTTTAGTGTAAAGTGTTATCATAAATATTACCAATCAAATTGTCCACCATGTTCATATGCACTTTATTTTACCCAAGGAGAGCTTGAAGAATTTAAGCAAATGCCAAGCAAGCTGCTGATAACCTCTGCATCAGCAAACATAAAAATCTATTCTTTAAAAACAGATAGCCTGTAAGAGAAAAATTTATGAAAACAGCTACTGTTTGACCAGAGATCGGAGAGCTCCAGTTGGCAAAGTGCCAAGAAAAAGGGGAAGGTCTTGATGGAAAAGCAGGTGGGAGAACGACATTTGCGGTTGCACGTTGAACAGTGTTACCAATCTGCAAGGATGCTTATCCACCAAAACATAACTAACAAATACTGAGGGACATGCATAGAAGTAAAGGATTGTGACAAGAACTCCGCACAAACACGTTACACACACACACACACAAACTAACTTCATGTATTTCTGCATTTTGTTGCAAACACACCATTCCACGGCCAGAGCACTTCCAATATCTTATGTGTCAATATTCTCTGGTTGGCAACACTTGCACTTCAGAGAAGCAGCTCCGCAAACTCCCCCAATTTACGAATGGACTCGGCTACTTCGGTCATGCGCAGAAAACTCGAGAGCTCTCTGATTACTGGTCATACAGTATGGACAATTTGCCAAGCAATACTTGTGCGTACCCTTACAAACAAACATTAGCCATATTAAAAATGGCAAGTATTAATAGAAAACATGGATATATATTCACTGCCTTAGTTAATGTATTTGTGATCAAGCAGGATGGATTCTTGCATGTCTTTGTAACTTCATTACGTACTTCCAGATAAATTCATACAACCCACAAATTATTTCATAGCTTATGGTTGTGCGAATTACTCACAATTACAGAATAATAAGTATTCTTAAATTAATTTAAAAATACTAAAACTTCTTGTACTTATGATTAGTGAGTATTTGTTTCGGAAACAAATACTCACTAATCGTAAGTACAAGAAGTTTTAAGAATACCACAAATTTGTGACAATGATTGTTTGACTTCACAAATGTGATAATGAAAAGCAATCATAATAATTTATCTTGGATGAACTAACATTTCAGATTACTAAGTTTTATCTGTGTATTTGAATGTAATCAATAAATGAATAGACAGATATAATGATATGTACACACATCATTATCCCAAGTTTCCTTAATAGGCCCATGGCATGCTGCTCAAGCATCTGGAAATTAAGAGTTACATTGACCCACAGAATGCATTTTTTTAAATGCTAATTATGTGATGCTCAAGATATAGAACATTTAGGATTATTTCAGTTTCCTCCCAGACACCAGGCATAGGACCAATATATAGGACACATCTTGAAAAAGGAGGATGTCTAGTTACCCTAACCACAAGATCGTTCTACATATTTATGCTTCTTCCATCATCAATGAAAGGCAGTATATATACTCTAATCTGATACTCATCACTATCCTATATGTGAGCCTCAAATGTGAATAGTGAACCATCATATTTTAACATGCAAATAATGTCTGCATCCTTCATTTGTTTTGTGGATATAATTCGTTCATTTCAGTCTAAGCACTGTTTGATTGATTGACTTGCTTTATTTTACTTCACTTTTCTGCCACTATTGGCTAATCACAAAAATGGTGATAAGATGAAAGTGATCACAAACACATCTGGACAGAACACCAGCCTCATGACTGGCTGTGAGTTCAGATGCCAGGGACTCGTTAATCTGCAAAATCTAGTCCAGGGTGTAATATGTGGAAGAGAAGTTGACATTTTGGTGTTTTCAGAAAGGGTCACCCCTTAAACCCCCTTGATTATTGATTTTTTTTTAAAATTATGGGCACATCAGCACATACGCTATTTTTGCCCGTCACACAATATGGGGATGAGCCCCTTAACTAGAACAAAACTGAGCATAGGGCCTTAACAAGAAAATAAAATACATCTGTCAAAAACTTCCTAAATCAACTGCTAAAATTATTACTGTTGCAGTCTACCTTTACATAGTGTGTTAATCAGCATGCTAAACACAAATAATTTCAATAAGTGTTGAATGCACAGTATCTCATTCAACTTTTCTTAAGGATTGAATTAATAATGTTCTTTTTTCTCCTTGCAGGACAGTATTCTCTCAGCATTGCCTCTTCTTGGTCACTTCCTCTGTGCAATCACATTTGGCCGTGTTGTTGATCATGTTAGAACAAAAGGGGTAGCTTCCACTACAACGTGCAGAAAGCTTCTTGTTTACATATGTAAGTTTACTCTTCATGTAGTAACAATGTTTGCAGTTTTAGTTGTAATGTTATTAATCATTATTTGCAGAAAAATGGCTATACGTCATTGATTAAAGCCAACACATGCTCTTAAAAGATTTATGCATCATTATACATCAATTTCTATGAAGAAAAATACTTCAAGGTAATTGTGCACTTAATGACTTCCCTCTAGTGAAAGAAGTGCTACACCAAGATCTTGGTATCGTTGTGAACGTGAAACTCACTTTCTAAAATGCTATCTCGAACATCACAAAAAAGGTAATGCATATTCTAGCTGACTGTACAGATTCACAGAAATCAATAACCCGATAACACCTTCCATTTACCAAAACATTTGTGTTCCTCATTCTAGAGTATCATTCACCCATTTGGAATGTGGCTGTTCATTCTCACACCTCCAAGATCAAGCATTCCCATGAAATTTCTCTGCACGGTTCAATATAGAGTACCAGTCCTGAGACACAAACCAAAGCTTGAAAACTTACACAATAATACCCCCCCAAATCTAGTAATTACACTGGAGATATGAAATTACTATGTAAGATCATTAATGGAAAGTGAAGATGTAGCAAAATTCTAAATTCAAAACCGGAATAAGTGGGAAAGGAATAAACGCAAAATGGATTAAGCACGGAATCAGAATTGAACGCCAGAATAAGCGTGAAAGGAACAACAGCAGAGGTGTGGCGTGCATGTAGCCACTGTTACCGCAGGTAACACCAAAATATAAAGAATTGAAGAACCCGTCTTAAAATATTATTACATACATAAACTGGTAATATTGTTGTAAAGTAAACATTGCAGACTGACATTTTTTCTGACACCGGCAAAAGCGAAGAGGAGGACTGATTCGGTACCCTCCACAGGCAACATGAGGAAAGGGCCCTGAGCCCACGCAAGGAAGACTTCGCGTTGCGGCAAAGACTGACCGCGGGAGGAGTAGGCGGGTTTTTGGCATGGCTGTTTAGCCGGCGCAGTTGCCGGTGATCCTTACCGGAAACATACCAGTGTTGCCATTGACAGAAAAGAGCTAAGTCGCCTAATCAGGTCTATCTTACTCTGAAGGTGTCCAGTCACACTGGGGAACGATGGCGCAGTGGTAGCGTCGCCGCCTTATAATCAAGGGATTCCGGGTTCGATACCCGGTGGAGACACATGTGGTTCGGATCCAACTTTCAACTGTCCCGATTAGCATTACTGTTCATGAAGTGGACTTAAATCGCCAAATCAAAATTTTAAAAAATCAAATCACACTGCGGCAAAAGCAAACTACCAAGTGATATTTTGTATTTACACTAAATATCAGCGATTATGAAAGTCCTCTTTGTCCTTCTTCGACATCATGGGCGAGAAGGAGAGGAGAGGGATGGGTATGGTCAAGGGGTCCGCTGTCCTTCCAAAAATGTCAACCTAAAATTCTATATTTCACACATATAATATTATTTCGGTTACAGGAATTTGTGATAATTGTTGATAATACTGATTGAGATTGACATACGTTGTCGCAGGAATGCAATAATTTCAGATTGAAGCAATGTTTTTGAGGTGGTAGAACTGTTTTTGGGTGAAAACAATACTTACAAGTATAATTTCCCGATTGTTATCTTAGCACGCTCTGAAGTGTCAGGTGTCGCAGGTTCGAATCCTCAGCATGAAATTGTTATTTCAATGTTCGTTGTTATTATTTTACTTACATAATTATAAAAATTAATAATTACATACACAAAGAAATAATAATTTTATTTCAATAATTCACCATTCATCCTCATCGTCATGATTATCCTATAAAGCGAAAGCCTTAAAGGTAGCAAAGGACGTAAAATATACGAAATAGTAGTGGTGTCAGAAATGAGATTTCAGTGGATTTAGCGAAACATGGGAGTGGGAGTAGTTAGGAAACAGATGAAGACTACATCTACTCTACATACGTCTTATTTGAAATGAAAAGTTTCGTGATTTGGGCAAATCTGGTTTCAAAAGAACTAAGATGGCAACATTAGTAGAACTGGACTTCTGCAGGTTCGGAAGGAAATATTGGGGAAGGGCCGATGCTGAGAGGGGAGGGGGCAAAGAGGGTGCTTCACGTGTTACAAAAGTAAACAACAGTTTGTGGGAGGGACTGTGCAGTGGGAGTTTTGTGACTGGTGCCTTTCGTCTTTATGTTGTTTTCGGGCATTGTCAATGAAGCTTGCTCCGAGTTCCGAGGTGGCGGGTTCATCCTATCTGGACAGTGTGTGTAATCGTGCAATAGAAGATATTTTGAAGCAATCTTTCGGTTCGTTATTTTGCAGAAAAAATCGAAGTTGTGGCGAAAGGGAGGCCAAAGCCTATTTTGAACGATTTAAAAACCAAGTCGTCTGCTGGATATGACCGACATTCCAATGTTTCGTGGTATAACGACTATCCGTAGTTATGTGGATGTGTGCAGTTGTCGAAACTCTTTTGTTGGCCATGTACTCTATTTTCGGGTGAAAAAAAAAAACGTGTAGAATTCAGATGTGGATAACATGGACCATGACCATGACGCACCCAAAAATTCAAATTCAAATGAAAAACTTCTCTTTATGACAGCATCATAGAAGTTTTTTGATTTGATTTGATTGATTTTGCTTCGCTTGTGCCACTTTTGGCTAATATTGCGAAGATGGGGATGAGTGATGATATGATTAAATTGATGAATAGACATCACAAACGCCCATGCCCAAGCTAGGTTTCGAACCCAGGATCCCAGCATCATATAACTATTTTCAAAGTCGGATTGATCTGCTCTATAAGGAGCCTTCGATGTTTCTGTAAGTATCAAATTATGTATTATTGTGTCAACAGCCAATGTTTGCGATTTCACTTTAGTCCTTATGTCAACATTTTTTTTCCTGATTAATAACTTTACCAAAATCTAGTATTGAATTGCATACGTACCACATGAATATTATATGAACTACTTGGAAGATATGGGAGGGGAGGGGGGGCATGAGGTGGGGAGGCGCCCAAGTCTCCCTTAAATGTCCTGCTGATAACCGGTAACACTTTTAAAAATCCACGCCACGCCACTGAACAACAGTGAAACAGATTAAGTGTGAAACCAGAATTGAACACCATATAAATACAGAAGGAATAACAGTGAAACAGATTTAATGCGAAACCAAAATTGAACACCGTCGTAATAAGCGTAAAAAGAACAAAAGCGAAACAGATGTAACACAAAACCAAAATTAAACACTGGAATAAGCTTAAAAGGAACTACCCCAAACTGATTAAGCACGAAACCAAACTTGAACACCAGAATAAGCATGAAAGGAACAACCGTGAAACAGATTAAGCACAAAACTAGAATTGAACACTGGAATAAGCACGAAAGGAATAACAGCAAAATGGATTAAGCATGAAACCAAAATTGAACATCAGAATAAGCACGAAAGGAACAACTGCAAAATGGATTAAGCATGAAACCAAAACTGAAAACCAGAATAAGCATGAAAGGAACAACCACGAAATGGACTAAGTGGGAAAGGAATTAGAGCAAAACGTACTAAGCATGAATTGAATAAGAGCAAAATAATTAAGCATGAAACAGAATAAATGCGAATGGAGTAAGTACGAAAGGAACAACCACAAAAATTTCACTATCATGCTTAATCCCTTTCGTGGTTGTTCTGGCAGCCCCCACATGATTATTTAGAGATAAATATTTATATAACTTAAGTATTGTCACATGGTAACAATTGTGTACTGTGGAACTTGCGTTTCTTAGGCAGCTTTCTAACTATGACAATGATACATGTTACTTGGAATTGAACCTTTATTTAATTTGATTTTTGCTACTGAGCATCACTTTTCTGCCACTTTTGGCTATTTGTGATGATGAAGATGAGTGACGATATGATAAAATTGAAGAAGGAACACTCACATGAACAACCAGAACCCCTGGCATCATTGCAAACTGTAATAAGCACTCTGCCATGGAGGTCAGGTCAGTGAACCTTGAAAATTAATGAAACTTTTTATACAGGAGTAACACAACTTGTTGCCTGTCACATGCTGCTTCTCACTTGTCCCTTCCATCTGAAAGTTGCTCGAATGTAAAACCATGATCTAAAAAGCAAGTATATTATAATCATATGCTATGTCTATTTGAACTTTCATTAGCTGTTTTTTCTCCTTCCTAGCACACTTCTTCCCGGGAGCCATTTTGTTTGTTGTTGGTTACAGTGGCTGTGATCCTGCTGCACCTGCATCACTTTTCACTGCAGCCGTTGGTCTCAGTGGTGCAACTGCAGCTGGTGCTTATGCAAGTGCTCTTGAAATTGCTCCAAATTTTGCTGGTGAGTTAACAGAGTAAGATTTTTGCCATCTTTTCCTGCATTTGACATTTTTTTATTGATTTATTAGGAATACTGTGTGAAAGGAATGGGTTATGCCATCCCATCTACCCTTGGGAACACCCCTGTTCAGTAGTATCCAGGATTACCTAATTACAAAATTACATAAGCTGTTTCCTCTATATCTTCTTATGAGTGTTGGTTTTAGGTTGCGTTCAAATACCTTTCATGAACTGATGAAATAATCCAATATACAAGACAACACGTTTATTATGACAATTTTCTTACTTAATTTCACTGATACAGAAATTGAAATGCATGTACTAAGTTTTAACAAGCCTTGAATTTTAACATAAATGCTCATTTGGCATGAAAATATTGATTTGTTTATCATACTTAATGGGTATTACAGACAATGGCCTATTCTACATATATGTGTGTACCAAGTTCACTTTGGGCCTCCCCGATGGTGCAGTGTCATCACTTTGTAATCAAGGGGTCCCGGGTTCGATACCCGGTGGAGGCACAAGTGGTTTGGAACCCACTTTAACCTGTAGGTCCAGTCCTGGTTAGCCTTACTGTGCATGAAGTGGACTTAAAACAACAAATCAAAATCAAACCAAGTTCACTTTTTGAAAGGTGCGCATGCATTCCTAGCATGGGAGCATAACAGCCACTGAAGGTTAAAGTACAAGGGGCATTCAATATATAACCAGAATTTTGCAATAAAATCTCCTGTAATAGGTCCACAATCATGAAACTTCATACGCTTGTTCTAGGAACTATCCTTGTATTAATCACAGAAGCCCCGTAGCGTGTGATGCAAAATCCCTGCGATAACTGCAGAAGCCCCATAGATTGGCATCATGGCGCCCGTAACAGAGTGTACGAAAGCAGAGATGAGATCAGTGATACATTTTCTGCATTTTGAGGGTGTAAACCCCGGCTGAAATTTATCGACGAATGACTATAATTTACGGTGATAAGTGTTTGGCTAAATGCCAAGTGTACAAGTGGTTGAATAAGTTCAAAAGTGGTGTGACAAGTGTGGAAGACAAACCACATATTGGCCGATCGGTCATGGTTATGACTGAAGGTGCACGGAACGCTGTTGAAGCAGTTATTTGTGAAGATTGCCACATCACCGTAGCTGAGATAGCAAGAGCAATGAAGATTGGTGTTGGATCAGTACACAAGATCATCCATAACAGGCTGGGATTCAGAAAAGTCTCAGTGGGTCCCACGTCATCTGATGCAAGATTTGAAAAACAGACGTTTGGATGCCTGTCAACACCTTCTGGAATGCTATAGAGCTGAGAGGGACAACTTCATTGGTCAGATAGTTACTGGGGATGAGTCTTGGATCCATTTCTTTCACCCTGAAAGCAAGAGAGCCAGCACGGAATATCGCCATCCATCCTCTCCTAGGCCCAAGAAAGCAAGATCGCAGCCATCTGCTGGAAAAGTTATGTTGACTGTTTTTTGGGACAGGAATGGTGTCATTCTTGAAGCAAACGTACGGCTGAACAGTGAATCATGTAGTGCTTTACTGCAGGATCGTTTGAAGCCAGCAATAAGATGAAAACATCCTGGACTTGTCTCGAAAGGAATTTGCTTGCAACATGACAACGCCCGTCCACATACTGCTGCTGTGACTGTTCAAACCATTGAGGACTTACATATGGAAGTTATAGCACATCCCCTTATTCACCGGACTTAGCACCCAGCAATTATTGGCTCTTTGGACCTCTCAAGGAGGCTCTTTCCGGGAAACACTTTGCATTTGATCAAGAAGTTCAAAGGGCTACACATTCCTGGTTGACAGGTCAACCAAAATAATTTTTTTACGAGGGCATTAAGTTGCTGGTGGTCCATTGGCAGAAGTGTATCGAAAGAGAAGGGGACTACTTCGAAAAATAACATGAATGTAGCAACTCTGTTCAACGGTGATTGATGCTATTACAAAATTCTGGTTATAGATTGAATGCACCTTGTACAAAGCTAGGGCCACTAACCCAAGAGAGCCAAACATGCAGAAGAAATAAATCACTTAGCTCTCCATGAAAGAATTGACATCCTCTTAAATCAATATTGTTGTCAGTTTTCAAAGAAATAGTTTTGATAATTATTTTCATGGTCTTTGTGCTTGCAACACTTCATTGAAAAGTTGTCAAGTTACATACTCTTGTATTAATGCAATGTAACTTCTTCTTCAGGTACAGTTTTTGGTTTATGTCAAACATTTGGCGCTGCTGGAAGTCTTCTGTCAAGTTTTGTAATTCGTGAAGGACTGCATGGTTGGGTGAGTATTTACAAGCAAACTTCATAAACAGTAAAAATATCCATAGATATAAGCAAGGGTCTTTTTCTATTTATGTCTTCTTTTTGATATAGCTTGCATAGCTAGCATTGGCAGACAAGAGGTAAGGTAAGACTTACTTCAAGAGACAGTGGCGGCTATTGAGTTCCAAAACTGGGGGGGGGGGCAAGGTGCCAAGACTGGTGGGGCAAAGACAGTTTTCTTTTTCTCATTGATAAGGTTTAGCATAGTGCGGGGACAAAAGTGGCAAAAAGTAGGGGGCAACTGTCCCCCCTTGCTCCCCCCTAATTGCCGCCACTGTCAAGAGATAATCGCTTAAATGAAATGACACCTCAGTTCAGTGACTATCATTTATACTGGTTGCATTTCCAGCTGGTTCGACTGACATCGAACATTTTTATGCCACAAGACACTGAAAGTTGCTGACGGGATGAAACAAATTAGTGTGAAAGTTGCTGACAGGATAAAACAAATTAGTGTCACATACACAGCATGTTGCCAAACATACTGTAAAATGAAGGAAGAGAGAGTTGACAGCACTGTTACTCGATAAAAAATGTACAATAGTACACAAAGCATGGAAAATTAGTACACAAAACACCCAAATACTGTACACACAAGCTAACAAAAAACAACTGACAAAAATAGACGTACACTTGGCAATGCTTCAATTGGAGAGCGAAATTACCCCTACAGGTCTTACTTCGCAACTGAGGTTGTTCACTATTACCGAGGAACCCCCCCCCTCCCCCCTTAGATGATAAGTGTACATTTGGAGCTGAGTAGATCAGCCACCAGATGAGCTTGTGATCAGTAATGTCACTGGACAATATTTGGTGTAAATTGCCACTCACTTGATGCCAAAATGCCACAGTTAAAGGATCCAATTTAAAACAATAAAAAATAAAAATGTGTTGAGTGAGAAGCTATTCCTTGTGACAAAAACTGGTTTGCTCTTAATGGAGAAGATCATATAATTGAATTATGTTATGAGTAACTTTTGATTACATGCACCCCCCCCCCCCCTTTTCACACACACATACAGACAGAGTGATCATTGAGTTATGACCATCCCAGTGCGAAGAGAATGCATAATCAAGAGGGTGCTGTTTACCAACCAATGAAGCAATAAAAATGAATCTGTTTGTCAGTAGGTAGCACAATGTAGCTTGCAAATGATACGATAAATGTAGACCTGAAAAATAATAAAGCAAAGCAACTATCACTCAGTCAACTGCTCAAATTATTGTCATAAATTAAGAATATGAACAATTCAGTTGGTCATCACAGTGACAGTAAAAATTCTTGACCACAAGTACAAATTCCCTGACCTATCTGTTGATTTCCTTACTTTGGTACTAGTTAGATATAGTGAAAACACATTTAACCCATTTATTTCTGAATTATTTACATTTGTACTTACCTTATATGCATAGCGGAACATTTTTCAACTTGGGATTATGTTTTTTTCACTGAAAAAAGCATAATTTTTAACATTACAAATATTTATTGGTCGGCGGGCAAATCTTGACTCACGTTGTCTATCGTCAGCTGATATGCAGTGTCATCAGCTGATATGCAGTGTCATCAGCTGATATGCAGTGTTTCCAAACTTATGAACCGATAAATGCCACACAAACTATTCACAAAAGGTTTCTAAGCGAAAATTGATCCACAAACCATTCACGGAAGGTTAGGTTAGGTTCAGTTAGGTTAGGTAAACATAGAAAATTAAATTGGGAAAAAAAACGCTCACACGTCATCTTGTAGAACTACCACATGGTTGCTACACTGACAGGGGGTTACATAATCAAATGCATGACATTTGATTCACGAAGTTGATGGTAACGGTGGCACAAGCTATCGTGCAACGGAGATACATGAATGTCAAAAATTACATTATTTACCAGCCGAATAAGTTGCATGAATGATAAAGAAACACTATTCCCAGCTTCTAAAAGTAAAAGTCCACAGGAACTCAATTCCGTAAGTATTTTCCAGTCTTGAACCCCAGTAGTTCACATACAACAGTAATTTGTCTGTGGGAGTGGGCCTTCAAATATGCTTCGTGAAGTGAAAGACGCAGTGAAATTGAACATAGCCATCATCCAGTGGTGCATTGCCCCCCCCCCCCCACTCCAACCTTGGTCAGAAATGAGTTCTAGGGGTGGCAAACATTGACGGCCAAGTGTACCTGCCGGGGGCAATTACCGCCCACAAGTTCAAATTTTATGCAAATAAAAATACTTTTCATAAATTTTTCTTGCTCGCTTCGTTCGCAATGCCTGCTTTTCTTAGTCTTATCAACCTCAGACCCATAGCTAGGTGACGGCGGGAGACGGCCCTGGGTGCAATCTAAAATTGTAAAATTTATCGATTGATTTGTGTTTCTACTTTATGCACAGTAAGGGTAATTGGGACTGGGCCTATAGTTTAAAGTGGGATCCAAATCACTATATGCCACCACCGGCTATCGAACCCGGAACCCCTTGATCACAAGGCGACGATGTTACCACTACACCATCGGGGAGGCACAAAAGTTGTAAATGATATAATGCCATGACGTTCCATGAAATTATTTGCACCCTATTCAATTAATATTTGATTTCAGCCTGCAAAAAAATTGGATCCAAAAAAATTTCTTGTTCGCTTCGCTCACTGTAATGTATTGTAAATCACCAGACAGAGAAATAAGACTTGTCTTCATTGGTTTTCATTGAAGTGCATGAACAATTGTTTTGAGGAAAGGGAGCGTGCACATTCGAGAGACAATTTATGTAATTATTGCTGTTTGTTTATTGTGAATTGGTTGTGTAATGTATTTAAATAATATATGCTGTGTATATATATTATTTATTAAAGAAACTTTGAATACGTACACAATTTAGTGTCCACATTGCATATATGTGATACATATATCGTGCATGAAAGTTATGTTAATGTAGGAAAGAATTATACTTGGAATGCATTTATCAAACATTTTCTGTCTTTCAAAAATAGTTTATGTGCTTGTTTTCAGTTATTAATGTGAAATTGAACGTTTTAAAAAAATAATTCAAATCGTTTGTTCGAACACAAATGGATTAGCACAAACTTCTTCCCCCTTTTTGCGTAATTTATGAGGATAATAGCACTACTAATAGTAATAAAATGTTGGGGGTTTGAATCCCGGCTTGGGCATGGATATTTGCGAGTATCCATTCATCATTTCCATCATGCCATGGCCATCACTCATCCCCATCTTCACAAATTAGCCAAAGTGGCACAAGAAGGGAAGTAAAATAAAGCAAATCACTAATAACAATAATAATAATTTTATAGTAACATTATTATTATTAACATTATTTTTATAAACATTATTATTAAAATTATTTTTATTATTATTATTGGTACGTTTATCCTGGTTCTCGCCCCCCACCAGACAAAAATCGTGGTTGCGCCTCTACCATCATCTCCATGTTAAAATGTAATTTAGTCTATCTTACCAATACATAGCAATATATGAAAATGAATAGATGATTATGGGCTGAAACTACACATATTTGTACGATTATTGTCACATTGAAATGATACTTGATGTTCTATATATTCGAACGAATTACGCTCGAGCGTGGGAGCGAGCGAAATTGGTTCAATGCAGTACTCTAACGTCCACGGTTAGCAAATTAAAGTTGATATTGAGTTATGGTAACAGTTGTTATCAATACTTGCCAAACCATGGAAAAGTGAGTCAAAGTCAGTTTTAAAAACTAATTTCTCCTGTAAAGATAACTTTCAAGACTATGCTGTAAATTCAAGTGTGTAAAATAAATGACACTTGGCAGTGGCAGAATTTCTTTCCCAACATTTCAGTCATAGCACATACTGAGAATATAATATTTCGTTAATGAAAGTATAGATTAACCAGACATCCTCTTTTATCTGGACCTGTCCTCTTTTTTAGGTGTCTGTCCAGCATCCAGCCAGATTTTTTTAGAAATCGGTAAATGTCCTCCTTTTTTGGAAAGCGTATAGCATCGACCATAGCAAATGTGCTGCATAGAGAATGCTTCCACACATAATAGTCATCATTTAACACATATCACTTGGGGTGCGTTAAGTATTCAAGAAATGCTCACCTATCATCTGGGATCTGAACATGATCACTTTCCCGACTGAGTCATTAGTATTATTCTAACTCGTTACTTCACCCTCTGAGTACGTCCCAGATTGCTGGAACACATGTACAACAGTTTGCACAGGTTTTTTTTCTATTGATTGATTGATTTGGTTCATTTTACTCCCCTTTTCTAACGACTTTTGGCTAATTGCGAAGATGAGGATGAGCGATGATATGATGATTTTCATGAAGAAACACTCATAAAGAACACACATACCCAGGCTGCGATTTGAACCCAGAATCCCTGGCATCATAGCACTTTGTGCTAACCATTCCACCACGAAGGTCGGCCAGTTCCTTTTCGAGTCATACATGCCCGATACAGAAATGCGTGGTGAGAATTTTGATTATTAAGAGTAATATTTACTTTTATGAAATAAAGAAGTGAAAGTGCAAATTCAACAATGATCTCGCAAGAAAATATCTAGCTTTTAAAGGATGGAAGGAATGAATATGAGGTAAAGTGTAAGGTGTCTGTGACTTTCCCCTGCTGTTGAAAGAGTTCTAGAAATGCTCGCGGCATTAAGATCATATTTCTTGTCCCAAATCTAAAGTGCCTTACATTTTAATTCGATGTACAAATACAACCTGAAGAGTGTTCTGAATTTGTTTGCAATTTATTTCAAATACGTCACAGCATTCACTGAAAGGGACATTATTTCAAAGCTTCCAGGTTCTTGGAGACTAATTTTCGGGCTGAGTACTGCAGTTCTACTTGGATGTGCAGTTGTCTTCCTCATCCTGGGCAGCGGGACCGTGCAGCCATGGAACCTCCCGGGCCACCTAACACCGGCCGAGGGCACGGACCCTGCCGATGCAGGCAGCGAGGGCCAACTGAGCATCGAGGAGGGCGATGTGATGACTCCGAGCACGTCAAATTCTGTTGTTGAGAATATCGACGGAGTGGAAATTATAGACCCAGATGAAGGAAGTAATAGAGTTCTTCCACACACTGTCACCGTGTGATTGGTACGTTTGTCAAAATAGTATTGTAACATGTCCCACTGTTGTCTGTGATATGAGGAGTCGTATTTCTCAAAAAAAAACTTTCATAGGTATCTTGATAACTTAATGTACTCCGAACTTAGTTGTTTGAAGGCAGTCTTACAGTAAAATAACTCCTATCGTAAAGTTTATTATCAATATTGTGAATCTAGTGTATTTTATATCATTTTGTTGTTACATCCATATAAATACAAATGACTAATGATAATATAAAGATATAAGAATTGTACAAAGTGGTACAAAGATATTTCTATCTCTTTGATCATACAGTCTGACTTGAAGTACTAATAATCAAATGAAAGAGCAATAAATGAAAATATTTGCCAGAGCTGCAGAATTTAGAATGCTTAGCAACATGTAGCAAAATGTTTATGATAAAACTATTAATTCTTGTTTTCGTGTTTAATAAAACACTAAAAATACTGACCAAGGCAGTCTTTATTGTAAAATGACACATTATAAACGTAAGGTTTCCACCCTCTATCAGTGTCTTCTTCAGACATATCTTCGTGTGTTCTAAAATAAAGATTTGTCTGAAGAAGACCCTGTTAGAGGGTGAAAACGTTATATTTTTAGTGTGTTATTTTATAATAAAGATTGCCTTGGTCAGTATATATGATGATTTAGGCAAAGAGAATAGTTCAGTGCAGTCACTATGTAATGCTTAACATGGAAAAAATTGATTCTTGCCTTTAATATTTTGAATTATTATGTAACTGCATATTTTGTGACAAAATGTAAGTGGAATTGATACTTGGACTTATATATTGTTTGTGTTTCACATTAACATATTTCTCTGAATACAAGATGCACTTCGTTTTTTTTTTTTTTGGGGGGGGGGGGTATTGGGTGTTTGATGATATTGTCAATTTGAAGATGATAATATAACAAATTATTTAATTCCAGTGGTGAAAATTTGAACTATTTTTTTTCATCAGCATTCACATCATATCATATCATATCATATCATATCATATCATAGCATAGCATAGCCTCTGTACTTGGGATGGCCAAATCCAGATAAAATTTTATTATTTTATCTGGATATTGGATAATTTTCTATCTGGGTTTCAAATATCCAGATGTCATATATTCTGACATCTGAATTGTCTGGATATCCAAATTGTTTGGATTATCGAGATATCTGATATTCTGATTATCTGAAATGTCTGGATATCAGAATGTGTGCATTATCTGGACAGTTTTATCATTTACCCATTTTACAGGCTATACACATATTCTTTTATTCATCATTTTCATATTTCATTGTACGTATTTTCCACCCTTCATAAAATCTGTTCTAACTGGATAACCAAATTATCTGGATATTTAGATTATCCAGATATCTGAATCCTTTGAATATTCAGATTATCCAGATATCTGAATTCTCCAGATATCCCCAATTCTCCAGATATTTAGATAATGGATTATCTGTTGCATCCAAAATGGATATCAGATGATTTGAAATCTGCATATCCATTATCCGGATTTTGTGGCTATCCTTACTCTATACCAAGATTCACCGAATGGGCTCCAAAGGGCTCTGTGTAGGGGAACTTGAATTACGACCATCCTATACACAGAGTCCCATCAGCATACACATCACTTGGGAAGGAGCCACATGTCCCTTCCAAAATCGATAAGTTAAGGGTGTCTTTCTTAATCCCCTGGGACCTGAAGTTCACATTCTGGCCCCTACCCAACCCCACAGAAAGTTAGGCCCTTATGCTGCTGTGCATCAGAACTGTTCTGTGCCTTTCTAAACCAGACCTTGTATCATCATTGCACAACAAATTGACGCCCTTGAAAATACATAATCACCACACATAGATTTTCCACATTTTACCACAACTGCTCTATTTAGTACAGTTGAGAAATTCGTTGTGTTCTTCTTTAAATTATCCATCCAGTGATATAATGTATTTTAAAGTTATATCAGAGAGTGAATCGCACTATACAATTCCTACAATATTGAATACAGTTGTACTCATTATGATTTTTATCAGACCATTCTTGTCAGTTTAGTGCATCATTAAAACTCTTTCATAAATGTAACTTTTGGTAATGCCAAAATATAAATGTCTGTAATCTCCTTTACCCACCTAGAAAATCCAAATGACTTTTTTGCTTTTTGTGTTATGCTTGACTACTTTCACATGTATCATTTTGCTAATAGCAAAACTTCAAAGTTACGGGCAAATATTTTCCTGCACCTTACTTAAATTCCCATGTACCTCACATGATCTCTATTGTGAGTAAATTTTTATGTATAATATGAGTACCTGATGTTAAGAATTAAAAGGTTTAAGCCTATATTTTGCTTACTTTCAATACATTAAAGTTACTGAAATAATATATTGTCCAGCTTTGTATTAATAATTGCATTTTAGGTCAAAGAACAAATTAGGCCTATTAAGATGTAAGATCTATGAGTTACTTTGTGATAAATTTCAGTGTTCAGTTTCTATATAGTTGCATTAAGAAAAATCAGGCTTGTCTCATTAACATACTTTTTATAACTATGAAGGACATTTCCATGAATGGATTCTATAATGTTTACTGGTGAATTTTTAGAAATTTAAAAAAATGCTTCCGTCAGAGCACAAGTTTAGACTTTCCGGTAAATGACTTCCAGAGACATGTGACAAAGTTGCCAACAGAAGTCATTGTTAACAGAGATGACTTGGAAAAACAACTTGGGAGTTTTAGCAAAGCAACAGTGAAAAGAATAGTTATCCATCGAACATTAACATGATCGCAAAATTTACACTAAAGTAGGCTAATAGGGATGAAAACCGCAGTCCTAAGTACTGAACTACTGTATAACATCCAAATCAAAGATGATAAAGATTTCAAACATAAAGACGGAGACCATACAAAAGAAGTTTGGATAATGTGAATGCCGTTCACCAACTCTTTATTATAGAAATGTTAAATGCATTATATTCAACTTGACATCATCACGCAGTGTGCTATGGGAAGAAATGAAGCAAACAGATTCACGTGTGTTAGGAAAGCATGCGAGAAGCCTTCTTACAGTGAGAAAATTTGCATTCACCACATTACACACTTTTCATGGTTTCTGTAGGGCTTCTGAAAAGATAAAAAGTACAATTTCCTCAGATGAGCATGATAACCATACCTTGAATCACTTTGGCAAAGATCATACGCACAGTGCTTACCTGCCATGTTGTCAATGCAGAATCTTTATCCGTTTGCCAGAAATATGGTGCAATTAATTGTGGGGAAAGTTGTTTGCTGAATATCATCCATTGTGTTTGATGTCTCATTTCTATAGAAATGCTCTATTTAGTATTATTTATCACATATATCTCCCAAAGTTATGAGGAAATAAAATATATCTACTAAACTGGAGCTTCTCTAGTAAATGGTAGCAGGAAGTCACCTTATTTGCAAACATTTAGTAACCACTTTTTTGAACCTGTTATTTTCAACAAGAATAACTTTCCCCTACAGTTCTTCCTGTATGTATGTACTGCTTCCATTGTTGAATTCTTCTTCTTGTAGTTTATGGTTGTTACAAACATTTAAACATGTTTTTTGATGTAAGGTTTCAGGAGAACACATATTCCCTACATGAGACTACAGTTAACAAAAAAACAAACAAAAAAAAACAAACAAGAAACAGTTATAGAATCAAGCTTTAATTTAAACTTAACAACTTGATTAACTGGCAATCAGCAACCATTTTTTTACAACAATTTCATTGAAATACCATCAGGTATTTCAAAATTCTTTGTTGTCTGCAAAGTTTCTTGATTTTTTGGTTTTTTCTTGATTTTATTTAATATTTAATATATTTCAGTGAACAAAGCCTTCTACACATTCAAATCTATATCTCCCTTTTCTTTTTTTTAAAACCTTTCTCTCTTTAATCCACATTCTTCTGCTCAATGATGTGAATTGACAGGCCCATTCTTGAATCTAAACTTTAACTTTCTGTACATCAAAAAGCATGTTTAAATGCTTGTAACAGCTGCAAACTAGATGAATATCTCCTGATGGAACATTATTTATACCAATGAGAAACCTCCCCTCCTCCCTACACACACATGTACATGTGTGGAGTTCAGATAAAATTACATTTAGTTTTTAGACTACTAATAACACATTACCCTTCTACTTGAATATTTCTGATGGACCTGTCACTATTATAATGAAAATGGAACCAGAGAAATGGATAGAAAAATCAATACATTCATTAAATACATGTTAAAATATGAAATCAACTAATGGATAGATTCTCTCGGGCTATCGACCAGGTGACTTCTGCAAACGTTTTCGGGCTTTCGAGAGCTAATGTCACTCTCATATTCAGGGTAGAAGCAAAGTGAAGATGAGGGTGATGTTCACTCTCAAAAGGTTAGAAACCTTTTCAAAGCTCATCAATGCATCGTTCGTTGTCAGGAAAGCTTCAACACTTACATGACATCGCTCTTCACCATCTTTGGACAACTTTGATATTGTTTATGATATCCACTGAAATTTGTATGCTGTCTTTTGGTTGATTTACCCTGATAGACGATGGTTCAGCTTGTTTCAGCTATGAAATCTTTACTTCCACATTGTTTATTTAATTAAGGAATGTAATTTACAAAGGATCCTTCTATGCTGGAACTGCCGGTCTTTCACACAATTGTTGTGTCATACCACTGATATATTCTGATTTCACTACAATGTTGATATAATTTTTTAGAGAGAATTTAACATTAAATAAAAATAGTAATCATTGTTCTTTGACATTTCTTGAGGTACAAATACATAATGGAATGAACCACTCTGTACAATTTGATTAATATTATATGTATATAAATAATTGCTGTTCAAAATATTTAAAAACTTTTATTGTACTGTACGAACTTTGTAAGAAAATACTATTATTGACATGCAATGAACATGTTGATTAAAGTTAAAGTTTCCGTAGTATGAATATCCATGCACTAATTATGTAGTTAAGTTATTAAAGTGTAAATTATCCTGTCTAATGAGCCTGATATATGCATGACAGTATATCCATGTCTTTTTCTGTCGGGCAAGCATATTTATCTTTTTTTAATAACATCAGTATGTGGTGTGAGCTGGCAAAAAATTAATATGATACGTACAAAATTTAAACACATACTCTTTCCATGTTCCCATATAAGGTTTTCATATTCACATATGTGTACATCAGTTTCTTCATGCAGCAAATGGTTGCTAGCTATATACTGTAATGCAGGGTTGTTAAAAGTCCAGAAATTGTAAATAAATTCAATTCCTGTCTGGGAGAGAAAATCAGTCATGCAAATGTGTTCTAGACCATAAAAAACCTATTTATATTTCAGTTTGGTCCAGGAACGTTTTCTCTGTATCAATTTAAATATGGTCCAGGAATCTTTCTTCTGGATCAATTTAAATATGGTCAAAGTTTCATATTGAAATGAAACAATACACAACTCTCTCTCTCTCTCTCTCTCTCTCTCTCTCTCTCTCTCTCTCTCTCTCTCTCTCTCTCTCTCTCTCTCTCTCTCTCTCTCTCTCTCTCATGCACACAAATAAACAACATTGATTTGTTTATTACATTCTTTGCATTATCATTTTATTGAAATGTATCATTAAAGTTGCAACATTCACAGACATTAAACCATTACCATATAACAAATCTGAACATATACAATATGTGATTTTAATTTGAAAATATATGTAGGCTGCACATAATTTCATTATAATCTGGGATATTAAATGTTCACATTCATTGAAAAATTATCATCTTTTGTACGTAAACAATTGCATGCATATTTTTATTGTGATAATTGTGATTTTCAAGAACATTTGACAGATCAGTTTTAGCACAATAAGAAAATACAAATTCTCTACTGCTTATATAATACTAACATGAAGAATAATATTTATTTCTCATTCGAGATTTTTAAAATAAATATTTTATATTGTTGTCTTATAGTTTATCTTATAGTAACTGCCACTCATACATGAATTCATTTTGAATGCTCGATCAATAACCTAAAGTTATTGGAAGCATTTCATATCCTAATTGTATGTCATATACTTATATAAATTTTGTGAATATAAACTATTGTAGTATTTCAAGACTTTAATGCTTCCAATATAACATTCCAAAGACTATCAAAGAGAACTATTACGTGGTTAGTTCTTCATGCTTTAGTATTGAATAGACTTTTTGTTAGTGTCATGTACCTGTAAATTTACGAAAATAATGTAAATAGAATAACATACATTTTGTACTAGGATAAGTTTGTGTGTATGTACATATGTGAGTATTCCTCTGTAGTTGTTCCTATGTATATACTTAATATGTAATAAATGTTACAATAAAGTTTTAAGATGATTTGTTCTTGTAAATTTAAAGTGAAACATTAACATTGGCCAAAGGTCCAGTCAGTCCTTAGAAGAAAAACTCTTCACACTCTCACAACCATGTTTACTCTATTACAATTTGTATCAGTGTTGTTCATTATAATTAGTAATAGCATCTCTCACATTGTTACAATCTAAAGCTATACTTGGTACTTGGCACACACTTGAATATGTTAAATATTCTCTCACATTTTCACAGCATAAAGAAAAATCCAAGAAATGATTTAATGGACTCTAAATAATACCATGTAAGGTTTGGTAATTTTACTTGTATTTCCAAATTTGGCATTGTCTGTCTGCTGTAAGGCCAACCGCACATGAGGTCTGACACAACACAGCGTGATGAGTGTCACAAACCGTCTTAGGGAAGGTTTAACATAACATATTTTGATGTGCGTATTACTCACTGCTAAATAAAAATAAATCGTTAAAAAGATCAAAGATCAATGACTTACGTGTGTGAGTATGAAATGTCGATCAAAACAATGTTTCAGAGGTCCTAGACTGCCTCCTTTTCCAGGTTGATGCGTATTCTTAGACACCTGACATGGTGTCACATTAAGCAAGTGTTAGTTGAGGATACAGGTAAAAGATTATGGTAAAAAACACTTATGGAACTTCTTCTTCTTTTGTTTATTATTATTATTATTATTATTATTATTATATACACGTTAGTCTTACTAGCCCCCATGGCAGAGTGGTTAGAACATCTCGCTACAATGCCAGGGATCTCAGGTTCGAATCCCAACCTGGACATGTATGTTTGTGAGTGACCATTAATCAATTTCATCATATCATCATTCATCCCCATCTTCACAAATTAGCCAAAAGTGGCTCAAAAAGCGAAGTAAAAAACCAAATCAATCAATTCAACATTAATCTCTTATAGGTAGCCTCACTCTCGAAATATTTGATTCGAGTCGCCTTGCCATGGGTTGCGACAGTTTCCAACAAAATAATGAAGGCCTGTTGTTTGCTCTTGCTTCGAGCAGCTTGCAACAAAATGCTCTGCGCATGCGCAAATACATTCTCCTCAGCCACAACATCTTATTACAGACTGGAAATGGAGATACAAAAAAGAAAACCATTTGAGTAACCCCTCTGGCCTTGCTATAAACATCGTCCCAGTGCAAGAGCAGTAGCAGTATGCACATATCAAATCAAAACTATGTAAATTCATACTTTAATTCTACATACACATCACACACATTGATACATTGATTTTGCTGTAAATAATTATCATGCATCGTTACCAGTTTCCTAAATTATAAGACAGACCTGGACTGATTGCATACATGGACAAAACCTGCAATCAAATTTTAGCTAAGAAACAAAATGACTCTTTGTGTCGTGTCACATTGTGTCTCATCATCATTGCATTGAATAATATTGGGTCCCGTCATGTTTCGTCACCAGGGCCGGATTAAGATGAAATTGGGACTGATGCTTGAAATCTTTGGTGAACAATAAACACAACGACATTATAGTTATGTCACAACGCAAAGAATAATAGTAACTGTATAATAAGTAACGCTGTGTCTAGGTGTCCGGAATTGTGGCTCCAAATTTCATTCTAAGATTTATTCTCAGTTTAATATAGCAAAAGAAAACTGTTCAGCTATCAGAAAATTCTCGTCTCTTTTCATCTGGGCCAATTTCAGGAATGGGCCTAATGCTGCAACATCAATAGCAC
Organism: Lepisma saccharinum; assembly: GCF_977018435.1. Taxonomy (NCBI): domain Eukaryota; kingdom Metazoa; phylum Arthropoda; class Insecta; order Zygentoma; family Lepismatidae; genus Lepisma; species Lepisma saccharinum. The sequence goes on along the minus strand of NC_139241.1, from coordinate 82,259,518 downwards.
CCACCTTAATCCGACCCTGTACGTCATATCATGTCATTGGATCCGGTGTGTGGCTGACCTACAGGGTAACAACCCTTCTACATTTAATTATTTTAGATAGCCAGTCAAGAACATGTAACTTTGCAGAGTGAAATTATTATTACCTACATTTTGCATGTACCATGAGAACAAAATTAATTAGATACTTTTTGTCTGGACAAAAGTATAGTCCTTATGAAGAAGTAATATACAAGTTCCAGGAAACTCATGATGCTGCCACCAGTAAGAAATCCTATTACTCCTCCGAGGGTAACTGAAATGAATCACAGAATGAAAAGACTTCCTGTAATTCTTTAACAACACATCAATATACATGGGATGGTCAAAAATATGGAAACCCCTGGTATAAAACAGGTAGCCATTTCAAACACGATTTGCGTCTGAATGGTAGGTGGCACTGTGGTCACTGGCTCTTCCTATGGGGTATATGCCCTGGCCAACCTGACAGATGGGCCAGTTACAGTTCAGCGACCGGTCCGTGCAGGTTATCGTGAATCATGTCTGAGCTGACAGAGTTTCAAAGAGGGCAAATTGTGGGTGCGCTTATGGTGGGAGCTTCCATGACGAAAGTAGCGGAAATGTTTGGTATATCAAGAGGCACAGTCTCGAAGATCATGACTGCCTACGAGACTTCCGGAAAAACCGCATCAGCGAAGCACCAGTGGGGACGTAAGTGTGTGTTGCGTGACAGAGACAGACGCACATTGGGTAGGATTGTGACCAAGCAGAAGATCACCACAGCTCCAAAAGTCACTGCTGAGCTGAATACAGTGCTTACAAACCCTGTTAATTTAAATACATCAGTAAGAAAACCAAGCCCATGTAGCACAAAAAGTTTGGGCCAATTTTGAGAAATGTGTTTTCATTTTTTTGTACTATGGTAAATTATTGTATGTCCATTCTACCAGTACAATGGAATTTTTAACCTTCCAGTAAGGATATTTGCTTTCCTCAATTTCTGAATTACAAATGTATTTCAGTTTCCCCTTAATTTTATGCACAATTGAAGTTCGAGTAAATCCATGAAAAGTGAAAATATTGTAACATAAATTTTCTTTAATAACTATATTTTTTTTAGCTTAACGTTTTTAAAAGATATAAAATATTATGGATCCAATGAGTTTATTGTTTCATTTTTGTTTATAGCATGTCTATTTGGTATTATACTTGAATTTGCAAATCATTTAAGACCCGTAAGAAAACAAAGGTAATATCCGTGATACAGGATTCTTTGTTTTCTTGATATTGAATTTAAGAATATTTTCAAAAATAAATATGTTGAGGATTTACATTATTATTTATACATAACACAATATGCATTTCAATGTGTAAGGTTCATTCAGAGACCACAGTATTTTATTTAAAGCTTTCCACCTATAAAGACAAATTTACAAATTTGCTAACACCCATGACAGCATATTTCCTTCAAATTGTCTAACAAGGTTTTTATCTTAGTTCATGTGAGTTTGGCTACAGGAAGCTGATTCTGTTACAATTGGAAAAGAAAAGTAAGTTTCCTCGCCATTGCTCACCACAGAATACCTTCTCTGCAGACATCTCCATAAAACTGATATCATGTCTGTTTTGAATATCCAAACTTGTCATGAATTAGCAGACATGAAATTTTTGCATAATATCATCAATGGTGAAACTAAAACCGAATTTCCAATCAATCAATTTCATCTATAAGTATCCACACAGCCAACTAGCAATGTAAACCTCTTTCACAATCTCACTACAAGGCTCTCCCTTCTACAACGGCCTCTTTCTATAGGCTTCCCCATTTATATAACAATCTGCCTCCAAATGTATACATTTTCTTGCCAGAACACAGTTTCTGACAATTTGTTTTTTTTCTTTTATGTGCCCTTGTATCATTCTGTTCTATTTTTTTTCTTTGCCATCTTGTATTGTTTTGTTGTTGCTGTTTTGTTTTTGTTATCCTATTGCTATAGTTTCAGCACAAAATGGTCTTTCAGTAAATTAATAAATAAGTCATACTAACTTCACAGTTCAAAATGAAGGGAAAATATAACACCCATGACAAATGGATTCGCAGTTTAGTAATTATAAAATAAATTGTAAAGTGAAGGGTCGTTTCCGACCACAACCATTTAATTTTGCTAATTTCAAAAATGGCAACGAGGAGAAATATAGAGAGTATTATGTTGTTTTTGTTAGTAAAGGTTTCAAAAGAGCATTATCTTGGAGGATAAGTTTGCGGGTACTCATTACGGAAAGTGGGTCTTATCCCAAGCCTCATTCGACTGTGAAGATTATACCTGCAGTTTCTACTCTCCCACGCAGCTGACGCATCCTTCTATTTCCAACTTGCAACTTCCATGTAAAGGAAAAGTGTCCAGTTTCATTGGCTTCAACGTAACTTTCCCTATGGAAGAAGATAAATGCTAACTCTATGCAGGTAATTGAAGATCAGGTTATTTTACATCTATGTATATAGACTGTAGTTCAAATGAATTAAGCTGCCTTCCAAGTAACAATAAAAATGCTTATAAATACGGATGCTTATAAATACTTTACACATGCCAAGCAACAGTGCAACAAGTTCCAATGAGGATGGTGGTAGTGGCCACTGAAATTAATAGAGAACGAAGAAGAAAAAGCAGTTTCGCGGATAAAGTGAATCAGTCCCGTACCCAGGAAGCCATAATTTTTTTAAATGTGAACCTATAAAAAGTTACGAAAATAACATCGACCATTTTTCAAACTTGTAAAAATTTCAATTTTGTCCTTTCTTCATGCTAAGACTTGTCTACCCAGACTTGGTGGAGGAACATATAGTGGTTAGGATACCACTTTAAACTTTAGGTCCAGTTCCAATTAGTCTATCTGTGCATAAAAATGGACCTAAAACAAAAGTTCAAACTTGTCTACTAAGAGAAAGTAAATTGTCCTTGCCCCCAGTTTTGGCACCCAATCGTCACTACTGGCTACCAGGTGAAAATTTCTCTCACTTTCTCTCTCTCTCTCTCTCTCTCTCTCTCTCTCTCTCTCTCTCTCTCTCTCTCTCTCCGTTAACCATAGCCCGCTTCGATCCTTGGTAGCTGGCTATGGGTTAACTCACATTTAGAATTCTTTATTGTAATAATAATTGCTAATGCGTATAATATAATTTATAAATATATTATTTTCTAAACATAGAATTATCGTGGCTGTTCAATTGTTCTGGTATAAGATAATAAAGGAAATTTCAAATCATTTTTAATTTGCGAAACTCGGAACTATTCGAATACTTCTGACCAGTATTGCTGATTGGGTGCCAAAACTGGGTAGGAAAGGAAAGGCAAGGACATTTGTTTTCTCTTGGTAGAGAAGCATTAAGAGGCCATAGTACAAAGGCAAAAGGGGCAAAAAAAGTTGGGGGCAGTTGCCCCCAGGTTCCCCCAAATAGCTGCCACTGTGTGTGTATATGTATATATCTGGTCCCTCCCTGAAAAAATCCTGGGTACGGGTCTGAAGTGAGTACTAGTTTCTCCGTATTTATATACTACCTCGTCTTTCTTTTCCCAGTTATTAAAAAAAAAAATGCCTGTTTTCCTTGAGAACCAAGGGAACTTTTTCAAATGTTGTTGTTTGAATTGATCGGAATTTCATGATAATGGTCCAGGAATTCATACACACATCAAGTTTTATTAGTGGTTGACATGGTCAAAGGATCAAATTAATCTTTGGCAGATCCAATAACATAACAGCCCCATCTGCAAAGTTATCTTATGCATTCTTGAAATTTTGCATACACCAAGAATTCAATAGTTAATGATTGCATAGAAAGTTCAATTTGAATCCAAGTCTGAACGCAACATCTTTTTTACTTGTGACTGTGCAGGCAAATTAGTGCCAAAACACCTGCAATTAAGGAATTTTCATACAGTAGGGACTCAATATTTTCCCCCGAATACATATGATGTCTCAGTCTATGATTGATTGATTGATTTGGTTTATCTTAATTTTTTCTGCTAATTTTGGCTATTATTTCTCTTGTAGTCTACAGTTGTTACAAGCATAGAAACACAGTTTTTGTTGTGATGTTTCAGGAGAACACACACTCCCTTCACCAGACATTAATTTTTAGTTTGATTAAAGATACAGTTATAACATCACAACAAAAAACTGTGTTTTTATGCTTGTAACAGCCATAGAATCTATAGAAACATTTAAAATTCAATGTAGCTGAAAATATCAAAAATCTCTATAAAAGGGATGATGACTTTGGATTGCCTGATGATATTTGCTATTTATGATTTTCTTTAAAATTTGATAAAAAAATTTCATCTTAAATAATAATAAAACAGATTGCTTGTTTCACAGTTAAGTTGCTACATTCCAACAATGCAACATTGAGGAGATCCATTGTATAACTGATTTTTTTTTGTTTAAAACATTTAGATTTTTAGATTTAGATTTATTTCATCCATAAATCACGTTTACATTTTCATGCTGTGATATTGAACATGTCAGTCAAACATTACAATATACTAATACAATCAAATATAATAATGTAATATACATATATACAATGAAATAATACCCTAACCTATTACAGATTCATGCTTTGAGGTGTGTACTGATATTAGTTTTACTGTGTATACATAAAAGTAACTCACAAGATGTGAACTTGCATCTGTAGACAGAAGCCTACTCCATAGCCACCTGGAAATATCTTCTTCCGTGTCTCCGATGGACTGGGAATGGATAGACACCAAAACCAAAGCCCGCATGGAACTACAAGCCAGCAAGACCATGGACAAGCAGAGCAGAAAATACATCCGCCTAGCTTCAACCAACAACCAACAAACTGGCATAACCGACAGAACAGAATCCACCGCACCATTGTCAACTTGACTGACAAACGTTTCGACGAACCCACAATCTCCATTTTGTCCAAGGGGTTGAACTTCGTCCCAGCTCCTAAAACCATTCCAACCACAGACATAATCAGCAGCAACGAGCAAGTTGTGGATTTTGGACCTTTTCCAAACAGTGATGTGTTATGCATTGGAACTGCAAGATTGGAGTTATTCCTAGTGTTGTAATGATGCCCATTGCTATAACTGCATCTTTAATCAAACTAAAAATAAATGTCTGATGAAGGGAGCATGTGTTCTCCTGAAACATCACAACAAAAAACTATGCTTTATGCTTGCAACAACCGTGGACTACAAGAGAAATAATTCTACAATGCAAGCAATGCGTTCATACAAGATAAATTTTGACTAATTGCAAAGATGAGTATTAGTGATAAGATGAATATGATGAAGGGATACTCTCAAAGAACACCCATGCGCAATCCAGAATTCAAACTTTGGATTCCTGGCATCATAGCACGCTGTGTCAACTACTCCATCTTGGAGGCTGGTAAAATAGTCTCTGACTATATATAATGCTGGAGAGAAAACAAATACATAACGTTTCTTCAAGACCCCTATTCCCTGGGATCACATATCAACAAAGACAAAACCATACACCCTCTGGACTAATTTCATAACAAATGTTGGAAATTCATTTTAAGCGTAAATTGTAACAGCAAAGTCTAGCACGGTGGCCATGCGGTCTGAGGCATCAGGCTTTGCACTCACGCTATGGGATGCATGATGGTTTGAGTATCCTAATGGAAAGCATAACAACTTTTCCTGAGATTTCGACCATTGCATTGGATTGGTGGCCATTCACCATCATTATGGAGCTACGAATGAGTAGCGTAACCCGGTCATTGTAAACGTACAACAAGGACTGTGGGGCTCATGGTGCTGACTACACATCACACCATTACACATTACACACATCGCCCACCTCAATAGCCCTTGAAGGCAGTTGCACCGCAGGTTAGTAATAGCAAATGTTATCATAGCTTTAAGTACATTCAAAAATAATGCTGCTTTTTAATTATCGTACTTACCTCTTTCTTCTAATAATTATTGGTTGTGGTTCGACACAAGACAACGAGCAGGGACAATCAAAACCACCTTCACATACTGGGACGGAAGTGACTGGAAACAGGTTTTCTAGAAGAAATTAAATACTGGGGTTATAATTTATCCTTTAAGGGAAATTTTGATGAATGCCAGCTCTTATGCATAATTTTGTAATAAACCAAAGCGAGAAATGATTACCACCATATTCAAAAACTAGCTAATGAAAACAAAAACAAGCAAATGAAAACAAAAACATGCTCTTCTTTTCATAGACATGTATAAATATTTATAGACCCCAAAATTGCAGAAGATTTTTCTATCCTTGAAGAAGAAACTAAGTGCCTATTACTCATATAAAATGCGCACTTTTTTCCAAATTTTTTTGCCTCCCAAGAACAGTGAAGCATATTATGCAGGGAATATTTAGGACAGCAAACATGAAACCGTACAGGGTCATTCAATGATTTTGTGACACTTGCATTGATTTTTCATGTTTACGGAACCCTATCATATTATATATCGTTGTAAAGCTTAAATTCTGTAGTTTCTGAATATGGCAACATTATTCCATTCAAGATGGCAACACTAATGTGCAATGAGATTGAAATAAGCTCATCACAAAATGAAGGAACATTTTTATTTTTATTGTACTTTGGATGAGAGAAAATAAAATAATAATTAAAATGTATTACTGGCCAAATAATATGACATATATGAGGCGTGTAGATGCCTTAATGGAAGAAATCTTGTGCTGCTAACTGCTAGTTTGAGGGCTCTGAATGTGCCTCTTATAAATTTTACATTAGTTAAGGGAAAAGTATATACCGGGTGTCCGAATTGAAACGCCCTAATTTCAAATGCTTATATTAAACATAATATACAGGCAAGAACAGTGTGGTAGGTGGTACATGGTAGCTTAGCTGTGGAAATTTTAAATAGGTAATGAATAGTAACAATTCGTTTGTTTTGTATCGTTCCAGGTAGTGAAAAGTGAAACATATCTTCATATGTTAAACAATTTTGTGTTTAATCAGATAACACATTGACACCAAAACCTGCTTTTCCAGCAGAATGGAGCACCTTCACACTGGCATTTGGCAGTCCAGAACATATTGAATGAGGAATTCCCACAAAAATGGATTGGGCGAGGTGGTCCAATTCCTTGGCCACCCCGGTCGCCTGACATTACTCCCCTGGATTTCTTCCTGTAGGGGTATGTTAAGGACATGGTCTATGCAACAAAAGTGTCAACTGTGGAACAGCTTCGTGAGATGATTCGAGGTGCTATTGAGGCAGTTACGCCACAGATGCTGCAGGCAACCTGAAGAGAAATTGAGTATCGCCTCGACATTCTCCATGCCACTTGTGAAGTGCACATAGAAATTTACTGATTGCACAGACATAACTTCATACCTATGTGTATTCATTGTTGTATAAATCTTTTGAATGTATTAAATTCGTGCGGTACTACAGTCGTTTAAAATTAGGGCGTTTCAATTCGGACACCCTATATTTTGAAGATTTTTTTAGAAAAAGTAAAGAGGAATTGAGCAAAACCGTGTATAAATGTTTAAATGCCATTTTCCACATTTTTTCACTTCGTAATGTACTGTTCAGTGAAAACAGTGCCATTCAGTTGGAATTCGAGCATGCACCTCCCCACACAGGGATATCAGCAGTATTTGTTGGCCAAGAAATAATAGAAAATAACTTCTTGAGCACTGAAAACTATAAAGTAATTTTGATCTCTTTCTACTATTACTGAATAACCAGGGTGGTTAAAAAGTGGTTACATGCTAAAAACAGTGGAGGGAGAGGGGGGAGGTGGCATGGGTTGGTGACAAGAGGATATTCTCCTCTTGGTCTACATAGCAACAGGTGACTCTTTGAATAGGCAGGATGTCATTCACTGTCGATCGGCATAGCAACAGCTTTACGACCTGCAACTAAGAAAGCCATTTCTTGAACCTGGATTGTACTGTGCATTATATACAAGACATAACGTTTGTCACTTGTCCCAATCAAAAACATTATACATGCATATACATGGACGTCCGCAGGATTTTTTCCAGGGAGGAACAAGGAAAGTATTTTCTTTCCAGGGGGGCAAATGGAGGCAATTTTTTTTCCAAAAATAGGGTTGTTCCCTAAAAAACATTGCTTAAATTCGAATTTATGGTGTTCATGCAATAATTAACACATATTATTGTGGCTAAAATGAAATTATATATGTGAAATACATATTTTTTGGTTGACTTTTATTTTGCCCCCTCCTTGCCCCCCTTTCTGGACGCCCATGTGCATAAACACGGTATGCAAGTCAGTGCTCGAAGTGGAAACTCTCAGGTTCCAGGTAGGGTAGGTTAATTTTTGGGATAGATGGGAAGTGGAAAATGTTAGGTGGGGGAATGTTTCGTCGACCCTTGGGGTTAGCTGGGGGATGCTTCTAGGGTTTAACATAGAGACAATGAGACAGCTGTTTTTTTTGTTGTTTTTTTTGCTAACTGGGGTGATACCATTTGCCTCCATTTCCCCTCACTTCGAGCACTCGTTCAGCTTGTATGATTCAACATGGAGACAGTGAGGCAGGTTGAGGTATGCTTAAAAAAATTATTCCAGGAACAAAATGAACATGAACAAATATACAATGTATAATCACTTGAACATTTCTCCGAAGTTATTACATTTACACAAAAAAATCTTGAGAATCAAAATTAAAGTTCCACTGTGAAATGATTCAACATCAGAGCCATTTTGATTCACTGCCAATCTTGAAAAGCTACCGAACACTGATTAACACTAGGTTTCCCTATTTTATATCAAATTGTCATTTCCTTCATTTCTGGTAAAAGGACTACAAGGAATATACTCGCCCTCTTCATTAACATTAATTGATGATTCTGATCTTACTTTTTTTGTTTCCAAAGCATTTCATTCCATCTTCATCGCATAATGGCTGGTTTTCTGAAAAGAAAAGAAATGATAAAAAGGAAGAACATTTATATTTTGCAACAATTTTCAATATTTAATAGGTCTGTGTAATATCTACTGTGTTCAATACTGATTTCAAAGTCTAATACAGCACAAAAGTCATTCCTATTTCTGTTATGATGCCTCAGTTATTATTTGTAACTATTACTGAGTTCTTAGAAGTAACAGTTATTTAGTTTTAGTACTATAGTTGACATTACTAACTCAACACAGTTACTTTTTCAAGATGTTCACATGAGAGTTGATGACTATAAAAATTGTGAGAAAAATGTTCTACTGTACTCCATGTGACTCAAGGATATTTGTAGAACACGCAGGACATAAGAGTGTATAACCCCCATACATTACCTTGGACATGTTTCAGCTTTTTGACGGAAAAAGAAATATAATGTTAATCCTTAATTTCAGTAAAGGGGTTCACTTTGAATCTCTATATTTTAAATATAAAATGTATTAAGCACATTTTAATTTTATAAGTTATTTTTTGATTATCATCAGTGAATTAGAAGAATATCCCCTTTCACCTCTCACAAGAAACATGTTATACAAGTTTTATCATATCTAGTAGAAGCAAATGGACATGGGAAACTAGATTGTTTTATGTCACAGGAGAGCACCAGCTCAACACATAATAAGCCTTCTTTGTTACAGTTAAGGAATAAAGAGATGCACTTCAGGCTAAATTAATATTTTTTATGGATACCCCACGACATCAGAGTTATTGTTTGCATGCAAATATCAGAGAGAGGTGTGAGTTAAGAAAACAACACCAAAATCTATTTTCACAACTGGAGCTGAAATCTCTAACTGGGGGGATCTGAATCTATGTACAGGGTGACAATTAATGAACTATATGAAATAAAACGGAAATTAGTGACAAACCACGTAGTACACAAACTGTATTGCACATGTAAACGGCACTACAGACATTTGGATTTAGGTTATGACATGTTCGATATGTCTGCCATCTCTGGCGATGATGTGGGGCAGACGAACAGCAAAATTCTGCATGACCTGCTGAAGTGTCGATGCTGTTGATGATCTCCTGAATGGCAGTTTTCAGCTCGGCAATGGTTTTGGGGTTATTTCTGTACACCTTGTCCTTAACATAGCCCCCTTCCAGTGGGCTCTGGGTACCCCAGAGCCAGAATGCGGTCCCTAAAATACTCCTCCAGGACATTTTCACTTGCAAATGGCCGACATCAACACGTTGCGTGCGCACATGCATACGAATTCCCATCATGTCCTGTGGCCAGCCACGCAGTTTGGACGTCATCACGCGAACCATTCAGAAATTATGACGGTTTTATTTCATATAGTTCATTAATTGTCACCCTGTATGTAAGTGTGTATATGTGTCCCGCACCATGGCCGGTCTAAGGCATTATGCATTGAGCTCTGGTTACAAGACTCGTGCAGGCTCAAGTCTCCTGGAGGAAATGCAACAACTTTTCTCCTGAGATTTCAGCCTGCATATGGGACTGGTGGTCAACCATCATCGTGAGGAAATTGAGTAGCTACGAATGAGTAGCGTAATCCAGTCATGGAAACCTACAACAATGGCTGGAGGTTCGTCGTGCTGACCACACGTCATCCCGTAACTGGTTGGATGTTCTTCCACCTCGGCAGATGGGAGTGAGCCTGGCAGTCTGTAGGTAGGTCGTGGCCATCAAAGGCTGTTACGCCATAAGGTATTATTATTATTTTGTATGTATATGCATGTGCGAATAGGTTAATTAAGCTACTATTGTAAATTAACTTTCCGAACACAGTATTTATAGTAATCATTATTTCGGTCATCAATACATTACCTGCATTGTATCCAACCTGAGAATCTGTGCAATTGCAGAGTCGTATTTTCTCCTCCACCCTGCACTGTGCTATGCACGCCGAATAGCTGTAATACTTAAAGGCCCACAGTCCCTCATTCTCCTCAGGGAATCTGCAAGTCCTGTTTGCAAAGGGGAACATGGAGGCATCTCCACTCTCTGACATCACAGTAATCTCAGAGATCAAACTCTTCACCCGATAGAACAGGCCCTCTGTGTGCAGGGCCATGGAGTATATGTTCAGAGGTACGTCATATTTTGACAGGTGGTAGACCTTGGATAAAGTTAAATTGCATTAGGAATATATAAATATATGTAGGTTATATAAAAATGAGTGATGTAGGAGACAGTAAACACTTACCAAACACATAAAGGAAGCGTTGATATTTCGTGGCCTGGCCACATGTTTACAGTAAAAGTACAGAATAGTGAAGATGACGTAGGTACACCAGTGTACCCAAACCCACCATGGTTGAATTATCCACCACACACCTAAACAAAATCAGTGAATTTGTCCTTTCCAAAGGTCTCATTGAATGCCTATCCAACTCCACCATCATCCCTGACAACCCCCACACCCCCACTTTCCACCTTCTCCCTTCTTGCTACAGCAGTACCTACATCATCTTCATTATTCTGTGTTTCTACTGGGTACTGTTCACTTCCTGCACGAGCTAAACATCGATAGCAGGCAACCACACCACACTTGGATTCCCCTACTACAACAGTTATTGCCCGGAAATAGCAGACGACACAGACACAGATGCGCAGTTAACACCTAGCAGCAGCCAGAGAACTACAAACAAAAAATGCACGCCAAGCAACAGTACAGCAAGTTCCAACAAGGATGGTGGCAGTGGCCACTGGAATTAATTGAAAAAGTAAAAACAGCTTCGCGGATAAAAGTGAGTACTAGTTTCTCTGTATTTATTAATTTTGGTATTTCAATGATTTCTGAAATGAAGGAACATTATAGAGTGTATATTAATGAAGATTGCATTTTAGATTCTTAGAATGGGTCATTATAATGCGAGATAAATTTTGCTATCTAAAATGCACAACACTTCTAATATTAAAATGAAGTAGATGAAATATCAGAGCTCAATACACCAATACAAATGTTTAATCTTTATTAAGAAATTATATAGACCTATATTAAGCTGTAGATTCTGCAGGTACTTTAGAAAAAAAGATTCTAATATGTATGTTGAACAGCATATGTATGTTTGCTCAATATTGAATACATTCGTTACTGAAGTTTGTATACCAAATAGCATAGAATTTCAGGATTACTACATTATTACAAAAACACAACTATTACATTTTACGTAACAGCATATTTCTTGAAAACAAAATCTATCTGGGAATACCCAATATCGCTATTTTATTATTCTTGTGACTGAAGATAATAGTACAAACCTGCAATTGATCTCTTGATGCTTCTGACAAAAGCCGTAATGTATCCATTATTGCAACATCTGCTAATATCAGTTCAAACATACAAACTTGCTATCCACAGAGGCACATAGGTAACCAGGAAATCATAAGAGAATAAAGGATAAAAAATAAACATTACTATTGTTTAGCAGTTTGTTGTGGTCTACCGGGCAGCAAAATGCAGTGGGTAGGTTGAAATAAAGAAATGCACACGAGTCTGCTAGAAAACGTTAGTGTTTGCACGATCCAGTACCATTTACAGAGAGACTTGGATTTGCCGTGTCGTACTGCTGCTAAGAAGCCACTACTCACCGCCTGCATGAAGAAAGACCGTCTTGCTTTTGCAAAGAAATATGCACACTGGACACCAGCACAGTGGAGGAAAGTTATGTTTTTCCAATGAAAGCTCAGACCAACTGTTCCGAATGGGAGCTGCTAGGGTTCGCGTTCAACATCTTCAGATCAATACGACCCAAAGTATACAATTCTGACCGATAGGCACTTTCAGTCTGTAATGGTGTGAGGTTGTTTTTCAGGTGAAAAGGGTAAGACAGGTTTATATTTCTTACCGCAAAACGTGATGATGACTGCAGACCAATATATCAATGTTCTTAAGGATCATTTAGTGGATATGCTTCAGATCTATAAGTGCGATCTTTTCATGCATGATAACGCTCCTTTTCACATGGCTAAGAAGGTAAGTAAATGGCTCGAGAAACAACAGATAAAGATGTTAGAGTAGCCTGGTAATAGCCCCGATGTCAACCCAATTGAAAATTGTTGGCATCTATGAAGCAATTCCTGGGAAAAAAGAAGATTCAGAACCTACAGACCCTCCAAACAGAACTAAAGAAAATGTGGTGCATTGACATGGACTTAATTACTTCCGACGTCTTACTGATTCCATGCCTAAGTGGATCCAAATAGTTCTCAAAAGCACTCTGTACTAATGCATGCATTTTTTGCTGTATCTAATAGCTTAATAATAGCTTTTCACATGAATTTTCTGTATTTCGTGTGCTTTTGTTATGAGGTCTGAAGTCATTTTGCGGCAGGTCTATATATCAATATGGCTTATTGATTGATAAATTAATGATTTAAAGGAATTAATAACCTTGACTGAATTATTACAACCTTAATATATCAAATAATAGTACGTTCAATATTGAATAAATAGGAATAAATTCTAATTTTGCTCAAATTTAATATGAGTTAAAATAAACAAGTATATGTAAAGATGTGTTAGGATACCTGCGATACACCACTTCCATAAAAATGATCAAAGTTCAAAACCACAGACTCTGTACTGTTGATTACACTGAAAAAGTCTGCAGATGGCCTGGAAATATTGGAAAACGCTGTATTTAACTGTAGACTAACAGAAAGTAACATTTAATTTTTAAATGTAAACCAACTGGATACTCTAACAAGATGAATGAAAATGTAATTGTTGACTTTGAATGCTAGGCCAAGTGAATATTTATCATTGAGAGTTTACACACATTGGTGTAAACATTTGCACATTATTGTGTAGCTGGAAATTTTTCCAATTGGTTCCGATAGCCAATATGAGTTTTCAGACACTCTATTGAAACCAATTGGCATCGTAATGCATTGTTTTCAATTGAAACCAATTGGTGAATTGTAATGAAATCACCAATAGGTTCCAACAGAGCATCTAAAAACTCATATTGACTATTAGTCACTTTGTTTTTCCAGCACAATAGATCTACTCTTGAACTATAGAAGCTGTAGAGTAGGCCCACAATTGGGTTTCAGTACATTTCAGATTGCAGAGTTTGACACTGTAAACAGTAGAAATTTGCAGCAGGGCTAGTACACACACACACAATTGTAATGAAATTTACAATTGATATCACAACTGAACACAATTGGCTCCAATATATATAAATTTAAAATTGAATACAATTCACTAATTGGAAATTGTTCTGTATTTCCAATTGTTTCTTTTTTACATTTTGTTTGAAAGCAATCCATTCTGATACCTTTATTTGGCATCCAATTGAATCCATTTTATTTCAATTGAAACCAATTCATTCCAATTGAAATTTCAATGATGTGATATGATATGATTGATATGATTTATTTCATTCCATTGGCCATTCTACATTGGTTGTTTTCCACACATGGTATATATATAAAGTTATAGAGGAGAGAGGAAACACTCTCAAGACGCAGAAAAACTTCAAATTTTTGAGACGGCATGTCACATTTTCAGCAGTAGAAAAAGACTTGTGAATTTTTTCCACATGTAGCGAGTGTTTCCTCTCTCTCTCCTCTTTTACTCTTTATTTAGCCCTTGTGGCCCTCCTTCCTTTCATATATATATATATATATATATATATATATATATATATATATATATATATATATATATATATATAATACATAACATTTAAATACAGTGATTACATTATAATTGATTTGATTAAGGATTCTTGGATTTCTTGATTTCACTAATGTTAGTTACAAGGTATACATTAATTTACATACACATAATAGATAAAATCAATACATAATATACATGTTCTAGGAGTTCATTTACGATGTGACAAATTGCAGTTTATTGCCAGGTATTCTTTTAAAAGAATAAAAACAATGATGTATTAGGTATTTTTTCACATGTGGTAGCTAATTGTATTGTTTTTAAGTCACTTGGAAAGTTATTGAAAAAGTGAACAGTTGTGTATTTTGATCCTTTTGTTGTGGGATGGTGTGAAGTTGCTGCCATTCGTTGTACTATAGTATTTATGTGAGCAGTTGTTACACTTAAAGGAATTGTTTAATTCTGTTTTTACATACATCAGCAGATGAAGTATATACAAGCATGGTAAGTGTAATATGCCTA
This sequence comes from Lepisma saccharinum, assembly GCF_977018435.1. NCBI lineage: Eukaryota > Metazoa > Arthropoda > Insecta > Zygentoma > Lepismatidae > Lepisma > Lepisma saccharinum. The sequence continues at coordinate 82,244,420 of NC_139241.1, read as the reverse complement.
AGTTTTTAAACAGCAGTTTTCTGTAGGGTGCATTTCTCTTAGCTCCTGCTAATTTTCAGACAATTCTCTTTTGCAGCACAAAAAAATTATTACTATTAATGGCATTTCCCCAGAAGATTATACTGTATGCAGTGGCGTGGCATGACGTTTTCAAAAGTGTTACCCGCTATTGGCACGACAATTATGCCTGTTAAATATTATCCTCTCTGGTAAAGAGCACATGTCTACGAACTAGATATTTGTTCATTTCAACCTTGTTTTGCAATCAGCACAGTGATTTAGTCACAAACACTCCTAGAAAGAACCACCACTCATGAGACAGTTACCACGAAAATCCAATGAATAGTGGTAGACCCTTGTCAATTCTTCATAAAGTCCTTCCCCGCTCTTTCCTTGCTTTCCTTGCATTGGCACCACCTTCTTCCTCTCTTCGCTTCTGTCGGCTGCAGAAAAAAATTCCTAGGCAATATATACTCGACGGCAATGGTGTTCATTAATGTATTTAACAATCTTGTCATTTTATTGAAACCAATTTTTTAATTTTTTACATTTTATTGTTACCTGCGGTAACACCGGCTACATGCATGCCTCTGACCGTATGCTAATAAAGATTGAAACATGCTGAAATATAGTATTTTCAATGTTTCTAAGTTTGATATTGCCTAGTTTTGTGGATAGATTTCCAGCTGGGAAAGTGAGTGCCTGGAGGGGAATTTTATAAGAAATATACAAGGGCACTTTACCTAGTTTGCTGGGATCCAAAAATATAACAGTTCGGTACATCAGATGGAATCTTATGAAATATTTTACAGCAATTACATTCATGTCCATTGAGTGTACAATTGGAGAATATACCACTGCAGTTTCTGTAAAAATAGAATAATGATGCATTATTTTGTTAGTCTGCTAAGAGAAACTTATCATTCACAATAAAATAATCATCAATTATACTATAATTTTAACCCTAGCTAGCCTGAGAAGGAAGCTGCCAGACCCACCACCATCTCTTGTTTTTATTTGATTTTATCTGCAACGTTTTGTTCTGGTTTCTCAGAACTTTCCTTAGAAGTGTAGAGTGACTACCCATGTGAGGTTGTGTTTTTGTATGTAGCTTTAAAAGTTCAATTCCTTAGAAGTGTAGAGTGACTAGCCATGTGAGGTTGTGTTGTTGTATGTAGCTTTAAAAGTTCAATTCCTTAGAAGTGTAGAGTGACTAGCCATGTGAGGTTGTGTTGTTGTATGTGTAGCTTTAAAAGTTCAATTCCTTAGAAGTGTAGAGTGACTAGCCATGTGAGGTTGTGTTGTTGTACGTAGCTTGAAAAAGTTCAATTCCTTAGAAGTGTAGAGTGACTAGCCATGTGAGGTTGTGTTGTTGTATGTAGCTTTAAAAGTTCAATTCCTTAGAAGTGTAGAGTGACTAGCCATGTGAGGTTGTATTGTTGCATGTGTAGCTTGAAAAAGTTCTGGAAAACCAGAACGAAACGTCGCAGATAAAATCAAATTAAAACCACCAAAAACAAATGTGTCAGATTATTTTGCATGTACAAAAAGTGGTTATGCGAACCTTCATCTCTTGTTTTTTGATTCAACTGTGAATATTTTTATAAAAAGTTGAAAATAAATTACTATTACATTATTCTTTAGGGTGTTCTCAATGTTTCTCTACTACTTTTGTTCATAAAATCATAATGCTAACATACGAGGGAGGCAAAATTCACATGGTGAGCCTATCAGCCCCCTCCCTCCCTCCTTGGGATGTGTATACAGGCATTAGGCTCACACAATGAATTAATTACTTTATGTTTCTGTCACTTTTGGTCAAGACTAGAAGGAATGATGAAATAAATGAAGGGTCAATCACAAACACAGAAAGGGGTCACGGGTTTGATACCCAGTGGAGGCACGAGTGGTTCGGATCCCACTTTAAACTGTAGGTCCAGTCCCGATTAGCCTTACTGTGCATAAAGTGGACTTAAAACACCAACTCAACAACAACAAACACAGATGGCCAGAACACTATACGAGCCCACAGGTTGTGAGCCCAGACAGCAGAGCCTCGCTTGTCTGCAAAATGCTAGTCCAGGGTGTATTACATTGTGTGCAAGGGAGGTTGACATTTGAGTTTCGTACAAGTGGCAGGGTATGATTCTTGGTTTTTATTAATGATGGGAACTCTCCTAATATAAATACTATATATTTGCACCTATATAAACAAACAAAAAAAAAGCACTGATGCAAATGTATATTTTTTTATAGTTTTAGCAAATAACAAAAAATGTGTTTAACACTCATGCAAGTGAAAGTTTGATAGTTTGATTTATTACCATCCACTTGATCATATAAGTACAATGGGGCTTCACTATGGTAGCATCCTTGCCTTGCAATCAAGGGGTACCGGGTTTGATACCCGGTGAAAGCACATAGTGGTTCGGATCTCACTTTAAACTGTAGGTCCAGTCCCGATTAGCCTTACTGTGCATAAAGTGGAATTAAAACACAAAATCATTCATTCATTCATATAAGTACAAATAGCACTATGATATGGGATAGGTCAATTACATGTATAATTTTGAGTACACAGGAATTAACATATACTTATGCATGTTAAAAGTATAAAGGAGTATAAAATAACATAAAAAGTAGAAGAAAAATCAAGGTTATGTCTATTAATGACATGAAAAATCAAAGGTTATGTCTATTGAGTATGATCTAAGTTCTCTCTCTGTGTGCTATAAAACAAATACTTCATTAACAAGCTCTTTACTGTCATTTTAAATTTAGTTGTATTATGATTCTTGAATTCCTCTGGTAGTTTATTATAAAGTTTTACACAGGGTTCGAAATCTTGGTGGGGACGGGGGATTTACCCCACCAACAATCTTGGCCTCAAAAATCCCCCACCAAAAATTTCTGGGGTGGGGGGAGTTTTTGTTATAACAAACGAAAGATAAGCAATTACTTTTAATTTGAAATATACTTTACTAAGAATAATATCCAAAACACACACACACAAATTAGTGTAATTTTGAGTGTTCAATGCTCTTTCTCTCTCAAGAGATCATTAACAAATAAATCTTTATTATTATGCACAATGAAAGTAAAGGAAGAATGCAAAACAATAATAACTATGAAATCTAATTGATTTATATAACATAAAGTAAAAACTAAAAAAAAACTTACATATAATAAAACCACTTCAACTAGTTCATAATTTCATAACATCTTTAACCAGTTAGTAAAGGAATTAGTTAGCTGCTTTGCAATATCTGATATGAATAAAAGTAACAAATTTATGTAATTAATAATAATAATACTAATAATAAGATTCTTAATTGGGTAATTTATTTTTACTTTTAATAATACACATGTTGGAGAGGGGGGTTTGTAGATTAAGAACTTTCTCCTCCCCCACAAGTTTTCAATGATTTCGCACCCTGGCTTTACACCTTGAAATCCTAGACCATTATGTGTTTTGAATGTGCGGGCAGTAGAAAGGTGGAGGGAGTTATGCATACGAGTGCTGTATTTGTGTATATCTAGATTTTTGAGAAGATTTCAGAATTTGTATGAATAAAGTACAATGTTTCTAATATGAACAAACATGGAAGAGGTAATATTTGAAATTCATTGAAAATATGTTTTGTTGGGCTTGAGAGGGATACATTTTTTATAATTTAAATATCAGTTTTTGCCAAATAAAAATTTCTGCATATACCATATGTAAGTACAGGTTGAATCTGTCCAAAATATACTGTCCTTAAATCATTTAAAGATAAAACATTTCTCAGAATTCTCATCATGTAGCAGAGCCTGCTTAACTTTTTAGTTAAAATAGTAATTTGCATGTCCCAAGACAGGTTTGTGTCTATCCATACTCCTAAGAATTTTGGGCCTCCCCGATGATGCAGTGGTAGCGTCGTCATCTTTTAATCGAGGGGTCCTGGGTTTGATACCCGGCGGAGGTACATAGTGGTTCAGATCCCACTTTAAACTCTAAGTCCAGTTCCGATTAGCCTTACTGTGCATAAAGTGGAGTTAAATACCAAATCAATCAATCAATCAAATCCTAAGAATTTTATTGCATTGCATTCTTGACTACTTCATTGTTAATAATTACATTTAAGTTTTTTATTTGTTTTACTGGATTAAAATTTATTAGAACTGTTTTATTAACATTCAGGGAAAGCTTGTTGTTGTTTAGCCAGGTGTTTTGTTGTGTCGTTGTCAAAACAGAATTCTTTTGAAGTAGCTCATGTTCCAGGCTTTTTACTATGATATTTGTATCATCCGCAAAAATATTGTTTGAGACTCTGATAAAGTTTCTGGAAGATCATTTATGTAAAGTAAAAATAAAACTGGTCCTAGAATTGAACCTTGTGGTACACCTGTTTTGAGGAACAATTTTTCTGATTTGATTTTGTTAATATCTACATAGTGACATCTGTCTTTTAAATAAGAAGTGAACCATTTTTCTTGCTAAACCTCTGATTCCATAATGGTGCATTTTATTTAGTAAAATGTCATGCTGTACCAAATCAAATGCTTTGGTAAAATCTAAAAATAATTCATACACATGCATTTCTTTGTCTGTCGATTTTAGTATGTTATTTGTAAATTTAAAAATAGCTTCTGATATTGATTTACTTTTTGTAGAGTTGCAAAAAGGCCAGCTTTATTTGAATGGATGGTTCTTTTCCAATAAAAAGCCAGCTTTTTTGGAAAAAAAACTGGAAATTTTTACTTTTTTGGCTTTTTACCAATTACACCTAACCTATTTCACTTGAAGTTACTGTTGTGAGTTTACAGATTTGTAGTGACACATTTTACAACTAGCAAAAAATTATTTACATCATATAGCAGCCAAAAGACAGATATTGGTTAATCCCAGTGGACACATATTGCATAGTGGTTCAGATACAATTGTAACCCTAGCTAACTGGGGAGTTGGGGGGGCACAATCTCTATTTTTTTAGATTTTTCAACTGTTTGAAAATTATAAATTACATTGTTTCCTAGGATGTTCCCAATATTTCTCTATTACTTCTGTTCATGAAAACATAAATGTAATGTAATTAGGAGGCAAAATGCACTTGGTGGACATATCAGCCGCCATCCTCGAATGTGCTTCATTCAAGAAACTCATGAAAGTGAAAGTGTATAAATGGTTGGTAATGATAGTAATTACTGGAATTATTATATTTAATAAGCAAATACACTACTGCAAACTAAAAAGCATTAATAAAAATTATTATGGATTTTGTGAGTTTTAGTGAATGGTAAAATATAGCCTATGTGAGACATGCAATAATTGGTTATTATTTTTTATTAATGATAGTAATTTTTGTAATTATTATAATTAATAAATAACTGCTTATGTAATCAGCAAAGGAAGCAGTGATTCAAAAATAAAATGGTTTCTGGAATTTTAGTGATAAAAAAATGTGAGTCGCCCCCGATATGTAAGTTTCTCGTACAGCACAGGTAAGCTAGGGTAAAAACTGAACGTGTAGTCCTGATGAGCACATCTGACTATGAAATTGACTTAAAACAAGCTTTTACATATTTGTGTCTCAGTTTAAATGTTGATGACATGTTTCCCAGATAGCAAGGTAGAACCATAAATCTCCATAAATTTGCAATGCAAGTCACATGAACTTGCAGAAACATTTCAGAGCAAGTCTGTAAATTTGCAGCAAATTGAATGCAAAAGTAGTAATTATCAACATTTGAAATTGTAGTAAGTTCTTACTGTAACATTCAGCTAACTTGCATGATAAGTCTCAAGGCTTGCTGCAAGTTAACATGAAACTTGCAAGGCAAGTGTTAAAGTCTCAAAGGCTTGCTGCAAGTTAACATGAAAGTTGCAAAGCAGCTGCTAATGATCTGAGGCTTGTTACAAGTTAATATGAAACTTGCAGCAAGTTAACCACAGTCCTGCTGGGCAAATAACACAACTGACAGCAGCAGTGTATATTACCCTACTGCATATAGTGGTGTATCAGAGAAAATTAAACCAATAGTTACACATACTTTTTAGAAAATGTGGTTTCTAATGAGTGTGTGTAATTATTGATATAATTTTATCTATTACACCATTTTTTCCTACTAGCCCTTCATTTAATTCAGACCCACTACATGCAGTAGGGTAAATATTCCCCCCACAGAATGAAGTAGTCACATTTTTAACCAATATTTCCAAATCTTATAACAAATTATTTTGAGGACTGATTATTTCTTCCGAGAAGAAAGAGGTTAGAGAGATTAACACCCCTCGGGGAAAATGAACTGTCCTTACTATGCATTGTGTAAAGGGACAAAGAAAAACGCGGTGAAGTTTTTCGAGCAGTGTTTGTAGAGCCTTTGAGTGAAAGGCCGCATTGCTTCGCGCGTTGGCTGCAGAAGTTTAGTACATGCAGCAGTTGGCGTAGAGATCTCTGGGTATGAAGAATTCGCGAATTTGACTGTGCCATCGGCAGCAAGTTTCAGTTAGTTATTCTTGGACTGTTTTTGTAGACGTCATCTGCCTAGTGGACAGTTAACAGGGACCTGTGTTCCGGACATTTGAACGTTCGAGTGATTGACAAAAGAGCGTGCGGAATTTTATTTAAATACAGACTGTTTTTCTCATGGCAACATTTATAGTGCGAGAAGTGAAAAGAAGATAGACGTCGAAGATCTTCGAGGGAAAGAAGAAGCGGCGGAAAGAAGACATCAAGTAGCTTCTGCCAATAGTGTTCCCCCTTAGTGTCAAGAGCTCTCGAGATGTGTACTTTTATATCGGAAGTGTTAATTACAGTAAAAGTGAAAGTGCAGCGCTGAGTAAATTTCGTAAGTAGGTCGACCATATTATTTTAATTGAGGTTAAAGTGTTTATTTTCTGTTTATTAATCCATGTTACTAACCTAAGATTAATCTAAGGCAACTGGAGGTAATTTTTGTATTAGTTTTAACTATGTAAAACAAAGCCCTCCAGCTTTCCAGGGCAAATTAAAAATTTATTAACCGCTAGTTTATTTTAGAAGTTTGTAATAAAAAACAGTAAAGAATCCTTGGGTTTTCTTAAGCAGTTTTAAAGTGTAAATAAACAATTTCTAACCGAAAATATTTTACTCCCATTTATAGATTATGAGAAATTGAGATAAATAAAATCACGTTGAAACAATTACGTTATTTTATAACAGGAACACAACACAACTGACAATGGCAAACTGACAGCAATACGAAATAAATCTCTCCCCTAGAAGCTTATCTTTCCGCTTCTTGGAAATTCACCCCTTTTCCGAGATATGCATATCGCTGTGTTCATTAAGGAATATTGAACAAAAGATTGAACATGTGATAAATGCAGTGGCGTAAATAACAACCCCGCAACCCCCCGGTGTGGGTGGGGGGGGGGGGTGCATGAGCTTCGGCACGCATGATAAATTAAGAAAGACCAATAGTTCACAAAAGGTTCACTTTCGGCATTAAAATATATTTTCAAGTGAACATATTATATTTTATGCCCCTAACTGCAAACAGAAAATGTTAATGACAAGTAGAAAGTGGATTACCACCAGATTAGAAAACAAAACTTCATTAGCTGAATGGTTTTAAAAAAAAAAATCTTCCTCGACGAAATGATTTTCCAAGCTAAAATTCATCAAAAATTACTTGAAAAGCACAATGTCAACAGTGAGAGCGATCGAGCTCGAAAACTAGCAAACAAGAATTTGCTTCCATGAAAAAATGCAGAGGACTGCTAATGATCATTTGGCAATGTCGTAATTTTTGTAATAACAGTCTGTTTTCATATATAATTATAATATATAATTTTTTTACAGTTTCTCTGTTGTCTTAACATTTCGTATCAGTTTTTACATTGATTCAAATTACATGTATGCATTTTCATGTTATTATATACCTAATATAAATGTGGGCGTGAATTAATATTTTAGAAAATAAATATATTTGCATATTTTTAAACGTGTATGGGCGCACAAGTGAAAGTTGCGGGGGGGGGGGGGGGGGGGGCTGCAGAGCATGTTAGTTACGCTACTGCATAAGTGTCTGGTGCCTGGAGCCTACTGACCGACCTGAAGGTGTTTTCAGCTTGGCAGCCCATTATTAATTACAACAAATTGTTTTCATTGTAATATTTTTGCATAAAAGAACATGATAAAGTGATAAGTTGGAATAATAACAAGATTATGATGGACAGAGGAAACAGCACATGTTGTGTTCAACCCTTTTGTCCTCATAATAGGCTCATAACAAAGGAATAGAGCCTACATGGGTTATGTAAAATATTTAATCTGGTTCACATAAATATAAAGAAAGGTAATAAACATCTCTTCGCACATACACAAAACCATTATTAAGAAAACTACTGCAAAATTTTTGAAAAAGTACTAGTCACGACACGTTCAACATCTAAGTATCGCTTTCCTTAACATCATATTATTTAATTCATGTTTGCTTGCACCCTTCCTTCAGCGACACCTTCTTATCTTGTGCATCTGAAACTACGAAAGTGGTTCTCCTTACATGCTAAGATCCTTCATTGTTTTCGGCTCAACTTTCCAAAACCTCAGCAACGCTCTATAGCCAACGCCATGTTACCGACCTTAGCAACCAATGTAGCAACCGGTTGTTTAATGCCAATATGGCCGCACCCATGCACGGGCCCAGCAGACAACTTGACCAGCGTATTGTGGGCAAAACACCTGGTAGTATGTTATTGTGTACCACACTAGCAATGTATTACCGGTAGTCATATATTCCCTTCATTCAAAAACCCACGGGATTACAAATGCCCCTGGACTAGTTTGAGCATTGGTTCTTGTTTGTTAATGATAATGGCAATTTTGTAATTATTATAACTATATGTAACTACACCTGTATAAACAACAGTGATTCAACAATAAAATAGTTTCTAGAATTTTAGTGATACAAAGCCTCTAAACCCACTAAACCCTCTTCTCAGGTAAGCTATGGTTAATCTGTTGTATATGATCATGTTCAAATATTGGTATTCCTAATATTTTACTACATGTCAAGAATATATTTCATAATATTTTAACGATATGCACCAAAAAGTAAACTTAATTGATAACCTAGATAGTTCTGTAAAGTTGTAGTGTAATGCAATGTAAGATAGTGTTGCAAACTCACAATTTATCACTTGCGGGGTCCCCACTGCAAATAGCAAGGGCTGGCATAGACACATTGGTAGCTGGATCATTCATTGTTTCCTCATACATACATGTGTTGGATTTAAATGTTTTCCAGACAGACTTAGCAGTAGATGCAGCAGCGAAGAAAAACACACAGAGAACGATGAAAAACAATAACCTGAAATTTGCAAAACTATAGATTTTTATTTTTTATTTTACGAAACAGTAACACTCGCAGAGTTTACTGTATTTACCCAATGGCAATAACTTGTAAAGTGTCATTTTTCTCTAACAGCTAGAAATTATCTCAGTTTCAGAAATATAATATCATTTAATAAATAGCCTTCATAATGTATATACAATAGTGGTAACAGTTTCATTTTCAAATATATACTCATACATTATAAATAATGTGCAGAAGATAAAAAGTTCTTTAGCTCACTGATTGTACTTGAGATGTGAAACTACAGTGAACTGAATCAAATGATATACTGTAATAAATTCAAAACTGTAATTTACTCATAAAAATAACTTTATGTGCTTAATGTTAAGTACATACTTGCTTAGATTTGAGGAGAAAACTTGTCAACAATTTCACTCTTCATGATTTTCGTTCAAAATGTTTAAATTTTCAGTGAAAACTTAGATGATTGCCATGAAATTAATTTGCCTATTGTTACACAATAACAACATGTTTTAGCTATACAATGATGAATTGTTTTGGACAAATCCCCATTTAAAAAAAAAAATCCAATATTTCTAGTGAGAATTGTGTCAATTTGAGGAGATTGTTTTGTGTTGTTTTCAGATAAATTTTAGTTGTTCTGAAATATCGAGAAATGTCAATTTTGAAGAATAATTTGTTAACCATCCGGCGGGCATGCTGGGGGATTTTGTCACCCCACAAACACAATTTTTTGCCATGTCAAGATGTGACTAGCGCCACCCTGCCATCCGCTCTTGTATTCTTCAATTGGAGTTTCTGCTACCGACGGAGGAAGGCGCTGTTCTTCTGTCTACCTTTTTCTACATACCAGAGGAATTTTTCCATATCGTTGCATTCTTGGGGGACTGAGTCACCCCGCATGCCTTCTTGTGTAACTAAAATTTTAATTGTTATTTATGCTTGCATTTATAACTATTATTAGTTTTATCACCGATCACTTTTATAGCAATAAAGTTTGATTTTTATTTAATATTTATATTGATTCATCATGCCATTTATGGGATAAACAACAACTTCTTATTGTAAACGTGAAAATAAATAAAAAAATACACATTTACATACATTTGTAAACTCACAGACACAAACATTGTGCGCAAGAACCTTATTATTGTACAAGAGAAAATATACAAATATAATTAAAATATTTAAACTAAAAGAGAAAAATATATTAGATAAGAACAACAACTTGTTATTGTATGAGTGCAAAGAAACAAAAAAAAATGAACATTTGTAAACTCAGACACTAATAAAGTTTGCAATAATCTTATTATTTTACATGCAAAAATAAATAAATATCATAAATATGTATAAACTAAAATATATTATATGAGAACAACTTTCCATTGTATGGGTGAAAATAAATATACAAATAATTAAAAAAATAAATATTTGTACATTCAAGTATACAAATAAATAATGTAAGAACATGTCTAAATAAAGTTATTCAAATATAAATGTAAAACAAGCAAGTTTTGAAAGGAAAACGGCTAGGGAGACAAAGTCCCTGCATTCCTGCTTGTGTTATAAAAAATAGCATGCTCGATGGATGGTTAACAATTACACAGATTCAAGTATTGGTGATTAGTGTCTAGCAATATTTATGTAAGAGCAAATGAAGGAAACACTTTTACCGTACCGTAGAAGCCTGTTAGGAATATTGTGTAAGTGGTGGACTCCATGCAAAGAAGAATGCATACCATATTCCTTGACTACTTCACAAATGACTGAGTACATGCGGTCAAATATTCTACTATTGTGTCTACCTGGCTGAGACCTGAAAGATGAAAGTATGTAAGAATTATGCTACAACCCTTTGGTCACAATAATCAAATGCAAAAATTCAAATTTCCTTCTTGTCAGTGGCACATTCTGAAAATTTGACCATGTTTAACGCAATAATTATTTTTGATTGTATATATTTATTATTGTTCTCTTTAAAGGTTCACATGAACGCTTTTTATAGATGCAAAATAATCTAACACAGTTCTTTTTAGTGGTTTTTATTTTACCTGTGATGTTTCGTCCTGGTTTCCCAGAACTTTTTCAAGCTTACACTGGATTCACATACGACACCCAACCTCGCATGGCTAGTCACTCTACACTTCTAAGGAATCAATAACTCCTGTTCTTATTTCCTCCTAGGCAAACTGCTTTTTCCACCTTGCAGGTGTCATAGCTGGCTGTTTACTGTGTTGTATGTTTATCCAGGGTAAGCTTGAAAAGTTTCTGGGAAACCAGGACGAAACATCGCAGATAAAATAAAAAAAACAATAAAAATAACTGTGTTAGATTATTTTGCATCTATGTTTATTATATTATATAAAGATTTGGAAGGCTCTAAAAGAGATAGGAGTGGATGAAGAGATAAGTGTGTAGAGTGCAGAGCACATACAAGGCCAACCAGAGCTGTGTGAAGACACCAGTGGGAAGAAAGGAGTGGTTCATTATAAGTAATGGACTAAAACAGGGAAGTGCTCCTTACCTACTGCTCTTCATAATTACAATGGATGCAATTAATAAAGAGGCAATAATAATAATAATAAATTCTTTATTTCCGTAGACCCATATCCATAGGTGTGGAAAACGTCATGCAATACTTAATATACAAATGGAGTAAGATTACAATAAAAAGAGCAAAATGCAAACACAAAAATACAAATAAATCATATGGGTTAAACATAAACAGTTATAAGTGTCACATACTAAACTTGTAAAAGAGAAAATCCAAATATAGGAGACATACAATATCAAAAGAATTTAAATGCTTCAAGCCCGACCCTGTGGCCGAGTGGAGGAAGTTCCGTGGAAGCCTTCAGAGAGAGCGGACGCAGAAACTAGTTGCTCCGTGAAGGTCAGTGAAAAGTTGCCTTCAGGAAACAACGAGCGGGAGTGCCGTGTGCGTGTTGCTTGTGGCGTTTGGTGCAGTTGGCTGGCGAGTAAGTAGAATTGGAAAAGTACTTTAGAATAATAAAAAGATGAATATCATTAGACAAAATACCATCCAGATACATTTTCCGTTCGGGGCACCGAGGCCGTCGGCGCGAGAAATTCATGATTTTATACATGGACAATTTCAACTCCACGTAGATGAGATCTTGGGAATACAAATACCTACGCATTTTCGATGTGTTTTCGTAAAATGTATCAGAGAAGCAATAATGACGTGAATATTAGAGACATGTGGTCCGGAAACAAACTTTTGTTATGATAATGGTGAAACTGTAAAAGTGCTTTTGAGTGATGCGGGGAGGGAAAGAAAAGCGGTAAGAGTGTTTAACTTACCACTAGAATTAGATGATGACTGTGTGAAGGAAAAAATGACGGAATTTGGGAAGGTGGAATGTATAGACAAAGAAACATGGTCAGAAAACTTTAAATATCAAGTTTACAACGGGGTGAGAGTAGTGAAAATGGAACTAAAAAAACCGATTCCGTCGTTCATTACAGTAAAATCTCATCAGTGCCATGTGATATATGACGGACAGCCGAGAACGTGCAGGGTGTGTGGAAAAGAAGGACACGATAGCTGGCAATGTGATAGTCGTCAGATAACAACACTTCGTGTGAATAAAAACCGAGAGAGAAATTATAGTGATATAATAGTGGAAAAGGGGAGTTCCTCGAACGAGAACAATCAGTTCCAACCAGATAATAATCAAAACAAGTCGGAAGGTCTACAAAAGGTGATAAAAGAACAAAAGAAAGATAAGGGGATAAAGAATGTGCCAAGTGACATCCGCTCGGTGGAAATGTTACCACCGGTAAATATGGCGACTGCAAAGGAAGAACACAACCAGACAATATTATCGATGGACACAAAACAACCGGGAACTGCCCACCTAGTAAACAAGACGAAAAAGGAAGTGAAGAAATGCAGGATGCCCAGACGCAGGACGAAGGAAACTCAATTGATCTTCCTCCCATCCCAGCGGCAAAGGACAACGTCCCAAAAGAGGAGGACAAGGGACCTTCGAAAGATTGTGAGTTGGAAAGTGAATTAAATACAGAAGAAGAAAGTGACGAAAGTGCCACTTCAGTGTCAAAGTGGAAAAGGTCTCAGCAGATGGGTGCAAAAAAACGGACGAAGAATACTTCGGAAGGTAGCGAGAACACAGTAGCGAAGAGGAGATCAGTGAGAGAGGTAGGAGGTATAAATAGAGTAATGAACAGAAGAAGTAAACCCTAAAAAGGGAAATTTAATTTGATATTTCATTTGTTATTTGTATAATTTTTTTTCAAAGATATGAGGGACGATCGGAAAGTACTATTAATTGTGTGCTACATTATTCATTTATTAATGGTATATACCACTAGAATATGTACTATTAATATTAATGGAATCTTTTCGCCTGTAAAATATAAAATGTTAGAAGAATTTGTACGGGTACACTCCATAGACGTATTGTTTTTGCAGGAAGTTTGTATGTGTGACTTTCCATCAATATATGGTTACGAGGCCATACTTAATATTGGTATAAATGGCCGTGGGACAGCAACACTTGTTAGAAACGGCCTAACCATTAATAATGTAAAAAAGTTAGTAGATGGGAGAGGCATTAGCTTTCAAAGTACCAACTATACTTTTGTGAATATTTATGCCCCATCAGGCAATCAAAATAGACAGTCACGTGAACAATTTTATAATCAGGACATTTTATATTTGCTACCGTTAAATGAATCTAAAATAATACTTGGGGGTGATTTTAATCAGGTATTAAATCCCAGCGATTGTTTAGGAGCTTATCAAAAGAGTCCAGCACTTGCAACATTAATTGAAGAATTGCATTTGAAAGATGTTTGGTTACAGAAGAGACAGGATATAATATTTACATATTTTAATAATAAATCTGGATCGAGAATCGATAGGTTATATACACAAATACAGATCAAATAAAAAATATAACATCCATAGAAGCATTGCCAGCGCCCTTTACTGATCACATGGCAATAAAAATGGAAGAAACAAAACTAGTCAGGGGTCCTTCATATTGGAAGCTAAATATACAGTTATTAGAGCTTCCACATATCACTGAAATATTTGCACAAAAATGGGTCGACTGGTGTAAACAACAAAAGCATTACAGTAATCATAATGACTGGTGGATTCGATATGTAAAACCAAAATTAAAAACTTTTTTCTGCTGGTGTGGAAAAGAAAATACAAAAGACAGAAACGGATTGATCAACTTTTATTACCAGTGTTTACACGAGGCATGTCAAGGGAGAGATGTCACCAAAAATTACCAAGCCATACAGCAGTATAAAGCCAAAATCTTAACACTCCAGAGGCAACAAATGGAAGGCATAACAATAAGAACCAATTCCAAGAATTTAATTCAAGATGAAAGAACTTCGATGTATCACTATGTACAGATGCAAAAACAACAAAAAACACTCATGATCAACAATCTTGTGGATTCAGGTGGAGATTCGCATGTGAGTCAGCCAGGAATCATGCGGACATTTTATGACTATTATGGGGAGCTTTATCAGACGGGGGAGGGGGAAGCAGAAGCAAGAGAGACAATACTGAATTCACTAAACAATGGTTTACAAGAAGAGGATAGACAACTTTTAGATACTGAAGTAACAATAGAAGAAGTATATGAAGCGTTACGAACATGCAACCTTAAAGGAGCACCAGGAAAAGATGGTATTGGATACAAGTTTTATTTGCAGTTTTTTGAGATTATAAAATATGAACTAATCAAAATCATACAAGATGCCTTTAAAAATGGAAAAGTTGTACAAAATGAAGGCATCATTATATTGAATCCGAAAAAATCACACGCAAAACAAGTAGACGACTACAGACCAATAACATTACTAAATTGTGACTATAAATTAATGGCAAAGATCTTAGCAAATAGGTTAAAGTTAGTTTTACCACGGATACTCAGTGAGAAACGAACATGCACTGGCAAAAAGCATAACATATTCAGTGCAGTTGGAGGGATTCGCGATCTGATATCCTATTATATGGTGCAGAAACTTGATGCATGTGTGCTTGCTTTTGATTTCAAAAAAGCGTTTGATTTAGTGTCGCATGACTACCTGTTTGAGGTGCTAAAGGCATATGGATTCAGTGAGAAATTTATTCATATTTTGAAAGGTTTCTATCAACAGGCAACATCTCGGATAATGGTCAATGGATTCCTGTCGTCCCCAATAAATATAACAAGATCAATTCGGCAAGGATGTCCACTAAGTATGCTCTTGTTTGCTTTAACCCTGGATCCTTTGCTGCAATATACCAGGAAAACTACTCCCGACGCGATACACACTTTTAAAGAAAACCAAGTGTTTGCTTTCGCAGATGATCTATCTGCTTGTATCACCACAAACGAGCAAATGGAAAAAATGATGGCAGCGATACATATATACTGCCGTGTTAGTGGGGCCAAAATAAATCTGGAAAAATCAAAGGTGCTACCCTTTGGCACATGGGCTCAAAAATATCCAGATATAGGGATACCATATGTACAGGAAATTAAAATATTAGGAATAATTTTTCACAAGGACGAGCAACAAATGTTAGAATCCAATTGGCAAAAGATAGCGAGAGACATTCGCATACAATGTTATCAAATGCGCAGTAGACAGTTGAACATGATACAACGGGTGTGTTTTTTGCAAACATATATGTTTAGTAAATTAAACTATACTGCCCAAGTGATCCCAATCAATCAAAAATACCTCAGAATAATGAATTCAGCAATTGGTTGGTTTATGTGGTATGGACATTTTTTTCGAATACCACTATCAAATCTATGGCAAATGAAACAAAAAGGAGGATTGGAGCTCACAAATATTGAGATCAAATGCAAATCCCTATTCCTGGCAAGATCCTATACGCTCTATGGCATTGAAGACTCCATTACTTCATTATGGATACAGTTATGGACGGAGGAATTTCCACCCCAAAATCCGCCAGATATACGGAGATTGAAAAAAGGACCGATATATCTACGAAGTTTGATGCAAGAATTCAGTTATGTGGTGCTTCCACCAAAAGGTGAAGATGTAAAACTCTCTTAATACTTATATACAGTGTTTCACAAACAGTTGCAGATACCGACTCACCGCATTGAAAAACATTTTCCCAATAACAGATGGCAAAATATTTGGAAAAATTTAAAAAAGAAATTTCTGGATACATCAGTGTATAGTGTTTGGTACAATGTAATACATGATATTATACCAACTAATGAACGCTTACATAATATCAATAGACTAACAACTAATAAATGCCACATATGTGGAGAGATAGACACAACTGAACATAGAATAGTAACATGTAATGGAGTACAGGGAATTTGGAAATGTCTAATGACATATCTAGGACAAATATATCGAACAGCACCCCAGTACTTTCAACCGTCGATGTGTACAAGACCAGATTTCAAATATTTTCCAGAAAAGAAAAACAATGCAGTAATTTGGTTAATAACTAATACAATATATTATGTATTTTGTAAAAAGTATGAGAGCAATAGCATTTTGTTCACACAGTATTTAAAAAGAACCAGACGGAAAATGCTACAATATCCAAAAATGTATGAGTATTTTGGAAACTACCTCAGTGTTGTTTAGACAACAATAATTGTATACTTGTGGTATGAAAGGTAAACAGGTATTTTATATATGAAGAAACGTATATTTGTATTAATTGTACAACTGCACATTTACACCAAAAATTTTGTATCAGATAGACTCTTACTATATTACTTACTATGTTAAAAATTCTATACAATACTTTTAACAGAATTTATGTAAGAAAGCAGATCTATTTTGTATATATGCTGATAAAATAAAAGTTTGTTAAAAAAAAAAAAAGTCGGTAACGCGTCTGACATGATAAAAAAAAAAAAGAAAAATAAAGTGGTTAGCACATCGCGCTGCGACGCCAAGGGTCCCAGGTTCGAATCCCGGTCGGGCTTGGTTGTTTGTGAATGTCCTTTCATCAATTTAATCATTTCATCACTCATCCCCATCTTTGCAAATTAGCCAAGAGGCACAAAACGCGAAGTAAAATAAACTAAATCAAATCAAATTAAATGCTTCAATTTACTAATCCAGTTTAACTATTGAAATTCTTGAGATTATATAGAGGTACATGTGTTAAATACTGTTTAATTGATTTCAGTTTCTTGTGAGTTTCTGTAATTTGTTTGATGTGTGTAGGAAGTTTGTTATGGTATTTTATTCCTGCAACATGAGGTGAATTGTCTGAGAGAAAAAGTCTGTGTGCTTGCATGTTGAAGTTCTCTTTTTGACGTGTGTTGTGCTGATGGACGGTCGAATTCTTATCTAATTTACAGTGTTTTGGTACATATTCAATTATTTTGTAAATATATAGGGAATATATGGTCATAATTTTATTTTCTCTAAATAATTCTCTACATGAGTTTCTAATTGGTATTTTGAACATATACCGTATTGCTCTTTTCTGTAGAGTAAGCAATCTTTGAGTGTATTCCTGCGCAGCTCCTCCCCATGCTATTATGCAATATTCTAGGTATGGATATACAAGTCCATAGTATAGATTTGTGTTTATTTCAGACACATTATATTGTGTTAGGAGTTTTAGGAGATATAAGTTTTCCCTACTTTTTTGCATACATGGTCAATATGATATGTCCATCTTAATTTGTCATCAATAACTAAACCTAAAAATGTAACTGGATTTTCATAATTGATTTGATTACAATCTATTTGTAAGTTTATATTATCAAAATTGGGTTTATTTCCAGGATTGAAAGCCATATCCTTTTTTTTTTGATAGTTCACATTCAAGTTATATGAATTTAAGTGCTGAGTTATTATATTTACTTATATGTAGGTTTGTCTTTCTAATTGTTCTTGTGTATTTGCACTGCATGTTATGGTTGTGTCATCTGCGTATGTTAAAATATTTGTATTGTGTGGGGTGGGTAAGTCGTTGGTATATAGTATGAACAGTAGCAAGCCTAGTATAGAGCCTTGAGGGACTCCTGTTTTTGCATATTCAGTGTCAGATATAATTTTGTGAACCACGGAGTTTTCAGTATGTAGTATCTGGGTGTACTGTGGTCTATCCGTGAGAAAAGATTTTATCAGTTTGTATGTATTTCCTCTAATGCCAAGATTGTATATGCAGTTGTTATAGAGCTAACTTCTGCATTGTTTAGCACTTCAAACGGGTTTGGATGCACAACTGCATTTGATACACTGTGATTGCCTGCATAGTTGTTGTTGGACAAGTTTATCACGGACTTCTTGCTTATGTTTCGTTTGACCATATCTGACCATGTACCATGTTCCATCTTCTCTCCTTTTTCCGGTTTAACAGTTCTAAATTGTCTGCTTCGAGAATTTTGATGATCTCATTTCTTGTTGATAGTTCACGTTGCAGTTTTTCTATTTCCAGCTTTGCTTTGTTACAATTACAACAGCCTGGCATTTTAATGATTTTTCCTTAAGTTATACCTAATTTTTACCTGTTTATCACTACACTATGTCCTGAGATACTTATGATGTTCGTATCGTCTGTGTGGCAGGTTTTCAGAATTTTTTTCCAATTATCTACAAGTATTTTCCGACGAGCACAGCAGCACGAATAACTCTACCTGACACCATTTTTTTCGTTTTCTGATGACTTAGTAATATGGAGAAACAGGGAAGAAGAAGTACAGAGACAGCTTGATAGTTGGAATGAGGAAATGAGATGAGCAGGAATGAAATTCAGTGCAGAAAAGAGTGAGGTGCTAATAACAACAAGAAACAGAGCCAGAAAGGAACCAAGAATAAATATTGACACGGAAGAGTTGAGGGTAGTGGAGAGCTACAAATATCTAGGAAGCATAATTGAGAGGTGGAAGCATAGATGAGGAGGTAAGCAGAAGAGGACAAATGGGTGGTGGCCTATAATATGGAACAGGGATGTACCTATGAAATGCAAGGAGGTAATATATAACACATACTATGTGCCAATAAGTACATACGGAGTAGAGACTTGGACAATGACAAAGACAAAAGAAAGATGCAGGCAGTGGAGATGAAATTTTGAACTAGTATATTGGGGAAGACTAGAAAGGATAGAACAGGGTGGCTACTCTAGGACCATGATAAAATACAAGTATAATTCCTGATTTTCAGGCAAACTTTCCAAAAATTCAAGGCCAAAAACACATGTAGCTATTTAAAATATTCAACTTAAGGTGCAGAGTTTACATTTGCCATTTCACATACTCAGATTCGAAATACATCTATAAACACAAGTCTCAAACGTTACGGGATAAACTAATTTACAAAAAAAAAATGTTAATTGTATAAGAATTTCAAACTCAAATTCACCTAATGAATTTCAAGATATCTTAGTTTGCAATAATTTTCAGTTGGTTAGATAGATTGTTCTGCAAATAACACTCACAAAGTGCAATTTTTCATGTGTATGGAGTAAAATTCACGCAGATTTCATGCATAATTCCCGGAGCCAATAATTCACACATAATTCCCGGAAGATCAAGGTATTCCCGGCGGGTAGCCAACCTGTAGAATAAGAAATGAGGAGATCCGTCAGAGAGTGGGGGTGGTGAAGCTACAGGACAGGATAGATCAGGCACAGATAAGATGGTTCCGGCACATGTAGAGGATGGATCTAGTAAAGCTAGCAGTAAGAGCTTACAATGCACAAGGAGTGGGAATAAGTCCAAGGGAGAGATCAAGATGTTGGTGGAAAGAGCAGATAGCAGAGAGTGTTAGGAGAAGAGGACAAGAGTGGAACACTTGTTGAAAGAGAGGAGTGGTGGAAGGAAGACCAAGAAAAATTGGAGATGCTTGACTTCTATACTGATCCAGCCAGAGGCAGGAAACGGCGAAGGATGATTTATTATACACCTCGCATCTATGTTGATTAGATATTATAGAAGAATGCAATTTAGACAAAAACAGAAGTCCTACAACTTCAAATTTACTGGAAATATGTGTACCTAAAATTGGACCTAGATTTCCCTACACCAAGAGACATTTACCTGCACGTAGCAACACTGTCTCTGCCAAACTGTAGAACAGAAACACAAAGGAGCAAGCAGTCCCCCCCCCCCCCCAATGTTGTTTGCATCATTGGAACTGGCCATGTAGGGTGAGTGTTTCTAAATAGCCCCTCGCCCACTTTGTGTTTGGCTCCCTCGCCTTCCCCGTGCACAATCGGTGAGGAAACCTGGTTGCAGAAGGGTGATTGGCATACGATCAGTGGCCTACATATACCAGTCATTAAGTTCCTCATACCCATATATTAAAGCTTAATGTATAAATATATATTGTTTACCAGCAGTAAACACAGTAACATGGAGAATACACCACTCTCTCTTGTAAATCAAATTATTTCTTATGCTTCCCACACAATATTCAAGCACTAAACTTTCAACATTACACTGTCAAATTTGTGTTCATTATATAGGATGTTTTTTTTAGAGTGATAGAACTTTGAATTGAAATAAAACACATAAAAAAAAAAGTTTGAAGCCAATTGTGTTTTCATTTGAAAGATAACTTTCTGACCTTTACTTTTTTAAAATAATTTCTGGCATATGTCCACCATGACTAGCTGTGATGAACCGGATTCGATCAGTCTAATTTTGAACCACATTTTCAAGTAATTGGGGATGTATGTCGTTAATAACACGAGTTATGTTGGCTTCCAAAGTGTCAATTGTTGCTGGTTTATCAGCATAAACCAGAGATTTTAGATATCCCAAAGAAAATAATCCAGTGGCGTTAGGTCCCATGATCTTGTGCGGCCAATTCATTGACAGCACCGATATTTCCGAAGTGTTCTATACGTTTGGCGAACAGAACATTGATTTTGGAAATATATTTCCACAATTTGTAAACGTTGTTGCGGCATCAGTCTATCCATGATCATTTGCCAATGCTCACTGATATGAAATGACAAAACAACATGTCATCAAAACAAAACAAATGACAGCTATCCCTATCGAAAGTTCTATCACACTAAAAAAAACACCCTTTATTTAAGTGTGTGTACCAGCCCATCCTGTGTATCATCATATATTGACACGCATACTTTTGGTTGACATTATAGAAATTAATCTAACAAGATTTGTAATTAACACTATATTTCGTTTATAATGGAGGGGAAAAAGTTGAAATTTATTCCCCCGTGTTATATACATAAAGTCAGCAACTTATTTGTGAATGTAATGAACCATGTATTACAACCAACCAGTACCTTGCTTATATATTTTAGAAACAGTTTCATTCATACATGAACCTGCACACTAATTTTCCCAAAATTACAACTTCCAAAAACACAATACAAGAACAGCAAACAACTTTCATTTAGGGACCATAAGATTACAGTTATCAAACAATAGTATTGACCACTCAGGATTAAAGCTATACAATAAATTACCCAACGTATTCAAGAAAATGAAGGAAAAAAAACATTTAGAAATCATGTCAAGGAATTTCTCTTGGATAATATGTATTACAAAGTAGATGAATTTTTTGACATGCAACAAGTCAAGAAATTCCATTGTCCATTTACAATGTGTGTTCATATATTTAAGTGTGTACAACATTTGTATATTCACAAAAGTTGATATATCTGTTATATTATGTATTATCTTGCATTCACTCAATATGTTCTCTGCTTTTTAACATTGTGTTGTATGATACATTGTATTGAATTGCAATTCTTTCACTGAACTAGTATACTTTGTACCCCCCTTAACTCTTTCGCTGCGGTCGTCGCATTTATGCACATCACGCCAGGAGCCTTGCTCCGCGGAAGTCGCATTATTGTGACTTCATACTTCCACTCGCTGCGGGTGTCGCATTTCCGCAGTACGTCGCTTTTAGTAGCCTTCTGACATCTGTTGATAGTATTTAGAACTATTTGAACTTGTAGTTTTGTTTTTATCCATAGGATGTCGCTAATTACGCCTCCGTTTAGAATTCTTTGACATACAAGCATTGAGTGCTCTGACATGTCAGTTTCAAATGCATGTTCGAATGTAAACAACATGGCTTCGTCAAGTCGTCAACACTTGTCTGATAATGATGTTACTCAACTGTTATTTACCGACTCAGAATCAGAAGGTGAATTAAGTTGTGACGATAATAGCGACAGTTTTTATGAGACTTCAAGTGGTGACAGTGATTGTGTAGTGTCTGATGAAGAATTTGTACGGCCGTCCGTAACATCATGGAGCAGATGATTTTTTTTTCTTTCAAAATTTCAAAATTTTTCAAAATATCATACCACCAGGGACTACATACAGAATGGTTTGCCAGTGCAAGGAATGACTTTTGTAAGTTCTCCATAACATATTTTGCCATGTAATTTTGTAAAATTATTCTTTCTAAAAAAAATGTTTGTAAAACTGTTGTTTCTAAAAAAATGTTTTTTTTTCAAAATTTCAAAATATCATACCACCAGGGACTACAGAATGGTTTTCAAGTGCAAGGAATGACTTTTGTAAGTTCTCTCTCATATATAATGCAATGTAATTGTGAAAACTATTTGTTTATAAAAAAAATATATTTTCAAATTTAATTACGCAGCCAAGGGATATTGTGTGCCAGAGAATTCCGCAGTGAAAGAGTTAAGGGGCTTACTATTAGTAAGTAAGTGGAGTGGCGACCACGGGGCCCCAAGCTAGTTCAGTTCCAAATGCGGAAGAAGATTGATGGTCATCCCAATGGAAGCGGAGGCAGAGAACCTATAGGAGTAACATCTCTCTAAGAAAACCTTGGTCCATCTGGCTCTGATGATAGTACCTTCTAAGGGCCCCTTGCCAGGGTAACGGCGAAGACCTCAACGGCAGATGAGGTAAAGCATACTTTACATGAAACAACAAGCAGAAATGGAGATATCCTATGTGAATTTGCAGCTGCAAATAGTATGGTAGTTATGAGCACACAATTCCAACATAAGCAAATACATAAAGGTACATGGATATCCCTAGACCAAAATACTGTTAATCAGATTGACCATATACTAATTAATAGCAGAAAAATGGAACTAATTGAAGATGTAAGAACTTTGAGAGGCCCTAACATTGACTCTGACCATTTCCTTGTGAAAGCCAACCTAAAACAAACATTACCAGCAATCTACAAGAAAATAATAGAACAAACAATAAAGTGGGAAACAACAAATCTGCAAAATCCTAGAAAGATTAAAGAATACAGAGCACTCCTCTCTGAGAAATTAAAAGATCTTATGGAAAGTAGAAATATCAATGAAGAATGAATGAATATACAAACAGCAATAAATGAAACCCCTAATGCTGTTATACAATAGCAAAGAAGTGTACCCAGAAATGAATGGTGGGATAGGGATTGCAGGAGGATCATAGAAGAAAAAAATAAAGCAAGAAAAAAAGTAATACAAATAAAGACACAAATAAACTTAGAGAAACATGATACAATGAGGAAGGAAGCAAGTAAATTAATAAAAGAAGAATGAAGAAATGGATGAATTAGGCAGTTATTAGAAATACTAAACTAAACTAAAGAGGTAGAGAAATTTAAGGAGCAGTATGCATTCTCACCCTCATTATGTAAGGATGCTAAAGGAAACCTCCTTACACAAATAGAGCAAGTCCTAAATAGATGGAAAGAATACTTTAGCATCATATATCATCATCATCCTTTGCTGTTTCCTGCCTCTGGCTGGGTCGGCATAGAAGTCAAGCCTCTCCATTTTGTTCTCGTCTTCCACCACTCCTCTCTTTCCACGGTTTTCCAATCTTGTACTCTTCTCCTAACACTCTCTGCTATCTGCTCTCTCCACCAAGATCTTGGTCTCCCCCTTGGTCTTATTCCCACTCCTTCTGCATGGTAAGCTCTTACTGGTAGTCTTTCTGCATCCATCCTCTTCATGTGTCTGAACCATCTCATCTGTGCCTGATCTATCCTGTCCTGAAGCTTCACCACACCCACTGTCTGTTGGATCTCCTCATTCCTTATTATATCCCTTCTAGTCTCCCCAATGTACTCCTTAAAAATTTCATCTCCTCTGCCTGCATCTTTCTTTTGTCTCTCTCTGTCATTGTCCAAGTCTCTGCTTCATACATAATTATCGGCACATAGTATGTGTTATATATTACCTTCTTGCATTTCATAGGTACATCCCTGTTCCATATTAATCTTCGAACACTTTGATATAGTCCACCACCCATTTGTCCTCTTCTGCTTACCTCCTCATCTATGCTTCCACCTCTCAATTATGCTTCCTAGATATTTGAAGCTCTTAACTACACTCAACCCTTCTGTGTCAATCTTTATTCTTGGTTCCTTTCTGGCTCTGTTTCTTGTTGTTATTAGCACCTCACTCTTTTCTTCATTGAATTTCATTCCTGATCTTCTCATTTCCTCATTCCAACTATCAAGCTGTCTCTGTACTTCTTCTTCCCTGTTCCTTCATATTGCTAAGTCATCAGCAATCAACATTATATGTAATAAGAAGAAATAGTGAAGATGCAAGTACCAATGGACAAACATGAGAGTGATGAACAACATTTATAACCTCCAACCTAGAACGAAATATGCACAGAGTAACACAAAATCTAAAAGCAAATGAATCTGCAGGATCAGACAATATAACTAATCGGGAATGGAGGCAGAGCATTATAACAGAAATTGCAGACACTGATATTAAACATATGGGAAAAAGAGCAAATACCAAAGCAGATGAATGAAGGAATTGTGTGCCCAGTATACAAGAAAGGTGACAGACTAAACTGTGACAACTATAGACCAATAACACTGTTAAACATAGGGTACAACATATTTGCCATATTGTAAAATAAGATATTAACAGAGATTATTGAAAGCAAACTAGGAGAACAGCAAATGGGATTCCGGCCAAAATGATCAACTTATTTATAGTAAGACAAATTTTTGAGAAATGCCATGAATACAAGATTGACGTACACAACATATTTATTGATTAGAGTCATACTTTGATTCAGTCTACAGAAACAAAGCCATAAATTCCCTGAAATTATATGAAGTACCATGCAAAGTAATAAGACTAATAATACTGACCCTAAATAACAACAAAGCAAGAGTCAAAATAAACAATTAACTCAGTAAAAAATTCAAAGTAGAGCTACGAGTGACACAAGGCAACATTATTTAGCATTATCACAGATTCAATTATGAAACACATGGATCTAAGAGGCAATATATCTACGAGACTAAAACAATACATCTCTTATGCGGATGGCATAGTACTCACAGCAAAATCTAAAAAAATTCTTAATTGAAACATTTCAACAGCTGAAAACACGAATTCAAGCAAATTGTCCTTGTAATAAATGCACAAAAAACAAAATACCTAAGATATGTGAGAGGTAAAGGTGTAATGGAAGACCTAATCATAGATGATGATCATATAGAACAGACAAAATCCTTCAAATACCTAGGATCAATAGTGAATGGAGATAACGCAATAGAAGAAAAAATCAAAGAGAGAATTGTATCTGGAAACAAAGCTTTCATTGACAATTTGGAGATATTCAAAAGTAAACAAATATCAAAGAGTTCCAAACTGAGGCTTTATTATACCATAATAAAGACCTGTAGTTACATATGCATGTGAAGCATGGACACTCAAATACTCCTGTAAACAAAATTTATCAGCATTTGAAAGAGAAGTAATAAGAAAAATCTATGGCCCAATTAAAGAAGGTGATGGTACTTGGAGACTCCGAAATAATAATGAAATAAACAGAATAATTCAAAATGACACCATAATAAACTTTATCAAATCTCAAAGACTAAGATGGCTTGGACATGTTCATCGAATGTCAGAGGAAAGGCAAGTTAAAGGTATATACAGATGGAACCCAGCAGGAACAAGAGCAAATGGCAGACCAAAAAAACAAGTGGATAGATGATGTTGTTAAGGAACTGAAAGTTGTGAAGATCAACAAATGGTGGAAGTGCATCCAGGACTGAAAAAAATGAGAGAAATTGTTGAGAAGCCCAAAACTTTCAGTGTATGAAGTTATAGTGTCTTATGAAGAAGAAGAAGAATTGTACATTATATAATTCCACAAGAAAAAAAATGCTAATGAGATGTAGTGTAATCCAATGAAACGCATGATTAAACCATGAATGTACTCATTCTAAAGGTGAATAAAACTATCTATCTAATCTATTTATCTACCTGAAGTGGATTGTTTCTACTCCCACTGTATATTCATGTATTGAACTGACTTCACTGTATCTTCGAACTTCTTCAATTCTTTTCAGTCCCTCATTATATCTTATTCTTGCTCTAGCATGTTTAGCATTCGAGATACATTTATTTCTCAGTTTATCATATTCCAAAGCACAAACGAATAGGAATTCAACCATAGCCAGTAAACTGCCACCACAGCATAAAAATGCAATGCAGCCAAAGTTGCCTGTAAGACAAGATTAAGAAGGTGATACAAGAATAGACCATTAACAGCATGTATTCATTATCTAGCTTATGCCAAGTTAAGATACCACTAGACTATGCTATACAGCTAATCTTTTTCCATATATGCCCCGAAAGCATGGAATGCACTATCAACCAATATTAAATCTACAGGATGGTCATGAATTAAGGGGCACCTTTTGTCACTGTAAAAAAAAAGTAAAGTGCTCCCCTGAGCATAGCACCACACCATGAAGGCGTATTGGGGGTGTGAGGGTAACGCCCCACACTTTCTTGATCCGGTCGTGAGTGGGGGTGATGTGATCAACATCACGCCCCTGACCACCTTTACCCCCCCCCCCCCCCCAGGGTTTCCCCCAGGTACCCATGTTATTCGATCCTGACTGGGCGCCGGGGCCGCTTCCATCCTTAGAAAAGTTCCCGGATTTGAACCGGCCGGGGATCGAACCCGGGACCTTTAGCATGGTAGTCAGACACGTTACCGACTGAGCCACCACGGCCAATTTTTTTGTCACTGTAACCTTTGTATTAATTGAGCTAGTATTCATCTTTCCTTTTTATCTCTCTTTACATATATGTAAAATCTCACCAACATAGTGGAAGAAGTGGATGTTGCTTTAGAATAGCAGAAAGTCGCCTAAGTATGAGCAGAATGTCAAACGTGTACATGTATTTTCCATTATCAATAACATGTAGCTGAAGTTCAGTGATGAATGTTGCAGAAATATGGATTTCTGCCACTCAAAAAAGTTACACTATCTCAAGAATTAACAAGTTATTTGATGCAACCGAAAGTGTTTCAGACCTTAAAAATCTGGTATGCCACAGACAGAAGGAAAGACAATTACGTCTCCAAGCTTGCATTGTAAACTGAAAGAAATACTTCATCAGGAACAGCAGGTGAACAGTGACACATACTTGAAGTAAACTGACACTCAATAAACCAGGCCCGTACCTCGGGCGGTCAAAGGGGGTCATGACCCCTCCCCCCCCCCTTGAGCCATGAAATATTTTGATGCAAACCTTCAAATTAACATGGATAATTTTTAAGATGTTATAGGAATTTAGATTTTCTTCTTGTATAAATGAATAGGTGGGTTGTCTCTGGAGAGAGGCAGACTCCAGAAGTCTGCAGTCTACTATATTTAGCAATTTTAGTTTTATAACGATTTAAGCGAAGGTACTAAATGTTCCAATTTGGTCGGGATAGTTCACCATATTTACTCAGTGTTTTGACTTTTTCGAACCGCAGTCTTGATGAGAAAATGTCATCTCTTTGTGGTTAATTCACATTCAGGCATGTTCTTCATTATAAGGATAATTCCATAGCATTGGTGGTCACATTCAGGGTACAAATTCGCATGATGGAAGGGGGATCTCCCACCTTCCCACCAACGATCTTCTTCTATTAAAATGTTTCTCCAATGAACATTTTCTGAGGGTAAGAGTTTGAGTTATAACAACAAAGATAAGCAATTAGTTAGTTTGGACTTCAAACATACTTTACGAAGAATAACATCATAAACACATACAAAGAAGGAATAACAAAGAATGATGTCTGCCCCCTGTGTGTGAATGTTGCATACATCTTTTGTTCTCCCTATGCCAGCTACATCTAGGTTCGAGGGGTGCAAATTCGGTGCAGGGGGGTGCAAAAATCATTCTCATCCTAGGGGCTGAAATCTCTAGCTACCTCTCTGATAAGGAAATATTTCCTCTCGAGAGACCATTAATAGATTTACATATTATAAGAACATAACACAATAAAAGTATGAAACTTTAATTATTATTTTTAATAGAAAGCAATAATTAAATAATATCTAACAATTATTAAAAATATTTCAACTATCTTCTAATTTCTTGACGTTTTGAACCAGTCGTTAAAGGAATTAATTTGCTAGTTTATAAATGTAGAAAATTAATTTGTTTATAAATATAAATATATACAAATAAACACAATAATTAATTAATGATATTAATTAATTATTTAATAATTGACATATATTTCACGAAAATTATACCTAGGTGTGTGTGTATACACACACACACACACACACACGGGCTTGTAACCCCCCACCCCTCAAAAAAATCCTGCGTACGGGTCTGCAGCAAATGACCTAACACTTTTATTCTAACTATAACTATTTGTCCTCATTTTGTTACTATCTTCATATTATCTTTTCTTAAGGCAACATCATGTTAACCTTCACATTAATATCCCCCCCCCCTACCTTTCAGTTCTTCTCTACTCATATTTTTCTACATTTCTGTATTTGTAATATAAATAAGCGTGAACTTCGTTATTTCTATTTAGCTCTAGTCTTCTTTCTATCTGTATTCATCTATTATTATACGAGGGACAGTCATATGAGTTTTTCTTTATTCATTAGATTTCTGCATGTAAAGTTGCACAAGTTCATTACATTTTACCATAGACTCATTACTGATCCACATATATATTTTCAACTCTGAGTTAGTGCCTGTTACCTCAAGAAGAAGAATTTTTGGAATCTTATGAGCCACCGAGAAGGTCTTTCCACCCATCTGCATGCAGACTGAGGCCATTGTCGAACTTTCACCTCTATTTGTAAACTTGCTGGCATAAAGAGAGACATTGAATTTTCATTTACTGTAGAATGTCTAATAAGTTTTAGGCTTCCAGAGGGCAAGAAACCACTGCTCTTCACTTGTACATGTATTCATTCATATATGCAGGAGGCGCCATCTTTAAAATGACAAAAATTGAGTTTTTAACATACTTGATCAGTGTTGCAGCCTTGAGGTCATTTTGTAAATAACAGTCGATGCCTTGTGTAAATTTTGAGTCATTTACAGTCTGTCCTGTAATTTTTGTATGACTTTTCTTGTTTTATGTATCTTATGACAAGGGTTAGGTGATAGAGCAGCCCATGGCTGTACCTCGCCCACAAAATAAAGGAATTATTATTATACATTTGTATAAAAACAGCTGCCCTACCAAAGTAATTAATATAAAAAATGTTCAAAATGGATTATTTATTGAATGGCAAAGAAGATGTTAGGTTCAACTGAAGAAAAGCAAAGTCTATGATAATTCCTTTTTATGCATATTACTATTAGTAGTAGTATGTATAAATTTTCACAGGCACTGTTCAAGCAAGGCTGTAAAATCACAAAGTGGATGAATATTTTGATGTGTATCAAATATAATAATAATAAAAAAAATCATTGCCTACTTACAATGTGTATATATGTATATAGATTTAAGTGTACACAACATTTCTATATTTACAAATTCGATATATGTGTGTTAAAGGTAAAAGATAAAGTGCTCCCCTGTGCTTTTCACCACACCATGAAGGCATATAGGGGGTGTGGAGTTAGGGCCCCACACTTTCTTGATCACGGTCGAAGGTGGGGTGATGTGATCAGCACCACACCCCTGACTGCCTTTACTTCCCAGAGTTTCCTCCAGGTACCCACTTTATACGATGCTGTATATATATCTGTGTTAATATATGTATTCTTCTGCTTTCACTCAATAATTTTCTGTACTATTTTATCTTTGTATTGCATGTTTCATTCCATGTATTATATTGTATTATGTATTGAATTGCAAATCATCCCATGAAGTAGTACACTTTGTACATAATTTAAGTCCATTAGAAAAAATCTCTAGTAAAAATGTAGTGAAATGTTATCCAATGACAACCATGACGAAACCATGAATGCACTCATTCTAAAGGGGAATAAAACTATCTATCTATCTAATCCTTACATTTATTTAAGTAAGTTCTGCGAAAATAAATCAACTTCATATTATACAACAGTAAACAAATATTTTATTTATTTAATTTTGGATTCGATAAAATCTTTCAGGGGGTTCAGGTCCCTGGAGTACCCTCTAAATGCGTCCTTTGCTTGTAGAGTTAAATTCCAGAAGAGATATTCAATCAATACATTGTGCAGTTCTCTCAAAAATGCACTTTAACGAATATTTCACCTTTTACCATTGCTATGAATAATATTATCATAATTATGACTTTCACTAGCTGCATTATCAATTATAGCAAGCTAGGATTGCACTTACCAAACAATTCCAGAGTTCCAAATATTACATCTCTAGTGTATCTATATTTAGGTAGATGGTACATAATGTAATACATACAGTTTGCGATGTCACTAAAGAAATGAAAGAGAAAGTTCTTATTAAACATCAAAAATGCATGAAAAAAAACAATTATCTTCAGAGCTGTGTATTCAATTTCTTAAAACATTTAGACTTTATAAGGATCAGAGTATACATATAAATCATATTTGAAATATTGAAAAAATGTGTAGCAAAAGTTAAAAGGGAAATTAACAAAGTTCTTAAAAAAGAACTTGTAAATTAATATAAAATATATGCAAGGATGTTTTGTGTGGTAATGAATCAATACTGAACCCTAAAATGAACTTATAAGGTTTACAGAGTAACTGTTTCAACAATCAATTTAAAATTTTGAAAGAAAATATCATCTTTGGTAGTTCTCAGGCATATAGAATGCATAATTTTATAATTCAAATTTCTCATCATTTACATTTCCTTGAAATTCCTAATTACATGCTTATCTAAATACAAATTTCATTATGATTCGAAACACTCACTCTATTTCAAAATGTGGAGGATCTGTGCTGAAGATTTCATCTTCACATCCGGGATAGCATTTGCACTTGGTTCCCTCTGTGCTTCTATTAGCTGTAAAAATGATTATTAAGGTGAGAAGTCCCATTTTATTACCCACAACTGGAAAGGAAATATTATATTATATACAGTTTACAGCACCAACATGTCATGGGACCCAATGAGTGAGGAATCTGGTAGATAAGAGACCGTTGTAGAAGGGAGAGTCTTGTGGTGGGATTGTGAAAGAAGTTTACATTGCTGATTGGCCATGTGGGGACTAGTAGATGAAATTTGTTAATCAGAAATTTGAATATAATTTGGCCATTCATGATTTTATGCAAAAATTTCATGTCTGCTAATTCTCGTTGAGTCTGTTGTCGTTGGATATTCAAGACGGACATAATATCTGTTTTATGGAGGTGCCTCAGAGAAGGTATTCTATGGCGAGCAATGGCGAGGAAAACGTTGATATCAGAGTCAATCTGGAAGAGATTAGTTTTTGAAGCCATGGTGCAGGTAGGGGAGCAGTATTCAAGAATAGGGAAGAAAAGGGACTTGAAAAAATATGCTAATGGATGATTGGTTTTGGAATTCAATAAATCTGTACAGATGGCAGAGAAGGCGCATTGCTCTTTTAGTAGTGCTCACTAAAGTTTAATTTTTATTCCATGATAACTGCAATATCTTTTTGAGAGGAAATCTTTTTGATGGGATTGTTTTCGAGAGAATAAACTGAATTGAGTGTGCTACTTTTTAGAGAAATGGTGTGGGATTCAATAAAGTTTCTACTGATGACACAAGCAGTTCTGCAAGAGGGATTAAAGAATCCTGTTCTGATAAGATTTCTTTGAAGAGTTTACAATCTTCAGCAGAAGACAGTCTGTCAGAGAGATCATCCATGCATAGAAGGAACATAAGTAGGCCTAAGATGTTCCCCTGGCGAACTCCAGACAAGAACAGAAAGAAAGCTGGAAGAGGTGGCAGGAAGGATAACACATTGTTCTCGTGCACACAGATAGTCTTGAATAAAGAGGATAGAAATTTCCTTGGATGTTGAATCTGGATTGTAATTTATGAATAAGATTATGATCAATATTATCGAAGGCTTTTGAAATGTCCAAATGTGTAAAGTCAAGAATTGTTTGAGTATCATTAAAAAATAATACTGAAAGATTGGACAAGCAAGAGCTGCCTGGAAGAAAACCATGCTGAGAAGTATATGTGTAAGAGGGGATGTGAACTTTAGCAACCTGTCTTTGATTATTTTCTCACAGACAAAAGAGAGATTGGTCTGCAAGATTTTGTGGAATTTTTGTCTCCATATTTATAGATCGGTACATGGCACCAGTGTGCAAATTAACAGCTGGGTGGGGGGAATGCCGGGAATTCCCCCCCCCCACAAAAAATTTATCCCCGGCAAAATTAATGTATTTTTATCCCTGCCAGGGATGTTTTTATCCTTCTTACAGAGAATGGGATTGAAAGCACATGTATACAATTCCTTAACTGCAACAAATACAACTTAAATAAAATTTGTGTCCATTAATGGTCCAGTCATCAAAGATTTCCCTATCAAAAAGCGTGCAGCCTTGTGGATTAAGGAGGACCACAAGTATTGAATTTGTAAGATCGTATCGCATTGTACGGAAAAGTGTTCTTAACATAATGTATACCTATGTGCAGTTAATACGTACCTTGTACTCGTGCGATACAACTTAGTCCCGTTGCGTTGCAGTAATTGTATGGACCTGAAACACGAAGGAATGAAAGGTTAATCTAGTTGTTACGCACCTAAAAATTTATTTTCATGCAGAGTTAATTGCACATAATTATTATGCTAGATACGATGTTTGAAAAATAAGAATTTTCAAAATTCCATGTATTAGTTATGGATAAAAAAATTAGAATTTTCGACTTTTCCGCCTGAAAATCAAATCTTTCATCTGTCCTCTTTCCATTCATGTGCTTTTCTGTGCCATTCACAGTTTGATATTCCCAAAGAATAAGTAAAATAGTACTCCTATAATGCTAAGTTTTCTCCTCCTACAACCATCCAGCACACGGACCTCTCTTCCCCCAGTTCACTGACCGGAAAGGTCAGTTGGGGAGGAGCAGTTTATGGTTCTCCCATCTGGCTCGACACAAATTGTTCCTCCTGCCCCTTAAGTAGTGAACTCACCTAAACCCCTTAAGTAATGAACTCACCTAAGTTGTAGAATATAGGCGGAGAACACTGACACTCCTTCATAGCCTCTTGGTATTCGCACTGCACCCTGCAGGCCACTGGGGTGTAGACTGGGCTCACGTCCAATTTCACTTCGTCTCGGAAAATGCACCGCCTCTGTCTTATAGACAGTCTTCCAACTTCCGGTGTGCTCACGGTTGCAACTACGGTAAAATATGAGTGGCGCTGTTTATTCCCTTCTAGCACCCAAGGCTTTTGCTTATTATGAGGAAATTCGAAAGTTGAGTGTAAAAACACCTACAAATAAACAAAATCTTTATTTAGTTACTTATCTAAGAATGTGACAGGTGTAAACACTTTTACAGTATTCAATTTAGAAATAGTACAGTGAGATGCACAAGTATTGTTCGGAAAATTGTGGATTACCATTTTCATTAATTTTTTCTTACATCCCATGTGTTTTTAAACATATTGGTTTCTATGTATGCTAGTGATTTGTGATTTGATTTGCTTTATTTTACTTTGCTTTTTGTGCCACTTTTGGCTCACAAATATCCATGACCAGGCCAAGATTCGAACCTGGGACCCCTGGTGTCATAGCACGATGTGCTAGCCACTCCGCCACAGTATGCTAGTGCAGAGGTTGTCAGAATCTTGGTTGACACTTTGTTTTAATTATTTAAGATCTCAATGGGCATAATAAAGAGAATGGACATAAAGTTGTTCCGGTTAGAGGATGACTTGAATCCCAGATTTTCCGCCTCCAGTTCAAGGGGGTGTAGTGCTGCCTCCTAGAGGAAGAAGAAGCAAGCTACTGTTGCTAGAGAAGGGTTCTGCGCAAACAGAACCTGGAGTGGAGAATGTAGTTTCCTTATAATATAAAGTGTTACATTATTTTGTGAGTTTCTTAATAAATGCAGTTGATCTTGTTAATATATGTGTTTTCCATCGCACAACATTATGGCACAGTCATTATGAAAGAACCTTTCACTTCAAAAAACTGATGAAACAATCATAAATGTGTCGGATTGACGCAATTTGGCATAACACGGTAAGCATAAACCGTTCAAGCCTTAAAAAAAAAAGATAGTGTGATGTGTATATCAAGATTCCTTCTAAAGCGGGAACAAGTTATAAACATGAAACATACAAGTGCTTTGTCATGTTCATAGATATTTTGTGATTCGAAGCAGATCAAGTATAATTATATGAAAACTCACTTTCCTAGTTATAAGGTTCCACGTTTTGGATTTACAATCATAACTATGTACACAAACATGATATTTAACACAGTTTCGCAGAAGATTCAGAGGACACTGAAGATTATCCCTTACGTTGCGAACAGTTGTGTATCATTCAAAAGGACAGCGATGATCAGCGAGTTCCTATACTCATCGCCTTTATAGGTACAAAGGCATTTAAAGTCTTGAAGAATGTAGTCGCACCAGACCTTGTACAGAATCTGTCGCATTCTCGTCTAAAGGATAGTCTTTTGTCACACTATAAACTTGTAACTAATAAGTTTGTTGAACGATGTAACTTTTGACGTTGTGTGCAAGAGGAAGGGGAAACAGTTTCTGATTATTTCATAAGGCTGAAGCAACAAGCCATAAAATGTAATTATGACAATTATCTGGTTGAAGCTTTGGTTGAACAGATAGTATTAGGCATAAGATCTGAAGTTACTAGAGGAAAGTTGCTTTCAGTACAGTAACTAACCTTTCAGGAATGTCAAATATACTGCTTACAGTTGTCCTAGCTGTACATACAGACATGATTCTAAAGACAACTGTCCAGCCAAGCATTCTATTTGTTCATTCTGTAGAAAATGTGGTCACTGGCAGAAACAGTGTAGGAAGAGAGAGAAGTTTAAACAGACACTCAATAGTAATAGTAACGTAGGACAAACTACTGAACACACAAATTTACAGATATCAACATCTTAAAGTTCACTTGATGAGCAAACAACATGGTTACCTAGTGTCGTCTCACACATCATCGGGTTACCTACATCCAATTACCCTTTATCGAAGAATCCAATGTTAAAGGATTTACTTATTAACAGCAAGTTTATTCAATGTAAGCTCGATACAGGATCTGCCGTAACTCTTTTCCTAGCATATTCATTCAGGAATTGGTTTCCAACGACTAATCTTAACCGCTCCACTATAAAAATTTATGGTGTAGGAAAGTATCCCCTTTCTGTTTAAGGACAAGCTGAACTTGTACTTGCACACTCTGGATCGACTTACTCACTTCCCGTTATTTTATGCAAGGATCTTCTCACCTATCCACTCATAGGTCGTTCATGGTTAGATGTCATTACACTGGATTGGAGAATATTACTGTTACATTCACAGCAGACTTGTTCTATGATACTTGTCCCTACGGGAAATGACCAACCACAACAGTTACGTGTGAATATAAAACATGAATTTACTTCAGTCTTCGATGGTGATTTATCAAAACCAATTGAACCATACATAATTGACATACCTTTGAGAAGGGATGCTGTACCAATTTTCCGGAAAACTTATGATGCACCTTATGGTTTGCGGGCACAAGTGGAAGCTGAAATTTAGAAACTAGTACAACATGGCCTCTGGGAGGTTATCACCTACTCTGATTGGGCATCTCCTCTTATGGCAGTCACCAAGAAAGATGGGTCTTTGAGGCTATGTGTCGATTTTTCTTCAACTGTCAACAAAATGACAGAAAATATGATGTTCAACATTAGCAAAACTGATGATATATTTGCTAAATTGAAGAATTGCCAGTATTTCTCCGTAGTGGACCTTCAAAGGCTTATTGCCAACTTCTCTTGTCAGAAAAGTCACAAATTATAACTGTAGTGAACACACACATGGGACTCTCTAAGATAAAATGATTGTGCTTCAGGATCACAGTTAGTGGCGATATTTTTCAAATGACGCTGGCTAAAATCTTTGGAGACACACCAGGCGTCGCGTTTTACTTTGATGACGTTATTGTAGGTGGAGATACATTGACACAATGCTATGAAAGGACACTTCTAGTACTCTCTACATTTCAGCAACATCTTATGTGGAAGGGTGGTTTGCGCGTCACTTTTCGCAGAATCGCCAACAACAACGATGTGCTGATGCGTTACAGCACCTTGAGTGCAGACGGTTCAGCACTTCCCAACACACTACCTGATCTTGCCAAGTGCATAATCCAGTCCATGGAGCTGCGCATGCCCGTAGTGGAATACGAAACTAACTACGCTCTCAAGTACAAAGCAGATATTTTGAAGAATCCCCAAGTACCCATCCAATTTTACGGTTACCAGTGCATGCAGAAACCTGATTCCGGCAACCATTTTGAATTTGACGTGAC
Source organism: Lepisma saccharinum (assembly GCF_977018435.1). Lineage (NCBI taxonomy): Eukaryota > Metazoa > Arthropoda > Insecta > Zygentoma > Lepismatidae > Lepisma > Lepisma saccharinum. The sequence continues at coordinate 82,207,409 of NC_139241.1, read as the reverse complement.
CACACAGTTTAACAGCATCCGGTACGATATGCCAGAGTTTGTGGTCATGCTCTTCCAGACAGGGGAGGACAACAACCAAGAAAAAGATTCGAGCCAGTTCGACAACTGCAAGATCAAGAACATCTACCTCAAAAATGGCAGGAACGAGATATTCCCGCGTGAGAACTACAACCTGAACATTGCAAACAACGACTACCTGAAACTGTACGAGGCATACACACCTTACAAGAGAGTGACCTCCGGCAATGTGGACTTGTACTACAACCCCAATGAGTTCATAGCTCGCAGACCCATGTTCGTCATTAACACATCGAAGAGAAAGCAGGTGGTTGTTAACGATAGCACCAAAATCAAGATTGTCTGTGAGTTCCGCGATGCCTTGCCCGCCAACACAATGTGCAGCGTCATCCTTATTGCAGAGAAAACGTTTGTGTATGATGTCAAGAATGAAAGAGTGACCGAACAGTTTTAAGTAGAAGAAAAAAAAATCGCATAATTCTATAAAAAAAAATTATACTGACCGTAGGTTCAAACATTAGATTTTTTTTGTTAACCTGCAACGCAGTGTCCAGGACTGCAAAGAGTGGAGGTTGATAATTGAGCATACTTCATGGAACATCTTCTTACAATATTAAGATTTCACTCCCCCCCGTCAAAACATTCTGCCATGCTGTTCTTTTTGCGGAGAAGTTTTTTTTTTAGAATAATCTGGAAAAAAAATAATAAAATTTTATTTTGATGCATTTTAGAAATAATCACACTTGAGCGCACAAAGAAACTTCCTCTTCGGCCCGGCGTGTGCCTCTTTTTCGCCCCGTAGGACACGGCAGGGAGTTACTTCCGTTAAAAAAAAAAAAATCCCAAACATCCACCTGTTTGCATTTGAAGATAAACACTATTGTTCTAGTATCTTGGCTATATTAAATAGGAACTTCTGTTTCATGAGTTTTTTTTTTCATACATACTATCAACTACTTGATACTACTACATTTGAGGCATGTCTTACTAGTTTTTAGACGATAGTGGCCCCACGGGAGCGTGTGAATCCCACATTTCAGAACACACCTCTTGTCGTCGCGTGCATCCAGGGCAACCTTTCTCACCTTGTTGGTTGTCAACACTGGTCGACACTCTGGATGCGCTGCTCCACTCCTAGAATTGGCATCCTAGTTTGAAGAGTCTCGACGTAATCCTCGAACGTGAGGTGCTTTTGGACGACCTGCCTGCCCACACCCTTAGCTTTTTTTGTGATGGAACCCTCTGCCCGAATAGCATAGGCTTTGGCGCGAAGACCGGCAAACTCAAGAATTACATCTCCGTCCTTCTCATCTTTGAGTTTGCCAGGCACCTTCTTCTTGCGAGCCAGGATTTTATATCGGTTTGGTTGGGAATAGCCTGACGTGTCAAAGAGGTTCACAAAAGTTGGTACCGTGGCTATATCCCTATATGCGTCGTCCGTGCGAACGTGGTACACCAAACTATCTGTGTCCGTGTAGAGTAGGCTGATTTTGTCGTTATAGTGCTGGCATAGTACCCCATAACATATTTGAAACATGCGCAGCTTGCTCAGGTCTAATACTGAGGCACCAACATAGATTGGCTTGTTGAGCCTCACCTCGCTCTTCCTCATATGCACCAGAGCAAGCTGCTCATTGTAAATAGTACGTGACTAGAATAACAGACTTGCTACAAGCTTGCGACCTTGTACTTTTTTTTTATATTAGCCTCACATCCACACGATTTCGCACATTCTCCATGGTTTTCCCAAACACTGCGTTTTCATTAACTTGAAGAAATTGCAATCGAAATCAGAAGTGGCGACTGTGCGGTGTTTAGTGTTGAGCTCGATGTATGGCCTCAACCATGGAGAATGCACGAACCTAAGAACTCGATGTACTGTGCGGACGGTAACCCCTCGCTTCATCAACCACCAGAGGTTTCGGTAGTGCAGAACATAACGCTCTTTGGGCTTGAAGTCCATGACGAGCTTTGGTTGGTTCGAGCCAGGCGGGCATATGAATTCCGGGGCTGACGGAAGGTCGCAGAACAAATCCTGCAGCTTCTCGGAAAACTCAAGGTCCACCTCGGCAAAAAAAAACGCAATCCAAATCGCAGAAATCTTCAACATCAAATTTGGAGGGATCCTCTGGAGGGGAGTGAAAGCATCATGGAGTGTCCGTAGAGGTTGTTGACGTCTGTGTACATGATGTAGCTGGACGGTTGGGAGGGGTCGTAACCGGTGGCCATGTGGTGACTGTTGGCGTGCGAGTGTCGCTGCGACACCTGGACCATTCCACCCCGGACGACACGTTCTACAAACAGCATCATGTCCACGTCCGAAAGAAGCTTAAGCCTGACTTTTGTAACAAGGAGCATGGCCGACCATGCCAGTCCAGGAAGACTGTAGATGTATGTAGGGTCCAGCTTGTAGATGGTCTTCGCAGTTGCACGAAATGCCTGGATCACATCAGCGAGGAGCGTCACATCGAGTTTTAGGTAGGCATCGTGGTAGTCCCCAAGATTTTGGCAATCCAGCTCGCGCCACATGGACTGAGCATGGTTGTAGTCGTCCTCAGAGATGCCTGAGCCTCGCAGCTTGCTGTAGAACTTCGCTCGAGGAGGTAGCGACTTCTCCGCAAACTTGGTAGAGTCGGTGATGTATTCGTAGGGGTAGACCCCCTTACGCCTGAAGAGACCGGAGTCCAAGTTCGGAAAGATGGCAGAGGTGATGAGCATTTGTTTGTCGCTGAGCTTTTCGCCAGGGCATCGAGGCTGGCCGGGAGGAATCTTAGGAAGTCGAGGAAACCAAGTTCGATGCGAGAGCCTGATTCTGGGATTTGCACCCACTTACTCAAGCTAATATAACGCTCCTCGTTCTGCGCCAGGACGTTGATTTGCATGTCGTCGTACCCAAGATGTGGCACCAGGTGGTGGAAGTCGTACCCCGAGCCATTGTGGAAAAACACAGGGATGAAGCGCGGGTCCCGGGCCAACAAATTACACCGGTTGCACCAAGGATCAATGTATTTGCCGTTGATGTGGTCATGATGTTGAACTTTACGGTTGTTGGTGGTAAACTTCCAGGTGCACACAGAACAGGTAGTAGCCTTCTCGTGTTTGATTTTGTCGTCACGGGACAGCGATTTCATAGACTTGGGGGTCAACAGGAACTTCCCTATCTTGTTGGCTTCCACAACCATCCTCTCTAGAAAGTGTTTCACTGCGTCGGGACCGCGATACACATAGGGCTCGGGGTCAACTAGTCGGTCTCGCCACACCACAACATAAGCAAAACTCGAGGCCTCGTGGAGTTGGTAAGGGGTAGTAGAGGAAACTTCGGGATTGGGATCGCATGTGGACATAAGTTTGAGGAAGGCCTCGAAATCTGCGATGATACCATGGCACCGTGCATGTGAAATGTTTCTACAGTGCCAGGTTTGGGCAAGACTGCCAACCCCGGCTCGTTGTTACTGCAGTAGAGCTTGTGGCGAGCGAGCTTCTCTGCAGCGATGCTGGAGCCTCGAACATGTTGGTAACTGCGTTGATCCTGTCCGTCGAACATTGACAAGCACCTGCGACACACCTCGACATGGTGACTATCACTGCTCCGTTGGCTCGAAACAAGTCTGGAGAGGGAACGGATGAGGGTGTAATGGTGATGGGTCTCATCCTTGATGAGCAGAAGGTGAATTACCTGTGCACCATCGTCGTCTACATCGCTCACCCGGATAGGGTACACCACATTTTTCTCAGTGAGGCCATAAACGTTGATGGCCAACCGCGCACGAGCCTCAAACTTTCGAATGTCCGAGACCTCCACCGGGTAGTCGATCCCAACCATCGCATCTTCCAGCTCTGGCTCGTAGGGTAGGTAGTGGTTAACTCGGTGTGGATGGTTTCTACTGTTCACAGGGTGCAATGCTGCAAGCACCGACCAGAGGAAGCACTTGGCGTCACTGTTCTGAATATTCAGGACAGCCTTCTTTGCCGCAATGGTAGGTGGTAAGCGGACGTAGCTGGACGCAGAGAGAGGCACAAACTTGTTAAGTTTGATACACAGTTCGTGAGGTTCACCACACAGCGAACCTCCTGAGCCCTTAGCTTGATGTTCCTCCTGCTTGGCCACCAGCTCCTCGGCAAACTTGTTGTAGATGACCTCTAGGTTGTCGACATCCGCCAGATGCAGCGTCTTCGCCTTGGTGTTGTGGCAGAAGCTATAATTGATTGATTTGATTGATTTAGTTTATTTTACTTCGCGTTTTATGCCTCTTGGCTAATTTGCGAAGATGAAGATGAGTGATGAAATGGATGAATGGACATTCACAAACAACCAAGCCCGACCGGGATTCGAACCCGGGACCCTTGGCGTCGCAGCGCGATGTGCTAACCACTCGGCCACAGGGTCGGGCAGCAGAAGCTATAAATTTCATCAGACGGCTTCTTGTACTGGCAACGTAGCGATGCGTAGAATTTGGTGGAGTGCGTTGCAAGCGCATCGCCGAGGATGGAAATAATTTTCGCTTGCTCGTTCTCCAAAAAGCTACGCACGTCACATGAGCCCTTCGAAGTGAGGACAAAGTCCTCTAACAAACTCTCGAAAGCAGACTGGTTCGCTTTCGCCACAGGCTTGACACGTTTGGTGGCGAGTCGGCTTTCGCTTTCCTCTTGGTCGAGCTGGTCGACGGTTGTGGGACAGTTGCTCCGACGACTTTGCATGTTGTTATATGCTTTTTCAGATTAACAATAGTGATATGTTTACCGCACATGGGACATGGTTCTGTAGCGTTCACATGCTTACCAGGTACACAGGTACGGCAGTGTCTTTTGAAATGTTTACTTGAAACACCAGTTTCACACATAGGACAAATTTTCACAGATTGCATCTTGTTGAAAATATTTGTGGGTATGTTATTTTATTTGTGGAGTGTCACAAAATAAATGCTTTACAATAAAAAAAAAAAACCTTCGAAGGCTAATTCGCAATAGTGAAAATATTTGTAGAGTATGTTATTTTATATATTTAGTGGAGCGTCACAAAAAAAAATGCTTTACAATAAAAACCTTGGAAGGATAATTTACGATAATGAAATATTTGTGGGGTATGTTATTTTATATATTTAGTGGAGTGTCACAAAATAAATACTTTGCAATAAAAAAAAACCTTGGAAGACTAATTCACGATGGTGCTGGTTTTGGGTATGTTATTTTATGTATTTAGTGGAGTGTCACAAAATAAATACTTTGCAATAAAAAAACAATCTTGGAAGGCTAATTCACGATGGTGCTGGTTTGGTGTGTGTTATTTATGAATATGGTATTCTTGCTCCTTAATCAATCCTGTAAATAAATGAAAAAAAATATGTTTGTGTATAGAAAACACAAAAAATATTATGTATACATAATTCTATTTAAGTTTTTCTACCAAACAATCTCTTTCTAACCCTCAGTCCTCTTGGCGTATGAAGTATAAATCATAATTTCAGAAAACAGAGTTATTTCCGGTCGCCATTTTTGAAATCAAACCATAAGCATTTATTATGTTTATAGTATTCGTCGAGCAATAGCAGATAGAGCAAGAATCGTTTTCCTAAAACCCATAGTTTATGAATTACAAAACATCTTAGAAATTACATCTTGAATTTTTAATCCAAAATAACTCGAAAACAGTAAGCACTAATCATCATCCCTCCAATAGGTTGTAGAGTACTTCTAATTTTTTATCGAATGCTATTAAAATTTTCGAATTAGGGTAAAAACTAAGCCAGCAAATCAAGTTTCTCAAAAAATAAAAAAAATGTCTGTATTTCCGAAACTTGAGGGGGTAGAATCGATTTTATTTGCTAGTCGAATAGTTCTCGTCGAATCCTATCTAACAAACATAAAATCATCATCCTAGCTCATAGTTGGCCATCTGTGATGTGATCAGCACCAAACATTTAATTTATATGTATGGATATTTAAGTCCACAATATTTGTGTTGCAATCATGAAATTAAATTTTAATTAACTTTTCTACCCATCTCTCTCTCAATCTATATAGCCTGTTCATATTTGGCACAGTCATTGCGAGTGGGCCATTTTGTTTAAGTAGCAGAAACAAAATCTCAAGCCACATCATCGCTATTTTTTGCGAATGCTCGCTGTGACCATAAGCATAATTGGATATAGTTGCCATTAATTAGAGGATTTTATTTAATTTTAGGTTTAATATCAATAAGCTTTTTTCTTTTTTCGTGCATAAAAACTAAATATTTTAAATAATAAGATTCGAATCACTATGTACTTCCACTAGATATCAAACACACGCAACTCTTCGATTACACCCCTCCATTTTCTTGCCTTCCTCTAACAATTTAACACATTTTTTTTCGACCTTTTATTATTATTTTTGAAATATGCCCCGCACACATATTTCCTACCAACAACAGCACACAGAAGAGAAAAATATTCCAGCTACGCACATACTGAAAAAGCAATATACAACTAGTTTTAAGAATTCACGAATAACATATTGCTCACAAATTCTTAAAAAATAGTTACATTAAATTTTCAGCATGCTCCAAATATATATAAAGCAGGAAACACACTAAAAAAAAAATTCTATACTCTATCTCTTTGTATGTTTGTGAGTATATTTTCTTCCACAATACATAAGGGCTGTTTGGTTTTTCAGGAAGTTACCTCCCATCCACGTCTGTTTGGTTTTTCAGAATCGACTCACAAAACCAAAGCCATATTTATAAATCAAAGTCAACCCATGCAAGCTAAGAAACAAAGTTACTCTTTTTTTTGCAAATCCTGCTGAAATGTTCTTCACTGACGTTTAAAATGAAACAGAAATATTCCACACTAGAGCTTTTAGTTTTATCCGTTTTAGTGAGGTCGAGGAGTGATATGCCAACGCAACGTGGATCAATAGAAATCCGAGACAATTCGCTCTAGAAAATAGTATCTTACATTCCAACGTTACTATTCCTCAACAGTTGCCAAGGCTGATGTAAAGAAAACTGCTGTAACCTACCTGTATTGAAACATGAACAAACAAATTGTATACGTCAGTGAGGAATTCCATCTTTATTGTTCAGCTACTGAAAAACCAGGAAGTAACTTTCGCTGTCCAAGGCTTACCTATTGTTCAGCTACTGAAAAACCAGGAAGTAAGCTTCCGCTGTCCAGGGCCTACTTATTGTTCATTCTGTCAATATTGTTAGCACACAGGGGAACGAAATTGTTGTTTCTTGATGTCCACAGAAAAATAATTTTCAAATACGATAACAGAAAGAGCACAGTTTCTTTCGATACCAAAAACTAATTGCTACAATACAATAAGTATATATTTACAATTAATAGCAAAATATTAATATTTATTTTCTTTATCAACAATATCTACGAATTTGTTTCGAACGAAAACATGTTATAGAAACATTTTCAAGCCGTAAGTTCAAAATTAGGCCCCATCATCAACCAAATCGCATTACATACATACATACATGTGGAGGACGTGGCGTTACAAGAGCCTGCCTCCCAATATTGCTTAAGAGGTTTGGTTAGCATGCAATAGATCAGTATGCTAGAAAAGACAGAGGAGGAGGGGGCAGGGGGGAAGCATGAACACTGTACCACCACCACTATTGCCAGTTAGCGTCACCAACTCTTCATCATCTTACTGCATACTTGTCATCTTAGAAGGCTACAAAATATTACCCTGTCAACTCCTATTTGTAGGTTAGCTTCGCCTCTGATATAACATATGGCAAAATTTTTAAAAAATCAAAAGGTTTGTGAAGCAACTAGTCAGTTTTGCCAACTCCTATTTGTAGGTTAGTTTCGCCTGTAAAATATCATATGGTGAAATTTTCTTGGGGTGGGTTGGCAACACTGTGACTCACTTGATGGCGCAGAAGCGGGTTGATTTTACAACTAAGCTGACTTCTATGTTCTAGAGAATATAGAGTATTGTTTTGCAAAAATATGGGCCTAGGGCTGGAATAGATGATTATTATTGTATGTTGTTATCATAATTCCTACCTTTGGCGCTGTAAACTGGACGATCAAATGTGAGAAGCAAAGTGAATAAACAAATAAAACAAAAATCTATTCTCTCAAGGTGTCTGGGGTTCGATCCCCTTTTGAGGCACATTGAATAGTTATTTGGACTTGGAATAATGAAATATCCAGAAGCCTGGCAGTTGGGAGGGTTAATCGCCCCCCTCGCCATGAATACTCACCTGTGACTACACGAAGAAAACCACAGTAATCTATGTAGGTAACAAAGCACCTAGAACCTGTAGCAGGGAGGGGGTATACATATTCTACGCTAGCAACGATATCTACGAAGTTCGAAGCTGAGATATTACAATATAGTAAACAAAACCCATTAGTAAATGTGCATACTATTGTTTATTTCAATAAGAAGTGGGTCAAAAAAAGATTATAATAATATATTTATTATTATTGTTTTGTTATTCATGAATCATAAGTTTTATCTCAAAATTTGATCGAGTAAGAGTCCCTCTTATTTTCATGTTATATTGCCCACAATTTGAACTCACAATACGCCACTGACCTGCAGTTAATTGATATATATATTCTTCGCGTATATTATTGTCCCTAAGGCCGAACTTAAGGTGATTTTGCGGTAATTTTTCGATAACAGATGGCAGCACCATTTGTCATGGAAACCGAGTTCCATGGTGCCAGATCTACGCGCATAATCAAGATAAGTACATAGAGGTTGGTCGATCAGGGTATTAACTGATGGAAGATCGACGTCACATTGATTAGTGGAATTTAGACAAAATTTGTAGATGTGCAGCAATGTTATTGATTTTTATGACATCAGTTAGATACTCTTATCAGAAAAAAGAACGAGTGTATCAGCAATGGAAAGTAGTAAAAGTCCAAAATATTCCAAAAGATTAACAAAAACTAAAAAACAATCGTGTGGTTAGTTCATACACCAAACAGAGCAAGTAAGAATTATACGTTTGAAGCAACTGCTGTGTTGACTACGTGCTAATAGGTGTGTTTCAGCTACGTCACAAACTGTTGAATTATGACTTCGAGCAGCCATGATTGAGGCCAGTTCTTGTAAGCACACGGAATTCAAGAGGCGGGTAGAAGATACTAACACAGACATTCGTGATTTAAAACAAACGTGCAATTCATGAAGATGTAATGAACGCTACGTGGTGGATATTTCCTTGCAAACGACAATTTAAATTGGCTGCAAACATGGCGGCTGTGCGCATCCTGGTGTCACATGAAACCCACCCTTTGAAGATACTTACAGATACAGAAATTAAGTTACATTATATTTTCTCAACATTAAATAAATATACATTCTGCATCTGTTTCATATTACAAACGTTTTGCGTTTAGTGGATAACATCAAGCAACAAACAATTAAGTATAAGACTTACCTTTCAAGTGATTCCATTTTTCTCATATCCTCGATGAAATATTTGTCCCCTTGTACTCCTATATGAAGTTGTTACACTAGTTATTCTCTGGTAGCTTGGTTTGAGTTTCGGGCAATCAAGCACTTGCATTGATCATATCGTGAGAAAACACGGAGTGACATTTTGGCAACAGTGTATGCTAAAATTAGCACCACGACGATATGGCACTTCAAAAAACATGAACATAACCACAACTTTCTGAAGATACGAAATGTTTTCACTTTTTTACATAATATTTCAGGTACTTGCGGCTACACTCTGTATTCGTTTCGTTGTTTCACGACAAAATCTTGCTTACTGGTCATAAAAAGAGACAAAAATGCAACTGTCTTGACAAGACGCCATCTGTACGCAGCAGTTTGAACAAGACGGAGACGTTATATTTTCTGTTATTTACTTAAATGCCTTCAATCGTAACAAAATTATAGGTATTCCAGGTTTTAGTGAATAAAATAATCTTTCATATCGGAAAATTTCTTTACTGAATCTATATTAGTGCTACCATTGTGTCTGGAAATATGGACCTATTCTTTAACATGGCTTTAGAATCCCCTTAAGAGCCCTTATTTCTGCTGCATATTCTACTTTTGGTGGCATACAAAATCTCTTCCTGAGAACAGAAATCAACTATAGAACTCGACTGCATCAGTGGACAGTTAGTAAGACCAACCAGTCTGTGGTAAGGCACAAAACAAACAATCATTTCTCATTGCATACAAAAAAGAAAATGCAATTTATACTATTTGATAAGATAATAGTCCGCATGGACATTCCACATAGCAGTATACTTCGCAGTTAAAGTTATTGTAACGTTTCTCACCTCTGTTTCGTTTTCCGAGATAACCCACACTTTCAATTCTGTCTCGTTATTCCGTAGGGATAACACAAATTGATTTGCAAATTCATAGCCTTTACTGAAATAGAAGAATAACAAATGTGAATGTATTAATCAATGACACATTTCAATCATTTCATACGTAATCATATTAAAATACTTTTCAAGTTTGTTGAAGAAAGGAAATATAGATTTACGAAATTTTCAGTTGACCTGGCCTGATTTTCACTGCCCAAACGTACTTGAATACGTAAATTGTTGACGTCACGCTGAATAAGTTCTGGTTTGTAGCGATGGTAGGTTAATGGACACGACACGAGGAAATATAAAGTTTTGCTATCACCACGTAGTAGATGAACATAGATTAATGGATCAATTCAACTTCTTACTCTTCAGAGAAAATAAAGCAAAACTATGTATTAAATGCCCTACAGTTTTTGTTAAACTTTAGAACAATCACACACACACACACACACACACACACACACACACACACACACACACACACACATATATATATATATATATATATATATATATATATATATAAATATATATATAAACATATATATATATGTTTTATATGTACATTATATTACATTATAATATTGCTACATATATAGTGCATTAGTATATAAAACTACTATGTAGTGTATATAATATATATGTGCATACTGGAGGTCAAATAAAAATTAGAGTTCAAGAATTTTCAGGAAGCAAATCAATTTATGTAATTACTACTATTAAACTATTACTTTACAGTTTTCGTAATGTATTTTCCTTTCTGCCTGTCTTAATGACAACCTCTTCTTTTTTATCGAAACTATATCCCCTGTGGAAGTGATAAGCTGATATCTTGACATCTGATAAATTATTCTGTGCAGGATTTTTCCTATTTATTCTGGAGAATCCTCCTGTGGATTGCATTATTGTCTGTCAAGATATTTGATATTAAGTTTCCGGAAAGACAAAACTACTACATTTATTTTCAACACAGCTACAAATGCAACCATCATGAGGATTCTTCCAAACCTACAGGTGAAAAGGCCTCGCCGATGGTGTAGTGGTAAGGTCGTCGCCTTGTATTCAAGGGGTCCCGGGTTCGATATCCGGTGGAGGTAATGTCACAGTGGTTCGGATCCCACTTTAAACTGTAGGTCCAGTCCCGATTAGCCTTTCTGTGCATAAAGTGAAGACAACAAATCAAACAAACAAACCTACAGATGAAATCTTACACATATTCATTTTTCAGAATTTACGAAATCTGCTTAGCACTTTCAGAGGAGAGATGTTTTTGAAAATTCCTCTCTGCTGAGACATGCAAAAATCAGTACATCGAAGCTTGTAAACACAGTGTTAAACTATATACAGGAGTCGCAGCTGTGGACTGTCGACACATTTGTTGATTGATTGATTGATTTAGTTTATTTTACTTCGCGTTTTGTGCCTCTTGGCTAATTTGCGAAGATGGGGATGAGTGATGAAATGATGAAATTGATGAATGGACATTCACAAACAACCAAGCCCGACCGGGATTCGAACCCGGGACCCTTGGCGTCGCAGCGCGATGTGCTAACCACTCGGCCACAGGGTCGGGCTCGACACATTTGTGTGTGAGCTTACTTACGTAGCAATTGCTAATCTTGATACCGAGGCCATTACCGGAAGTTACATTCTTGGAACTATCAACGAATGACGTCGCTTCGTTTGTATTGCAAACGAGTCTATGACACGATCAACATTTAATGACGTTGAAATTTCTTGTTCTATGTTTTTGGTTACCAAGGCAGATGTTCTCTCTTGGTTTGATTTGTTTCTGAGGTAAGATTTTAATCTCTTGTGCACGCTAACAGTTCGTTCACACGCACAAGATGATACTGGTAACGTTAATGCTATTTGTAACAGCTCTGCTGTAATTGGAAAAATTGTTTCCGGCAAAGCTGAATGCAGGTCAGAAATGCTGTTTAGTGTGGTTGTTTGTTTCATATTAGGAACATAGTTCTGTAGTGCCTCAATCTCATGTTGGTTATACTTGATATCAAACTTCTGTGTAAGGCTTCAAGGTACCTCTATCTAAGAAGTTAGAAGATTTGGGAGGGCAGGCTTGCACTCCAGCAACTACTCATTTACTCTCATCCGAGAAGCGTCTATTGAATTCATTTGTTATATCGTCCAGTACAGGAAAGAGCACTCTTAGACGAAAAAACATTCCATCAAAATGCATTTCGACTTTCTTCGGGATACTTGAGGTGATGAAAGAATTTGAAAGCTGGGAGTTGGCTGAAGAACTCGCTTTCCTGGTACCTCGCTGAGGAATCTGAACTTCATTATCTTCAGCAAATTTCATTATCCTTTTAAACATGTCACGTGATTTTTCTTCGTTTCTTAAATCTTGTAGTGTCTTCTGAACAGACAAAATAAATGCATGCATATCTGCCAGCTTCTCCTTGCAGAAAGTCGTTTAATCCTCTTGTAATTCCTAATATGTGCTGGAATGCAAACAAGAATGCTACGTTGAAAATGGACTTCAGGCTCTTCAGAAATTCTTCAGCAGATGCTTGTCCGTGCTCTTCCTGCAAAGCTAAGCAACTTACCTTATAGTTTTTAGCAACAGCATCCACAGCACGGCTGTAATGCCCAGCATGTTGCAGAGAGGCCAGGTATGGTCGAAGGTTCAATGTCTAGAGCTTTCTGAATGTCTTAAAGGCGTCCATGTGGCAACACTGAACCAAAATAATTGTGGAGTGATTGTAAAGAATCAAATAATTTTTCGCCTCCTCCGATGAACAAACATGCACTATTATTAGGTTCAACTTGTGTGCATAACAATGCATGTAAATTGCAAGAGGATGCAATTCTCTAAACATTTTTTGGACACCACCTGCGTGACCATGCATGACATTGGCTCCATCGTAAGATTGTCCAACACACACTTCTTGTGGTTTCACTCCTGATGATTTTAAAACTTTGTTCATTGCCTGTACTATCGATTTTGCATTTAAGTCTTTGAGTTTTACAAATGCCAAAAAATGTTCAACGGGTTTAGAATTGTCCACATAACGCACACATACGCTGAGTTTCTCGCTCACACATACATGTCACGAGTTTCGTCAGCTATAATGCTGTATTTTCCTGCTGCGTTCATTTCCTGCACAATAACATTCATAATTTCTTCACCACAACATACTATCAGTTGATTCTGCGACTCCGGCGACATATATGAGGCAGTTCCAGGAGCCTTCAAGTCTTTAAGAAATGGATCGTACTCCTGCAACAGGTTGAATATTTCCAAAAAATTCCCTCTATTCAGGCTATCTTCATGTTCATTGTTGCCTCTAAAAGCTAAACCCTGTCCGCCCAGTAGAAGAACAACAGAAACCACGTGGTGCAAGTTTTTGCGACGTGCGTGAATTTCGGCTGTTGATCCAATACGTCTCCCGTTTCCATTGAAGTCTGCAGAGAAGAGGGTCGTAATTAGTTCTAGTCCATAATGTTCTCTCTCCAGCATCTTCTTACTCCCCCTTTACTGTACCACCTGGACATGCGTGTTCTTTATAAGTGTCCTTTCATCAATTTTATCTCATCATTATTCATCCTCCTCGTCGCGATTAGCCAAAAATGGAAGAAAAGCGACTTAAATAACAAAAATACAGTATATGCTAAATAATACCTAATCACTGGTTAATCATGAGCATCGTTACCTTTCAGTTGCCGGGGTGATATGCTGTGCCTTAATTTCTTACACATGATATACACATTACAATTTTCTGAGTTATTAGCGTGATGCTTGCCCTGTTTCCTGCTACTTTACCAAAAATTACATCGCAATATTTTGTGATATATTTCTGCTGGTAACGGCGTCCTTTTTTTTGTGACCTCCAACTCTTTCTACCGATATCCTTTTATGAAATGTTCCTACTCTGTTAAATTGGGGAGGATAAAGAAAAAATGAAAATAAGAGGATGGATCAGGGCTGTAAAAGCTTGTAGCTTAGTCGGCATACTTCCTTTTGTTTGAAACAAGTCCGCTAGAGAAGTACAAACAAGATCTCGAGATTTTCTTAAAAATAAATATTTCCTCAAAATATCTTCATTAGAATTCAATTTCTCTGTTTCCCAAGGATGCCCGTTTTTGAGATGATGCTGGATTTTCCATTATGCCAAAAACAGAGTGCTAGGTGCCAACGAAGTTTAAATTTTGCTAAATTTAGAACCATTGTGCTAGAGTAAGCATGACTGTTGAGGAATTCACGGGCCTTTTCTCGCGGAGAGAATAACTGGGCAATCCCCCGTCCTCCATTGCACTACCCCTCACTAATCTGCCTGTAGGATGACTAGAAAGGTTCCTGAGCGGCAGGCAAAGACGGTCGTCTTCATGTCTTTGGGCAACAGATCTGGAACGAACGGGTGATAGCTAGCATTTAGCACATTGTCTCTTGACGTTCGAGTAGCGGACCTTGATTGCACTCAAAAATTTATAACGGTCGTTAAACTCCTAAAATGAATAATACTGGAAATAAGCATAAATGAAACTGCAGGAAATTCCTCACTTCCTAACTAACCACTAACTAACTCCCTAGCCTTCTTAAACCCGAAGGTTCATGGCTGCAGCAACACAGGCCTTCCATCTTTCCCTATCTTGAGCAAGTTCTATATACTCTTTTCCATCCCTACCGATTTCCCTTAGGTCCATCTCAACGTTGTCCCACCACCATCGTCTTGACCTTCCTACAGGTCTCTTACCATCAGGTTTCCCAACAAGAATCCTGTAAACTCCTCTTTCCTCTCCCATTTGTGCCACATGGACTGCCCACCTAAGACTTCTTGATTTAATTATTCTAATAATATCTGGACATGAATACAAATTATGTAGTTCTAAATTATGTAACCTTCTCCACTCACCTGTCTCCTCATCCCTTTTAGGTCCAAAGATTTTCCTAAGGATCTTATTTTCAAATACTCTCAATTTATGTTCCTCTTTCAATGTAAGGGACCAAGTTTCGCATCCATATAATGCTACAGGCAAAATTACTGTTTTGTATATTTTAACTTTTAGTTTCTTAGATATTAAACGAGAAGACAAAAGTTTATGAAGAGAGAAGTAACATGCATTTCCTGAATTAAGCCTACTTTTTATTTCCTCTTTAATATAATTTTCATTTGTTAATATTACTCCTAAGTATTTGAATTTGGAAACTGGTTCAAACGAGTTGTTATCAATAATTAGATTTTGATTATTACCTAACACTTGGTTTCGGCCTGTAAGCATATATTTAGTTTTCTCCTTGTTAACTTCCAATCCTATCTCTTTAGCAGTTTTGAAAAATATTTTGGTAAAATTTACGTTTCCCCAAAACGTCTTTTTTCAATTTTACAGGAGAAATTACTTACCGAAATGCGTTTATTTATACTTTAGGAAGGTCTTGGAATTTTGTTTTTCCCTCGTTGAATTTTTTTTGGCAGTAAATCATGTAATTTTCGACATTAATTTCATTCCGATTCACGAAAGCTGTTCCCTTGCGTCCGTCTACTACGTGAACCAAATATTTGCGAGCGTTTCATGACGTAACAACCGGTCAGTGTTTCCAAATACGCGGTTTTGTAACTGTGTAACAGTTCTAGAACGTAAATAAACGTGAGTTACTGTTCATCATTTCTGATTACGAACTTGCGACAACATGACGTGCACAGGATCAGTGGCGTGCTCAATGTGAGGTTGATGGGGGCTATAACCCCCCCTTTCGCCCAGTATCTCTAAGGCTATTTATGAATGGTTCGTGGGCTATTTATGTATGGTTCGTGGGGCTATCCGTGAATGGTTCGTGGCGCTATCTGTGAATGGTTCATGGGGCTATCCGTGAATGGTTCGTGGGGCTATCCATGAATGGTTCGTGGGGCTATCCGTGAATGGTTTGTGGGGCTATTTATGAATGGTTCGTGGGGCTATCCGTGAATGGTTCGTGGGGCTATCCGTGAATCGTTCGTGGGGCTAGCGCCAATGGTTCGTGGGGCTATCCGAGAATGGTGTGTGGGGCTACGAATATTTTTTCGAAACCAATTTTTAACTATTGAAACCTTTGCGTGGCCCTACTAACCTATCCACGCGCCAATGGTTCGTGGGGCTAGCGCCAATGGTTTGTGGGGCTAGCGCCAATGGTTCGTGGGGCTATCTTTTTCACTATTGAAACCTTTGCGTGGCCCTACTAACCTATCCACGCGCCAGTGGTTTGTGGGGCTAGCGCCAATGGTTCGTGGGGCTATATTTTTAACTATTGAAACCTTTGCGTGGCCCTACTAACCTATCCACGTGCCAATGGTTCGTGGGGCTAGCGCCAATGGTTCGTGGGGCTAGCGCCAATGGTTCGTGGGGCTATCTTTTTCACTATTGAAACCTTTGCGTGGCCCTACTAACCTATCCACGCGCCAGTGGTTTGTGGGGCTAGCGCCAATGGTTCGTGAGGCTAGCGCCAATGGTTCGTGAGGCTATCTTTTTCACTATTGAAACCTTTGAGTGGCCCTACTAACCTATCCACGCGCCAATGGTTCGTGGGGCTAGCGCCAATGGTTCGTGAGGCTATCTTTTTCACTATTGAAACCTTTGCGTGGCCCTACTAACCTATCCACGTGCCAATGGTTCGTGGGGCTAGCGCCAATGGTTCGTGAGGCTATCTTTTTCACTATTGAAACCTTTGCGTGGCCCTACTAACCTATCCACGCGCCAATGGTTCGTGGGGCTATCTTTTTCACTATTGAAACCTTTGCGTGGCCCTACTAACCTATCCACGCGCCAATGGTTCGTGGGGCTAGCGCCAATGGTTCGTGGGGCTATCTTTTTCACTATTGAGACCTTTGCGTGGCCCTACTAACCTATCCACGCGCCAATGGTTTCAGTTGCTTTGTTTTATTTCAATCACTTATCGCACAACACTCTTGCTACCTTGCGTTCTGACGTCAGCGGACTGAAGTTTATTTTTAGGCTAAAGGCCTATGTTGTTATCCATATCATTAAAATTTCAGTAACCACCAAACGTCTCTAATTCCCTTATTTTCGTATTTTCCACATTCATACTTACGTATTCTCCATACTAGTACCTAGATATTTTGCTATGAAGAAGGTCGCAACACTGCATAACCACTGATCATGGACTACGCTAGTCAAGATTTCTCCGCCATATCATGGCCATATCGCGTGTAACGAAAGCAAAAGCGAAGAAAATAAAAATACTCCATATTTCGAAAATTGAGATTATTTGCCTGCAAAAAACGAAACGCGAAATAGAAGAATCCTTACGAATGCAGAATATGTAAGTATCAATGTTAAAAACACGAAAATAAGGGAATTAGAGACGTTTGGTGGTTACCGAAATTTTAATAAAATTTTAGCATTATAGTTAATTGTATTCACATCAGCCGACTAGCGTAGATGTGTGTGTATCTGCTCCTACAAATTTACGTATAAAGTGTGATGATAAATGTGCAAAATGTAAGAGGGTAGTAAAAAACGGCATTTTGTGTGATTCTTGTGATAAGTGGCTGCATTTTAGATGTGGAAATGTCCCGAAAGATGAAGGAATTGAAGAAAATACTGAATGGTTTTGTCCCCAGTGCATCAAAGATGGCGGCCACACTATCTCCCCAAAGGACAATGAAGATCATGATGGTTCAACTCTTCTAGAAATTGTTAAAATACTTGAAAGTGATATTTTGGAACTAAAAAATGAAAATCAAATGCTGAGAAACAAACTAGAAACCATCGAAAAAAGAAACAAAAGTAATGACTCCACCCATACATGGACACAAGTTGTGAAGCATGGCAGAAAATCGAGCAAAAGCAACGAAACTGTAAATTTCATAAACAAGAATAGATTCAGCATCTTGCAGGAACTCCCAGTGGAAGACATGTGTACAGTGAAAGATACAGGCAATCTTTGTAAATATGCCTCAGCAGTAAATCCAACTAAAATTGAGAAGAGAAATAGGCAAAAACCTAGTCATCTGCAAGTGCACATTTTTGCAGACAGTCACGGCAGAGGTCTAGCAGGTGTAATGAAGAAACAACTAGGTGAAATTCCAGTCGATGGTGTTATCAAGCCTGGAGCAAAAATACAAGAGATCGTAAGTGGCATAAAACCTGTAAATTTGGAAAAAAAGTGTGTAGTTATCATGGCTGGTGCAAACAATGTGGCCTGCAACGAAGGACAGGATGTTGCAGAAACACTGGAAGAGAAACTGAATGATCTGGCCATGTCGAAAGTGATTGTTGTAAATATACCTCATAGATATGATCTGCGGTCTGACTCGTGTGTAAATATTGCAGTACATAATACAAACAGGAAAATCAAATATTTGTGTAAAAAGTATAAGAATGTAGAAATGTTAGATATAAGTAGGTTAGGGAATGATAAACACACAAACCATGGTTTGCATTTAAATTGGTCAGGTAAGCAGGGGGTATGTGATCAATTATGTACGATAATTAAAAATCATAGTGCAAATCAAAGTAAAAGCTCCAAACCTATCGAGCTGAAATGGCAAGAAACGGAACCAAAGCAGGGAAACTTTCTGCCCCACCCGGCCTCATAAGCAAAGACAGGCCCTCATTGAGTCGGGTGGTGGACAATCCAATTCATAATTATGATGCGAGATTAATCCACGAAAATATTCAAACACGATTATTACGGCAAGCCAAGTTAGGGATACCACCTTGTAATGGAAATGATATCTTACTACTGCATCTGAACATTAGATCCATTAGAAATAAATTAGATGAACTAGAAATATTAATGGGGGGAATAAATAACTGTATTTTAAGCATAAACGAACACTGGCTACGGGATGAAGAATTGCAAATATATGTACCTCCAGGTTTCAGGTTAATTACTGGCTATTGCAGATCAAATATGAATCATGGTGGTGTATCACTATATATCAGTGACAACCTAGATACCAGCTTTAAAATCTTAGATGTTAGTCAGTTTTGCATAGAATGGTGTTTTGAAGTGGCTGCTTTGTCACTGCCAAATTTAAGAACAATTGTTATCTCGGTGTACAGAGCACCTGAAAGTAATGTAGAATTTTTTATCGAGTGTGTGCAAAATATTATTTCGTACCTAGACAAAAACTTTAACAAACATAAAATAATTATTCTTGGAGACATCAATTTTGACATTCGAAACAGTACCCCTAAGCAAATACATCTTCTAAATATTTTAAAATCTTTCAACTATTACTGCGCAAACAATAGGCCAACAAGACTAGACTCTTGTCTAGATAACATTTTAACAAACCTAGATAAATACTGCTATGAGATAGGGATATTCAATACATTTTATTTAACGGACCACAAAGGCTTATGGTTAAAATTGAACAATAATATACCTCTGAATACTATACATAAACAAATTAAATATGTTAGACTAATTAATGATAACAGACTGAATATACTAAGAAACAAATTAAAAGACGTTGATTGGATTCATTTAATTTTCTCAAGTGCAAATGTCGATGCATCATTTGAGAAATTTATGAGTACCATCTCTGATATATGTAACGACTGCTGTCCTAGAGTTCAAAAAAAGGAGAAACCAATTAAAGCTAAACGCGAACAAAGACACTTAGGTCAATGGTATAATCCACACTTGAGTAAATTAAAAATCTTGCTTATGATGTATTATAATGGATTTAAAAATGGTAACGCAGATAAGAACAAATATATCAAATTAAGAAATATTTACAGATCAGAAATTAGAAAAGCTAAATGCACAGCAAATGATAAATTTATTAATAACTCCAATAATAAATGCAAAGCAGCTTGGAATGTCATTAAGGCAGAATTAGGCAGAGGGAAACCAGGAAGAAAAGAAAATGTTCCGATTACTCCAAGCGAATTTAATGATTTCTTTGTCAGGGTAGGTAACAAATTAGATACAAACCACAATTCTATGAATCAATTTGATTATGAATATAATAATCTCATGTCACAAGACATCGGTAACATTTTGACTGACTTCCGGTGGCATGAGACCCAACCTGCTGATATTTTAAAAGCAGCACAAAAACTAAATAATTCAAAATCGGAAGACTTTTATGGAATGTCGAACTTTATTTTAAAAAGAATCATTGATATTCTACAGTACCCACTTTGCATTCTCATAAACTGGATGATGTATTGTGGGCACTTTCCTTCCTGCCTCAAGCTCTCGGTCGTCATACCCGTGTATAAAAAGGGTGATAAATCGAGCCCCGACAATTACCGTCCTATATCACTTGTTCCCATTGTCTCCAAAATTATAGAACACTGTTTATATAATCAACTTGATAGCTATTTCACAAATAATAATTTATATACAAGTGCACAATATGGTTTCAGAGCCCATCTATCCACTGTGAAAGCGAATGAAACCATTGTTTCCACAGTGTTAGATGCATTTGAATCCAAACTTTCTGTAAGTGCAACACTTATCGATCTTAGTAAAGCCTTTGACTCTGTTTCCCATCAAATATTAATAAAAAAATTACACTTCTATGGCATCAAAGAAACGGAACTTGCTCTAATAAAATCCTACTTATCAAATAGACAACAAATGGTCACTGTAGACAACATAAAATCAGAATTCTTAAATATAAAAAGTGGAGTTCCGCAAGGTTCTGTCCTCGGCCCATTGTTGTTCAATATTTATATAAATGACTTACCTAATATTATTCCTCATAAGACTGTTTTATATGCAGATGATACCACATTCCTTACGGTGGGCAGTGACAAATTTACAGTTGAGAAGCTTGATAAGGAAATAGAGGAAAGGTCCACTTTTTGGTTTGAAACAAATCAACTTACAATTAATGAAAATAAAACAGAGAAAATATTTTTTACATTAGGAAATGGCCATGAATGGACTTCTGTAAAACTTCTTGGTTTACACTTAGACTCCAAATTATCTTGGGAGTCGCAAACAAATCACCTGTGTTCCAAACTTGCCAGGGTGCTTTTTCTACTTAAAAAGCTTAGAACATGCATTAGCAAGGATTTGTTGCTGCAATCATATTATGCATATTTTCATAGCCTTCTGACTTATGGAATTCTCTTGTGGGGAAACTCATCTGGTGCTGGGGATGTATTTATCTGGCAAAAAAAAGCTTTACGAAGCATGGCAGGAGTCTTTGATCAGTCTGTTTCCTGTAAAAATCTCTTTAAAGAACTAAAGATAATGACTGTGCCAAGCTCATATATATTTACCTGTCTAGTGTATACAAAAGAAAATGTACCTAATTATAACGCAAGACACACTGTGCACAGACACAATACAAGATTCTGTTACAAGCTCGACACACCATCAATCAGATTAAGTAAAACACAAAATAGTTATAAGTATTTAGGAATTAAGTTATACAACATGTTACCAGAAGCTGCTCACAGTGTCTCTCTTAAAAAATTTAAAAGTGTACTTCAACCCTGGTTAAATGAAAAGGTCTTCTACAATCTAGAAGAATTCGAAATCCATCCCAAAAATGATTTAATATTCTAGAATGTATTGTATTGTTTATTTCCTGTTTTATGAATTATTGCTATGTATATTGCCACTGCCATATTTATATTATTTCACCGTCACTAATATTATAATTGTCTTATGTCTATGTACTCTTACTTTATATATGCATATACTCTCATATTAGTATCTATAACATATTGTAGTTCCATGTAATCCCTCTCTCAATATATAATTATATATTTACATATATACAATAACAAATATGTAACCAATAACTGACGACATCTATTGCATTGTACAATGTCTAACGATGAATAAATATATTGTATTGTATTGTATTGTACATCATCTGCATATGTTAACAACTGAGTCACACCATTTAATTTTAGTCCTTCTTTAGTTTCTTTTACCTTCCTAACAGCATATTCTAAGGCAAAATTAAAGAGCAATGGAAATAATGCATCTCCTTGTTTTAACCCATCATGAATTGTAAATTTGTCAGACATATTATTACCCATACGAATTTTACTTTCTGTTTCACTGGTGCATATTTTTATCATACTAACAAGCTTCTTAGGTATTCCAAACTCTACTAATATATTATATAATTTATCTCTTTTGACCGAATCATGTGCTTTTTTGAAATCAATGAATAGCTGATGGACATTTTGATTATATTCCCACTTTTTTCAAGTGTCTTTCTGATGTGAAAAATTTGATCTGTAGTTGATCTGTTACGTTTAAATCCACATTGATAATCACCTATAATTTCATTAGCATATTGGGTTAGTCTTGTTAAAAGAATGTTAGATAATATTTTATATGTTGTTGAGAGTAGAGAAATTTCACGGTAATTATTGCAGTTCATTTTATCACCTTTTTTAAACACAGGAACAATTATGGATTCTTTCCACTGTTGAGGGATTTCTTCTTTATTCCATATTAAACAAATTAATTTATGAATTTGACATATTAATGAATTTCCACCATATTTAATTAACTCAGCTGGTACTAAATCAATGCCAGGAGGAATTGTCACTGCGGTGCAGTAATTTCGAAATTTATTTTAGGTAACGTCGGAACAATTCTATGTTCCCCACGGTTACAATTCCAAATTCATCCATTAGACTCTTTTGCTATTGAAAACTTTAAAATATCAAAGTACCTCTTGCTCAGATGAATGGCAGAGTTGGCTGCAAGACAAGGTCCGTGTGGATTATATAGTGTGTCCGAAATCTGATACAACCTGTTGATAAATATCCACTCTTTTGGAATCTTTCGTACCTGAAATTGTAAAAGAAAAATCTGCAGTGGAACATGTATTTCAACATTTAGTTTTTTAAGTATCTCTTCAATTTAGTTTTACAATCTTAAATCTGTGATAACAAACTTGTTATTCTTTAGGTCGATTGTGTAAAGCAGTTGATCCTCCTCGAGTAGAAAGTAAAATTGACCTGCAGTCACACTCTGATTTTGTGTTGCGTACAAGTTGAACTGAGATTAAGTCCCGGCGATCTGAGGTCAAAGTTAACCCACGAATTTTCTTCGATCAGCAAACTTTGACCGTAGTTCAACCGTTGTAACATGGCTGTACTAACAAATATTTGCTTTAAAAATGTGTTGTAAGTGAACGTATGCGACAAAAAGACAGTTTGCATCGTTTGTTACATTAAAAAAATAATAATAACATGTATTAAATATTGGAAACGTTTCTCAATGTCTATTGTGGTTTTTAATGGTTTATACCAGAAATCTGGAACTTTTTTTATAGTTTTTAATTTAACAGTGTAATTTTTATTTACATTGAATGAAAGTTACGTACCCAGTCCTGTCTTCCCCTATCTGTTATACTGCAGGAGGCCTTAGAAAGATCGTTTGGCGGGATAACAGCAGACGTCGCTCGCACACTATTGCCGATACTCTCGTGTCGTCTGCTCCTCAGCCGAACAAACAGGCCGAGGTAGCGAGAGACAGGTCACTTACCCTTCCAGAAGGGCGCAGCGAGCTAGCTGTGGAACCTGGCTTGCTCATTCGCGGACCTGATTGGTTCTCGCAGACACCCCACCACATTGTCATCTGCTGCAAGCCCGCGAAGCGATCTTTTTAAGGCATCATGGAGTATAGGGCGAGCAAATTCAACAAATATACTAGTTTGAACCCATATGAACAACACACTCCTGCTATTACTTTTCCGTTCCTCATTTCAAGATCACTGTTTCGCTGCATCTCTTAACTTCCTGGAAATGAAATTCTGACACAATTTACATCAGCTTATTTTGCGAAGTTTTAATAAGAGCCTGAACATTTTGTTTTGCATCCACATACTTCTAGAGGAAAGGAAAGAAAGTTTTCATGTGTACCAACCTTTTCTTGAATTTTAGTGAGATTTAGTGTATTCACTGTTGCATCTTCTTCATATTTTATGAAATTTTTAACCGAAGATGAACTCAGATGAACCACTTCTGACACAAATGTCTCATAGTATGTCGTGTTCTTTATGTATAACTCGCCAAACACCCTAGAAGCAGAATAGCACCTATAAATGCGAATGAATTAAATATCTTATCTCATTTAAAGCTTGACGTCCAGGCTGTTTTCCTGGTATACACAGAACAAAAATATGTGTCAATTGACATAATTTTGACTCCAAAAAACAAACATTTAAGTGCATGAACAGCACCATAATACACACATAAATGCATGAAAGGATAATTTTATTAGCCACTGTTAATGAGCAATTTGTTAAAGAAATTTGAATTTCTGCCGCTACACGGAATAATGATGGCTGAAAACGGTACAACAAGTACGCACTTGTTGTTGATATTTTCGAAGGGAAAAAATGTTTTCCAAATGAAAGTAAGATGCCTCTCCAAACGTAACTAAAAGGATTAATAAAATAAAAGTGTCGGAAACTACAAAACAAGGAGAATCACATGAAAACCTTATATGTTTTTTTATGTAGTAATTATCTATATGTAGGGTTGCACAAGTTTGTTGCAGACCTATTGCTGATGTATTTTCAACTTTGAGTTAGTGTCTGTATACCTTAAGAAGAATGAATCTTTGGAGTCTAAGTGCAGTCACTTATGAGCCACTGCGATGGCTCTTCCACCCATCTGCCTGCGAACTGAGGCCATTGTCCAACTTTCTTCTCCATTAGTAAACTTGCTGGTGCGGTAAGCATGCATAGAGAGATTGAATTTTCATTTGCCGAGAATTTTCTGTAAGTTTTAGGTTGACAGAGGGCAAGAAACCACTCCTCTTCACTGGTGCAAGTGTGTATACGAGGCGCCATCTTTAAAATAACACAAATGACGTTTTGAAGCTCGCTTGATTAGTGTTGCAGCTTTGAGGTCATTCTGTAAATTTGCGATGTGCAGTCTGCCTGGAATTTCTTTATTGTACTTCCAAGATTTTCATTTGAATCATTTAATAATAACAATATAGTAACAAGTCATATCTCGTTTTATTCAGTAAAGATCATGTTATAAGTCGATGGTAATAAAAATCCATTTTGCTTCATCAAGAAGAAGAAGAAGATGAAAGTTAAACAGTACTTTCGTTAAGTATCAACATTGCAGTAGCGCACATGACTTTGCTCCACCCACTCGCTTTCTCCCCTTGTCTACCGTTATGTGCAGCCATGCTCCGCAGATTTCTTATACAAAGTGTACACGCTCTAGAAGAAATTATGAAGCAACCAAGGCTGATAACGCCTGGAATCAAGGGTCCGAATCCCGTCATAGGCAGGAGTGTTCTTTGTGAGCGTCTCTGCATCAATTTAAACATATAATCACTAATCCTCATTGTCGCGGTAGCGAAATGTAAAAAAGCGACGGTAAATCACCAAAATCAAACAAATCGGTTCGCGATTTCAAGGAACTATACCCTGTCCCAGCTAACTGTAGAGCAGAGGCTTGCATATCGGCAGAGTAGGAGGAGGAATATCGAGTGGTGAAAGCTCAGCGCTGCCAACCGTACGGTCCAGTCCATAGTCCGTACGCTAAATGCACTGCTTGTCAAAATTTGCTCTTGCAGTTTTATCCCTAATATTTCCCTAAGAAATTCTTAAACCAATCGTACGGACCTGGAGGCAAAAATACACTGCCATATGCGTTCGGTATTATCCTTTTCAAAAGTTTGCAACGCTGCGTAGCTAAGGAGGAAATCGGGTAACTCCCTTCACTCATTATGCAATCCAATTTCTCTCACTGTTCATTGGTGGAGCCATCTCGCCTCACTACTTGCGCAGATACTTGTTCTCGTTTGCCTTGTCTACAGTTAGCTGGTACGGAGTTTAGAGTGCATATTTGCTCATGCCGACAAACAGTGGCTGTAAAAGCATGCTGCATTCTCGAACGTTCTATTGCACAATCTCGCAAACACGACTCCACCCCTCTGCACGGATATCAACATATTGATGTGAAGTTTTGAATAACACGTGCACAAATACCGTATATCCCTTGGATGTCCAGCACTCGAGATCCACCAGATATCCAGGACGGGATATCCAGTGGATCTGCAATGGATATCCAGAACTGGATATCTATAATATCCATGAATCTGGACATTGTGGATATCCCTTGGAGATTTATGCTGTATGGGAAGTCTGAATCTCACGACGACACAGAGGAAACTAACGATGGACGATATTAGGAAACAAATACAGGAAGTGCTCTTTTGTCCAAAATAATCCATAAATGCATGTAGTGAACAAAAATATTCCACTCAATTTTTTTATGAACACATACAACGTAAATAATATTACTACTTCCTTGTTTCATATTATCATATTTTTTCTTACCTCGTACAGTACTCCATCATCATTTCAGTGGAGAGAGCATTTCTTGGGCAGGTCACTATACTTGGCAATGAAGTATTCCATTCATTGAAATTTAATTCGATTTTAATAATTACTGGATTCTCATGAAATTTTTGCCATGATTCAATAAAAAGGTAAATCATCAACAAAAATGCAGGAAGAAATAATGTAGCGCCGAACACCCTGTAAGGACAAGAGGTTTAATGAGCAATTTTTTCAACTGAATTTGTAAAAAATGTTCATATGTACGATTTTTATCATCCTTGTAGATGTAAATGTAAATGTCACGACAATACATTATAAGTTTATTAAATAGCACAAAAGTTTGGCAGAACACAAAATTGAATTCATATATAATATACGGGAGAATCAAATGTATACCCCAAAAGTGCCATTAAAAATCTTTTTTTTGTTTCTAGGCGTTCGGAAATTTGCAGACACAGTCCCTGATGTCTTTCCGAGCTGGTAGTACGAAGCAGTGCAGGTAGGTGCGGTTGGATGTGAGTAACAGCGTGGAGTTATTAGATATTTATGAAGTGAAGGTGTGAAACCGGCTGATATTCATCGGAGAATGCAGACAAAGTATGGGGATGCCTGTCTGTCACAGCGGCAAGTCTACAATTGGTGCAAGAAATTCGCAGAAGGTACGACTTTATTGACTGATGCTCCCCGTCCAGGTCAGGCTCAGCGAGTTGTGACAGAGAAGTCCATAGCCGCAGCAGATCGGCTTATTCAGGAAAACCGGAGAGTCACCCTGGCTGAAATGGCTTCCTTGGTGAATATGAGCTTCGGTTCAGTACAACACATAATGCATGAAGAACTCCGCTACAGAAAAGTGTCCACCAGATGGGTTCCTCGAACTGACGCAGGAACTGAAAGTCTGTTGGGTTGACGCATGTCTAGAGCTGCTGAGGCGTTATGAAGAGGAGGGTGAGGATTTTCTAGCTCACATTGTCACCGGGGATGAAAGTTGGGTGCACCATTTTCAACCGGAGACGAAACGTGCAAGCAAAGAATGGCGACACTCGTCTTCGCAGAAACCAAAGAAGTCTCGCAGCCAGCCCTCTGCAGGGAAAGTCATGTTGACTTTATTCTGGGATAAGAAAGGTACTATTCTGGAACACTACATGCCCCCACGTACGACAGTGACTAGTGCCACCTACACCGACCTTCTCAAGAACCATTTGAGGCCAGCGATACACACAAAGCGAAGGGGATTGCTAAGTGCAGGTGATTTGCTTCACATGATAATGCCCGTCTTCATTCTGCTCGTGCAACCATGAAAACCATCGATGACCTATGCTTCAAGTGCCTACCACATCCGCCATACTCACCAGATTTGGCACCATCTGATTTCCATGTCTTTGGTCCATTAAAGGAGCACCTTGGAGAGCAGAGCTTCAGGTCTGATGAAGACGTCCAATCGGCTGTACACGAGTGGCTACACAGTCAACCGAAATAATTTTTCTCACGCGGTATCGAAGCACTACCTACCCGATGGCGTAAGTGCATTGAACTGGGAGGGGACTATATAGAAAATAATGTACAATCAAACATTATCCCTGCATTAAAATAGTGGGGAAAAATTAATTGCGGTTTTCATTTCATTCTCCCTAGTATATTTTTGGTACTTTAGTATTATACGCACAACCGTTAGGTTAGGTTAGGTTGCTAATTGTATGATTTATATATTGTAAACTTTCAAATACAGTGTTCCTATTATATCCATAAGTGTTTCTTTTGCTTTCCAAGAAAACAGACGGTCTGAAATGAGGTAGACGTATAATACTAAAGTACCATATTTTTGAACGTGAGACAATGTAATGTGTATGGCTAGGAAGTTGATGAAGAAAAAAATTATGGCACCTGAAGACAATGCTAAACCTGATAGTGCTGAGTTTATCTTTAGTTAGAACCAGAAAATATTGTTCTTATCTTGCATTATTTTTGTCATTGTCCGGATTATTTGGTTTGTTAGGTCATTATTCAGTACCTTTTGTTGTTTTTGGTGCATTTCTTATCATTATTGAGGTTTCTTCTTGCTGGTTTCTTGTTGTTTCATGCATTTGCTAGCATAACTTTCATATTTAAATATCCTAAGAAGTACACAATTTGTCTAAAAATGTGGTCAATGCAAAATTAAACTACCTCGAGGTTCCCTTCTATGGTTTTAGTCAGAACATGATGTACGCGTATAAACAATTATATTTTCATATGCTGACCGGCTACTGAATCGTGCAAGGTCAACTCTGAAAATTGAATTACTTATACAGAAAAGCATCGAGGTGTTTTTATGTAAATATCTTAACATATCCCATCGGTACTGGTAGAATCTTGTCTAAACGTGTCTGAATCTGCTCCTAGATTTTGTTGAGGGAAGTGGTATTAAAACAGGAAGCTGCGGTGGCTCACCTTGAGCGAGGCGAACGAAGGTCGCAGCAAGAGATACAAAACCAAGGATTCTAAACACCGTACCAGCTAACTGTAGACCAGGCGTGCGAGAACAAGTCTCTGCGCAAGTAGTGACGCGAGACGGCTCCACCAATGAACTGTGAGAGAATCAGAATTGTGTAATGGGCGACGTAAGTTACCCGATTTCCTGTGCAGCGTTGCAAACTTTTGAAAAGGATAATACCGAACGCACATGGCAGTGTATTTTTGTCTCTAGGTCCGTACGATTGGTTTAAGAATGTCTTAGGGAAATATTAGGGATAAAACTGCAAGAGCAAATTTTGACAAGCCGTGCATTTAGCGTACGGAATAAGGTCTGGAACGTACGTCCGTACATGATGGTCAGGACCGTACGGTTGGCAATGTTGCACTTTCACCACTGGATATTCCTCCTTCTCCTCTGCCGAATTGCGCGGCCCTGCTCTACAGTTAGCTGGGACAGGATATAGAGGGCAAGGGCTCTTTTGATTGCGATCGCCTGAAGAAGTAACACTGCAAGGCAAGTGAAAATATCCTTGTCGTGAGGTAATATCGCAGCACAGTCCTCAATGCACCATATCCCGCATACCACACAAGCTCTTGGGCTTTGTTGTGTAACATGGCACGACATGTCATTTCGTAATATTACAGCTCAGCACAATAAAAGTACAACAGGATACAGTTTGTTGTTGTAATGGACACGGTTAATGTTAAATGCAGACCAAGTATTATCCTACTGTCTACACTACATGAACATATATAAGACGAAATATGTGTTTTGGAAGTTATATCTCTCCTTTTTGCAACAGCAACAAAAGTTCGGACTGCTCCAGTTCTGCGATGACTCATACTACACAGGAATTATGGGTAATGTTCTTCCTTGAGTACTTTCAGCTTTCATACAATGTTGCCATCTGGTAGTCGCTCTTCATAGTTTCAGAGAAACGGTCAGTGGACTTTATTGTGGTCCGGGCCTTATTGCGGTAACTTACCTTATTATTTTGAAATAATTTCATTCTAAAGGCAATTTTTTAAAATTTTTGGGTGATAAATTCCGAGGCTCAATGCATCGTTCTACAAACCTTTTTAGGAACCACCTTCTGTTTGCAGTGATTTCAAGAAGTCCGTTGGAGGAAGCCTCCAAAATCACTTCCTTGACAAGCCTCTTCATAGCATACACACTTCACTCTATATATGAGAACGTGGGGAATATAGGGAACCTAAAACAATGAATAGGTATATTAAAATGCTAGATAAACCTTGAAAACCTAAGGCACTGTAATACAATGAACATAATCTAAAAGCAACATCTTTCGTAGTGTAAAATAACTATGAGTAAGGACACTAGATGTTGGTAATGGGTGGGAAGGAGGATTCTTCTCGCACCCTAGAGTGGGCAGACAATGTCCATTTCTCACTGTAATGGTTACACGATGTCCCGGGGATCTCGGATAATTTGAGTTTTTGGTTTTAAGTCCCCTTTATGCACAGTAAGGCTAATCGGGACTGGACCTACAGTTTAAAGTTGAAGTAAGACTTAAAGCTTTCCTGGCGACGAATGATGAATAGAATCTCTCGTGTTATTGAGCAGGTGAGTTGCAGAAAAAGTCGGAAGTTTAAAGTTGGATCCGAACCAGTATGTGCCTCCACCAGGTATAGAACCCGGGACCCCTTGATTACAAGGCGACGGTACAACCACTGCGTCATCGGGGAGGCACTGTTTTGTTGGAATATGCACGGAGAGCACTGAAGTAACTGGTGAATTACTATATGAGTTTTCTTTTACCTCCTTGCCACCATTCTGCCCACAGCGGTAGAATATATTATGCACAAATCAGTGTTTTCAAACCTAAGCTTCTACGTACGTACAATTGAAATATTTATACGTGCGTCCTTCTGTGTAATTTACGTCATGCGCAGATATATTTGTATTTTTTATACTGTAGTCTGGAGGGCATTTTGAGTTCACTTCGTAAATGAAGTGCAAATAAATCTTGTTATTATATTCACTGGAACTTTTCTGATACAGCGTAATCGGCTACAATACAAACTCTTCAAGATTTAACCTTCGAGCGGGCGTGCCTGCGCAAAATTTACGCCAAAAGTAATTTTCTTTAATTTTCTTGTGTTTCCTTTGATTTCGGCTTTTTCCTATGCTTTTTATGTATTCCTCAAGGAGGTCTTCTGTGTTGCATATTAGCAGTCATTGTTACTAATCCATATGTTATACTCTTTCAATTGTTGTTTATTTGAGATCAGAACACCGTGTCGTAAAGTTTGCGCTGCGCGCCTGCTCCTGTGCTGTAATTTTTTTTTGGCTTTACATTTATTTATATCATATCTGAGGTTAATATAAATGAAACATATTGAAATACAAGTTAGAATGCTGAAAAAAATTAAAAATACAGTATGTAACTTATTACATATTTATAGGGCACCACGCTTTTCATCAGCAGGCGCGTGTCGTACTTTTTACGACAGATATTTCTGCTGAAAACCTAAATGTTACAAGTATATGTACAAACACTTTACATTCCAAGTTCAAGAAACCTCACTTGGTGTTAAAAATACATGAGCATTTATTCCTGCAATGTTGATTAGAGTCATTCTCGAAACGGAATATGAAGCACACAATTTGTCAACAACATCCACACCACTTTTTGTAGAATTATAATCATGTATCATTTCTGGTTTATTGTTGCACATTACTGCAGTGTCATGTAGAATGGATAATAATATAACTGCTTTGTTTTTACGAGTGACGTGTGAAAGTAACATTTTATCATTTTGATAACCATAAATGGATGAACCAACAACTCGCTCCTTACTGGGCAAAAATTGAGGTGGGATTTCTTTCTTGTTTTTCTTGATAGTTCCAAGCAATGTTATTTTCTTTTCCAGTAAGTAGTCTGCGAGTGGAATACTTGTGTAGTAATTGTCCGTGTTAAAATTACGTTTGGAATTTTCAATTGGCTCAACCATCCGTTTCACCAGATCAATCGCTGAATTTGAAACAGAATAAGGGCCTCTTGGTTGCTTTCCACAATACACTTCAACGCTTGAAGTATAGAATGCTTTTGCATAACATAAAGCATACATTTTTATCCCGTACTTGGCGGGCTTGCTGTGGATGTATTGAATCCACGAACAGCGTCCTCGGAACGGATGCAGCATTTCATCAATGGTTGTATACTCGCTCAAACTGTAGCAGGCTTTACAGTTGGCAACAAATTGATCCGGTAAGCTGCGAATCGCAGCTACTTTGTCAATCCGGCGCCTGTCAGGTCTAGTAGACTTGTCATCAAAACGCAAGCTACGGCATAAGAACAGAAATCGTTTGTAGCTCATGACGGCACGACGTATTTCAATCCCTGTTCCATCCGTAGCCCATAATTCTAAAACGTTTGTGTGATTACCCTTTTTGATCCCAATTATGTATAACAGCCCGAAAAGTGCCATAATCTCACATCGAGTAGTATTTTTGCAGTCTCTGTCACGCACATATTTAGTCACGAGCCTGTGATTTTCAATATACATATTTGTGTATTTTACAATTTCATCTACCATATCAATGTTTATCAATTTCAAAAGAGCATCTACCTCACTTTCAATATCTTTAGTACATTGTTTCAAACCCGCAGTATTTTCACAATATTCACGGCTTTAGTCTTTGAACTCAGCAATGACCTGACGAAAAAATTACAGAACAGGAGCAGGCCCGCAGCGCAAACTTTACGACAAGGTGTTCTGATCTCAAATAAACAACAATTAAAAGAGTATAACATATGGATTAGTAACAATGACTGTTAATATTAAACACAAAAGACCTCCTTGAGGAATATATAAAAATCATAGGTCGACGAATTCAAAGGAAACACAAGAAAATTAAATAAAATTACTTTTGCCGTAAATTTTGCGCAGGCGCGCCCGCTCGAAGGTTAAGAAATGGTCATTCAGATTTCTATCTTACAAAACCAAGCTTCACAAAGCAGGTGAAGAATCCACAGTACCGTTTCATTGATTTTAGTTGCTTTGCTATATTTGTTGGATGTTATTTTTCTTTGTATCATGCAGTGGCATAGCATGGGCATTTCGGGTGGGAACGCCAAGTCCGGAGGAAGGGTCGGCCCTTTTTTGCTTAATAATTTACTTATGGTATTAGTCGCCACAGGTATTTTATTTGCCTGAAGTCAGCTGGGTTTTCAATAAAGCAATATCATCCATGCATGTTTTTGCTAGAAAATGAGATGCCTCACTATGCAACAAATGTTATGAACTCTGGTGTTTCATACCTTTCGGCATGACGCAAATCATTATAAAACCTACCTGAATCACAAGCGCCTCTGCACAACAGTAGACGTTATTGTTGTGGATGATCCAACTACTGATTGATTTGGTTTATTTTACTTCGCTTTTCTACCGTTTTTGGCTAATCGCGAATATGAATATGAGTGATGATATTGATGAAGGGAAACTGACAAAGAGCACCCGTGCTCACGCCGGGATTCGAATCAGGGGCCTCTGTCGACTTGGCGCGCTGTTGAAGACACTCTGAGTCCTGACACGGAGGTGAGCGGATGATCTAACTATCGTACACTCTACTAACGTAACAGTGGTAGAGCAGCCACAGGCTGAACTTCTACCACGAGGACTTCACCAACTTATTTGACAAAAAGTGTGTTGATCTTTTAGTTTTTAATGCACATCGTTGTTCGTGCGATAAATTATACAATGCAGTGGCCATTAAGAAGTGCTATATTTCAGTTTGGTAAAGTTACGTCAGTCCATATTGCGTATTGTAGCAACACAGCACGAGTGGCACGAGCGCGAAGAACCGGGTAGGAATTCTACCGCCGTCGTCTGCTTCAGAAGGCAGGAAGGGTCACGTGAACCAATCACGTAGTCCTCTGCTCCATACGCGGGCGTAAGAGAGACCATTTGGCCGCGTGCTTTAGACATCCAAGCTTTCCCTCCAGAAAGGCAGCAAGGAATATAGGGTCCTGTACGCCGAACCTGCTCGGCGTCCGGCCAGGAAAGGCATTGAAAAAAATGCTAGAACGAGTGTTGTTAGTGGAGCGTTGCAAGCGGATCGCGAAAAATAGCTATTATAATGCCATGAAAGTCAGACATATATGAAATTAGTCAAGATTTACTTTATATTGACAGCATTTACGCATTTTTTAAATATTAAATCGGGGAACGCCGGGCGTACGGGCGTACTATAACGCTACGCCACTGGTATCATGATATGAAATAAATGTATTGGGTTGATGCATCAGTTCGTAGCGTTTGTGTTTGGTATGGCAACACCGCGGTGTTATGAGTTTGTTTATCGTTTAATGTTTATCAATTGGAGTGGCATTGTTGTGCTTGTGAATACGCATTGAATTTTGCAGATTTGAAGAAAGACTGTGTTATTTATGGGCTAGAGAACAATAAGTGTCCAGTGGGGAAATGAAAACAACATTTCCGACATATTCTTCTGTCAGAGTTCAACATAGGGAAAAAGGCAGGGGAGGCGGCTCGAAACATTTGTCCCTCGTACGGGGAAAGTAGGACATGAAAATGTTTTTGTCATTACAAACTGGGCATTTTCGACTTAAGCGTTTCTCCACGTTCAGGAAGACAATCGGGCTTTAATGAAGACAGTTTAAAAGCTTTAATCCACGAGGATCCACATCAGTCGACTCGAGAATTAGCATAAGTGATTAACTGTAACCATTCTACCATCATGCGGCATTTGCATTCCATGTGTAAGGTTCAAGATACCGCACGCTTTAAATGAAGACCAGGAAGACAGCATCAAGTGATGCGACACGATAATGCACACCCACACTCCGATAAAATGACAAAAGCTGCTATCCAGTCTAGGAGCTTGGTTGGGCAGTTATTCCACATACTCCTTAGTCACCCCCCCCCTCCCCCATCTTGCGCCCTCGGATTGCTCTCAATATGTAACAAATCTTCAAGGAAGTTCCTTTGGTGACGAAAATGCTCTTCAAACTTGGCTTGACGACGCTTTTAATCAGCTGATTTCTTTAGGCGTTGAATTAAAAAACTGCCCCAGCATTGGTAGACAGTCATATAGACAATGAAGGAAAATATATTACTGATTAATTTATGTCTTTTGTTCATCTCAAATTAGTATCAAATAAAAATACTTTTGTCAAGGTGAAAAAAAAATGGTACGAACTTATGAATCAACCGAATAGTTTGCATTTGTGATTTTTAAAATAAATGAAACCAATTGATCAAACATAAATTTCAACTCAACAATACACGAATAGAAGAATGGAAGTCATACCTGTGACTTAATATAAAATTTGTATTCTTAGACTTTCACCAAATCCAATTCTGCCCTCTGCAACGATTTCCTGTTCCTTGTGTTTATTGTAACCAAAGTTATGGCTGTCTGGAGTGTTACTGTAAGTGTGGACAAGCATTTCACAATGTCATAATATTATGAATGCTTACCTTTGTAATTTATTGATGGTGCTCACTTTTATATGCACTCTGTACTCCTTGTCCATAGCTTTTATGTTAATGAATCAAAACTAAACAGATGCTTTTAGCCATGTTCAATCTTTTGTGATTATGACTTTACCTTCAAAATGCTGCTTGCTATTGCTCAATGTGAAGATATATTTGTAGCAATTATTACTCAAGAACATGCTCTAAATTGTCTTCGTGCGACTTTCATCTTTCGCAACCAGACAATTAAGTAATGAATATAAGAAAACTTAACATGCTCTCTTAACGGGGTTTTCCGACGGTTTAGTGGTAACACCAACACATGAAAATCAAGGTGTCTCTTGCAGGACCCTGTGAACGAGTGGTTAGCACATCGCGCTGCGACGCCAAGGGTCCCGGGTTCGAATACCGCTCAGGCTTGGTTGTTTGTGAATGTCAATTCTTCATTTCATCACTCATCCCCATCTTCGCAAATTAGCCAAGAGGCACAAAACGGGAAGTAAAATAAACTAAATCAATCAAGGTGTCTCTTCTTCGGTCCCACTGCTTTATGAGCTCCAGTTCACTTAATATTTTCTTATGAATTTTTGTGCAGGACTGTGTTATTTAAACTTTTTATAGGTTTCATGTGAACGTGACGTCATTAAAAATTAAACATCTTGCATTCGGAGTTCGGATTAACAATTTTACAGTGGGATGCATAACTATTACAAATCGTCCATCCACATATTATTTCTCTTTGTTTTAACCAATGAGAGGTCCAAGAATTGGAACAAGACGAAATACAAGCAGCTGACAATACTTGTGCAAAGCAATACTTGTACCCAGTGATTTGATATTGCATACAATTACCCACACCTTACTTACTGGTCGGCGCTACAGTCCATGTAGGTCCTTGGCCTTCCTGACTACCTCTCTCCATTCATCTGGATCCTCTGCTTTTCTTCTCCATCCTTTAACTCCTAATCTTCTTAGGTCCTCTTCCACGTCCTCTATCCATCTTTTCCTGGGCCTTCCTCTTCTCCTTCTCCCTTCCGGTTTTCCATTGAATTTTTTCCTGACAATCCGTGCCTCTTCCATCCTCTGAACATACCCAGCCAATCGTATTCTACTTTGTTTGATCTTCACTACAATATCTGGCTGCTTAAACAATTCCTGTAATTCCATATTTATTCTCATTCTCCATCCCCCTTTATCTCTTTATATCCTTCTGAGTATTTTCCATTCCAACCTTAACAACCAATCTTCCTCTCTTACCGACATCACCCAACTTTCTGAACCATACATTACTATGGGTCTTAATATTGTTGCATATATATTTTAATTTTTGTGTTCCTACTACCGATCTTAGATTTAAACATATTTTGCAAAGAAAAATAGCATCGATTTCCACTTGTTATCCTTTCCTATCGTGAAGCGATATTTTCTAAATCCTGCTTGGTAATCTCCCATTATTCTTTCCATCCAATCTTCCAATCGTGTTGATAAAATTATTCCAAATACTTTATAAGTTCCATCCAGTAGTGTTATCCCGCGGTAGTTTTCACACTTAGCTTTATCCCCTTTCTTATGTATCGGTCATATTGTTCCAATCTCTGGGCATTCCTTCTTTTATCCAAACTTCTTCAATCACTTCATATATGCCCTTCTTCACTCGCTCTCCACCATATTTCAGCAGCTTCTCATGTCGATTTATTATTCTTTAGAGACTTTATTGCATTTTTAACTTCTTCTGAAGTTGGTATTAACCCTTCCTCCTCTTCCTCACTTATTTCTTCCTCTCCATCCCTTTTACCCCTCTTCTTTATCCTCCTCATTGGTTCCGGTAAGTAATTCACAGAAATACTCCTGCCATCTTTCCATCATTTTTCTCTTGTCTCCAATGAGGTTTCCATCTTTATCCTTGTAGAAAACTGCTCTGGGTTGGTATCCTTGTTCTCTCAAAAAACTTTCATATCTCATTTCTGTCTTTCATTTCATCTAACTCTTCTATTCTCTTTCTCTCAAACTGTATTTTCTTGGCTCTAAATATCTTATCTGCTTCTCTCCTCTTTTCTCTATATTCTTCCACTACCCAAACCTATGTGCACAATTATTCCCCAATTCCGGTAAATGTGCATTTTTTTAAAAAAAAATTAAAGTTTTTAACAAGCTTTTTAAAAATATACATACGATCTACAACAATTCGTTAAGGCTAACAAAACCAAGTGTAGTTCTTCTGATTAGAGAATTAATTTATTATTACAAATAATTATTTCTGAATTTACATATTTCACTTTGGCCACGGTGGCTCAGTCGGTAACGCGTCTGACTACCATGCTCAAGGTCCCGGGTTCGATCCCCGGCCGGTTCAAATCCGGGAACTTTTCTAACGGTGGAAGCGGCCCCGGCGCCCACCCAGCGTCGAATAACATGGGTACCTGGGGGAAACCCTGGGGGGTAAAGGCAGTCAGGGGCGTGATGCTGATCACATCACCCCCACTCACGACCGGATCAAGAAAGTGTGGAGCGTTACCCGCACACCCCCTATACGCCTTCATGGCGTGGTGCTATGCACAGGGGAACACTTTACCTTTATCACTTTGGTCACTAAAACGTTTATTAAAATATTGCTTTTTGCCCTTTGTCATTGGAATCCTAAACGTTTATACTTAAATAAAGATGAAGCATTTTGATGAGATTCAAAATCTATATTCACACATAATTATTAGTTGCTGTTCCCACATACACGTTACTTTAGACCTGTAAATAGCAGTGGCGTAGCATGGACATTTTCGGGTGGGAACGCCAAGTCCGAAGGAAGAGTCGGCCCTTTCTTGCTTAATAATTTACTTATGGTATTAGTCGCCACAGGTATTATTTGCCTGAAGTAAGCTGGGTTTTCAATAAAACATCATCATTGCATGTTTCAGCTAGAAAATTAGATGCCTCACTATGCCACAGATGTTTTGAACTCTGGTGTTTTATAGCTTTTTTTATACCTTTCTGCATGACGCAAGTCATTAAAAACCTAACTGAATCACAAACGCCTCCGCACAACAGTAGACGTCATTGTTGTGGATGATCCAACTACTCATTGATTTGGTTTATTTTACTTCGCTTTTCTACCGTTTTGGGCTAATCGCGAATATGAATATGAGTGATGATATTGATGAAGGGACACTGACAAAGAACACCCGTGCTCATGCCTGGATTCGAATCAGGGACCCCTGTCGTCTTGGCGCACTGTGAAAAGCAGAGTGGATGATCCAAATATCATAGACTCTACTGACGTAACAGTGCCGATTAGTAATTCAGACTACTGTTTATTACATTTTGAGAATGCTGATAAACATTTTAAAATAATTTTCTCCAGAGACCATTCGATGTTAAGAGTTTTCAAACATTTCCATACACACAATATTAAGTAGTTAGATAATAACGAAAAAATACAATAAAAAAATAATATTTTTGCGGGTTAAGTGGTAGAGCAGCCACAGGCTGAATTTCTATCACGAGGATTTCACCAACTTATTTGACAAAAACTGTGTTGATCTTTTAGTTTCTAAACACATTGCTGTTCGTGCGATAAATTATACAATGCAGTCGCCATTAAGAAGCAGTATATTTGAGATTGGTAAAGTTACGTCAGTCAATATTGCATATTGTAGCATCACACAGCACGAGTTGCATGAGCGCGAAGAGCGAAGAGCCGGGTAGGAATTCTGCCACTGTCGTCTGCTTCAGAAGGCAGGAAGGGTCACATGAACCAATCACGGTAGACCTCTCGTACGCTGGCGTAAGAGAGCCCATTTACGCGCGTGCTGTAGAAATGGAAGCTTTCCCTCCATAAAGGCAGCAAGGAATATAGGAGTCCTGTACGTCGAACCTGCTCGGCGTCCGGCCGGGAAAGGCATTGAAAAGAGATGCTAGAACGAGTGTTGAGAGTGGAGCGTTGCAAGCGGATCGCGAAAAATAGCTATTATAATGCCATGAAGGTCAAACATATATGAAATTAGTCACGTTTTACTTTATAATCACAGCATTTAATCATTTTTGAAATTTTAAATCAATCTGGGAACGCCGGGCGTACGGGCATACTATAACGCTACGCCACTGGTATATAGAGAGAACAATCACTGTTACTTGAAATACAACAAATTAGGATTAATATGAAATCCCTCTAGGGCTCTTCCTTTTCATTGCACAGAAAATTCATGCGCAGTTCCTTGTGTGGTACAAATTCATCTATATATCTACTGTACATTGTTCCTTTTTGTATCTAGAACTAGGCATCTCTTTTGATGGGTCCTGACCTATTGAAACCACATCTAAACATGTACTTGTTTTCTTACAACTCCAGTGAAGTTGAATATAGCATTCTTTCATTTTCCTCATTCACTTAATAAAAATATACATGAACATCTCCTATTTGAATGTGATGATAATAATTTATCTAAACTTACAGACAAAAAAGGAGAGGGGTACACAGAGTGATGCAATGTTGGTAGACAGATATCATGAGGAAAATGAAGTAAAATAACAGATATGAAAGAAATTGTGAGTTATGTAAGAGATAAACTATAAATGATAGAGGAAGGAAGGGAAAGGTAATAAAAAAATCAGTTGAGAGAGAGTTTTGAAGAATGGCAGAAATTGAGAAAGGGAAATTAAAATACAATACTAGTAGACAGAAAGAGTAAAATGGTAATAAAGGATAGAGATACAGAAAGGCAAGATGAAAATAAAAAATGAAAACAAATTGCATTATTGTGAAACTAACTCAATTTCTACATTTAAAAGTACCCAACCTCATTGTATCCTTCCACAACGTCCCTCGCCAATCAAAGCAGTTTAAATACGCCAATGCCAATGCTTTATTGACAGGTTTTTTGTAAGTATCGGGACCATTGTGCCCTTGACTTACTATCATGTGCTTACAAAGTAGTGTATGTACAACATTTCTCTTGCTATAACCTGGGTCGACTGTCGGCCGGGATTTGGACAATAGTTCATCTGTATTATTTCATTAATTTGAAATTGTTGAGTTCCTTGTTATAATTTTGCATTGACAGAGGAAGGAAATAATCACTATTATTTTTCAAACCATACATAGTTCGGTGCACTGATGAAAAGTTCTAATCACAAACTACATTTTGCACATCACTTTAAGACACAAAACATAAAATAACCACATAGAATAATAATAATGATAACAAGATATAAGTAACAAAGAAACAGCAAAATCACAATCTGTGCATTTATATCTTCACTCTCAATGAACACTAATCTGCTCCATTGAAAACAGTACTCTGAAGTACTCATAAACAGGGAGTACAGTATATGTAACACATAACATAATAATACAATAGCATTTTTTGAATTTAGATTTGTTCAAAATTTCGGGGCATGGAGTGGGACTTTCGGACCTGTGATCGAGTTCCAATGCCCCGTACCGCTTGATTTGGATGCTGTTGGACCTGGTTCCAGAAGTTGTAACACATGGCATATATAGCAGATTGAACATAATCTAGTTCAAGGTCCTCATGGATTTGTGAGATACGAGTATCTCGGCTATGACCAGTAATAAGTTGAGCAATTGTCCAAGATACAATTGCCCAACTCAAGTTTGTGCTTTTGCTGTCACAGTTGAGATGTGTTTATGGAAAATTTAGTCTTCGGTCCCAAACCACTCCTAGATATGTGGTAAAAGATTTGTCCAGTATAGAAGATCCCTGGAGTCATAGAATCTTTGGTAGTTGTCTATGTCGACGTGTAAATAAAACCGCAGCACTCTTCAGTTATATATATATATATATATATATATATATATATATATATATATATATATATATTATATATCATGCACCAGCGAGTAGACCAATCTTCCAACTCTAATAGTTGTTGTCTCATCCTGCTGTAGCATTGTTCTTGTAAAGGGCTATTTGTAAAAATGGCAATATCATCTACATAGATAGCTAACATGCATTTATGAGTAGCAGGGATATCACAGGTATATAAAGCAAACAGAAGTGGAGATAAAACAGCTCCCTGAGGGACACCAGCCTGTACGATCTTAACGGTAGATCAAGCACTTAAAAATTGCACCTGAAATGGTCTCTTTTGTAAAAACTCATCCAATAAGTGCACCAAATAAATAAAAACTCCTAATTTCGATAGTTTCACAATTAATCCAGAATGCCAAATTTGATCAAAGGCTTTGTTGGAGTCGAGAAATACTCCTGGAGTATGTCGACTGAGATTAAAGTTTCCTGTAACATATTCCACTACTCGGACCAGATGCATAGTAGTACTGTGCTGTTGACAAAATCTGAATTGATGATACGGTAGCAAGCCTTTTTCATCCACTACAGCTTGTAATCGTCTGAACCGTATATGTTCAAAGATTTTGCTAACATGCCTCAGAAGACTTATAGGTTTATAATTATGTGGTATAAGAATGTTCTTTCCTGGTTTTGGCAAGAGGATTATTTTTGCTAGTTTCCAACTTGATGAATAATAGCCGGTAAGGAATATAGCATTGAAGACTTTTGCTAGAAAAACTAACAATTTTCTGGGGCAGTTCTTCAGTTGTAATGTAGTAATAGTATCAAAGCCAGGTGCCTTACCAGGTGGAAGAAGATTTATAACACCTTTGATCTCCTGAGGGGTTGTGAGAAGTGGATAAGCTGTGAGTGGTTCATGTCGTAATTGTTCCAGTCGATGTTCAATCTTCTGGACATAATTGCCATTATGCCGTTGATCTGGTGTGTGGAATTGGTCCTCCAGATGTGTGGAGAACAGCCTTCTCCTCTGGTGTGTACACCATGCCATTTGGACCCTGGAGAGGGTAGGCAGCAGATTGTGGATTCTGTCACAAATAATTTCTCAATTATTTCCAGAATCTACTATCCTGCATTGATATCCCGGAGAATTCGGTGTCCCAATCTGCCTGTCACTGTCGAATGAGATATCGTCGAAATCGATCATGAAATTGATTATACAACTGTTTGTACCGATGGTTATAAGTTTGTTGCCATTTCCATCGGAAATATTTTTTACAGTTCAGGAGGATGATGCCCTCATAGGATAGACAACCATGGTTATTGTATAACTGAGGGGTTCTGATAGTGGAGTGAAGATAAGAAGTTTGTATGCCTGTTGTAAGGTTTTGTAAAGCCGAATCAATTTCGGCTGGGGTTTCTAAAGCTACATGCAAGTCAATGATAGGCACTAATTGTCGAGTGTAAGAACCCCAGTCTGTTGTAACGTGATATTTTGGAGGAGGAGCCTTCAATAAATTATGATGAACAATTTCAAAGAGTATTGGTTGATGGTCCGAGTCTAGATCATGAATAATATAGGGACCAGTCATAATATTTACACCTTGATACATCAACATATCCAACACATCTGGTAGTCCACATCCTTGTGGATAATGAGTGGGTTCTCTTGGGGCAGGAATGGGTAAGTTCAATTGTTGGACACTTTGGAGAAGAGAGGCACCTCCACGGTTCACTACACGCAAATTCCATGCAGGGTTTTTACAATTTAGATCACCAGCTAAAATAGCTTTGCGGCCCAAGCGAAAAACAGTCTCTAGTTCTTGTATAGGAATAAGCTGTTCTGGAACGTTATATCCTGCTATCAAAATTAGTGGGTCGGTGGTAGTTAATAGTTCAATTATTGTGATTTCTAAAGCTTCTAGAGCTGGATTTGGAAGTTGACGTGCAAATAGCGAAGATTTCACAACTACTGCTGTACCTCCTTTCTGTCCCGGGAACCGAACATTTTTATAGATGGTATAATTTGCAATTTTCCATTTATTACCAAAAATTAGGATTTTCAGATTTCATTATAAGTACTTTTAATATTAACACAAAATTATACCTACAAATAAGCATATGCAGAAGTATGGATAAATGAGAGTTTACTTTATTTACATCATAAATCAATTGACAGTGGACGAATAACTCGGGGTTTATCAAAGCATACAATAAAAGTTATATGAGGTAAATAGAATAGATATACATGAAAGCAGTAAGCAGGTTGATCGTTCCAACATGCACAATCGTGTTCAGACATGCATCTCATGGGAATTCACCACTGGTGCCTCATTCAGATGCTTGCAGCTCAAGAGGAAGGTTGTGTTTCTGCAGTTCTGTTTATCGTTACATCCAGTTAGTGACAAAATGGAATGCGATGTAGGTAAATTCAGTGGTGAAGAATGTCATAAGGATGTGTATGGGCCAGTATCAAGAAGCATTAAGGCACTTGGTGACTCCAGTGAAGAAAAGAGGAATCTTCCGATATTGAGAACAAGCAGTGGCATTGGAAACATATGCAACTACCATGAAGTGAAGTTTTCTCGAAAGTGTCATCATCTTTTTGGTCAATCTTGTTGCGACACTCTAAAAATCCATAAAAAAGTCATAACTAAAGGACTTTCAGAAATTACGAGTGCACACCTACTAAAGGAAAAGAATTATGTTGTGATTCCTGGAAAATTATTATGTGCGACATGCTATACAAGACTATTTGTTGTGAAGGAAAAGTGCAATAACAAAAACAATGATGATGAATCAGGACATGACCTTGATTTTGTTCTACCATCAGACATTATTGAAATTTTGAATGCAACGTGTTCAAATTTAGGTTTATCACCGGTTTCCAAAATAAGAAAGTTAAGTGCTGAACTAAGACCACGAGCAATTAGCAAGAAGTTACAACAATTGTCTACACACCTGCAAAGAAGGCTTGTGGCTTCGTTTGAACTAAGTTCAGTTGCTGATGAACCAGAAAATCACTCCTCAGTTGTGTGATGAAATCTCGCAACTTTTTGTGGAACACACTGTTTAAGTGGTAATAAGTAACTCAGTGTTGTTCTTGTATGCTTTCATAAACCCCTTTGTGAGTTATTCCTCCACTGTCAATTGATTTATGATGTATATACAGTAAACTCTCATTTATCCATACTTCTGCATGTGATGATTTGTAGGTATAAATTTGTGTTAATATTAAAG
Source organism: Lepisma saccharinum (assembly GCF_977018435.1). Classification (NCBI taxonomy): domain Eukaryota; kingdom Metazoa; phylum Arthropoda; class Insecta; order Zygentoma; family Lepismatidae; genus Lepisma; species Lepisma saccharinum. The sequence continues at coordinate 82,162,904 of NC_139241.1, read as the reverse complement.
GTACTTATAATGAAATCTGAAAATCCTAATTTTTGGTACATAATATATTCATACCGAACTGTTATGGAAGGGATTGTATATTTTTATCAGGCCCCCCCCCCCCCCAGAGATATCTATCTACCTGTGAAAGGTGCACTTTTTTCACTTTTCTTACTTTTTAATCATTTCTAGAAAAAAAAAGTGTGGCATGTCTAAGAGTTGAAACTTGGTGAATGAGCACATCTATATCAGAGCTCTTTATCCAGTAAAGCTCAACTTCCTGACCATTCCCTTCTTGCAAATATTATCTGCTAAAATAAGGACTTTTAGCGTCAATAACCTACTTTTTCAAACGTAAATTTCACCCTTTCATAATTTATAAATAACAATGGCTAATGCACAGTCTTGTAGCTTACTCATTCCCATCTTATTTATTTATTTATTTTACCCAAAGTTTCAGATACAGTACTGAATGACCATTTTACACTGAAACAGTAACAGCAGGAAAATAACAATAACAACAACAAAATAAGAGTACAAGATGGCACTGAAAACAAATCAAAATTATACATATATCGTTAACAATTTTCTAAAACTTTGTTCTGGCAAGAATATGTCCACATTTGGAGGCAGGTTATTATATGAGTGAGGAAGCCTGTAGAAAAGAGACCGCTGTAGAAGGGAGAGCCTTGTGGTGGGATTGTGAAATACACTGGTCGACAATTCCTAAGGAACAAACATATATTGACCCATATCTTTTTCGTACACAACTCCGTGTCAGTTTGTTGCCAGAAAGAAACCAGTAGAAGGCAGCAAGGAATCGTTATGCCCATTCAGAAAGGAACATGTGCGCTTGGAGCATCGTTATCAGGAAAATACTGCAGTGCTGTGGCAGGAGGTGGTACCCACGGGAGACAGGCAAACATGGTAGAGGCCGTTGGCAATGCAATACTAGTGTGCAACAGAAGAAGCATGTAGGAAGATGGCGAGAACAGTACATTTAAGTGATTACAAATGGGCAGAGTGGTTGGTCAGCTGGAGTCAGGGCGAAGTGGCACTGAAGTGGCACGTCTTATGGGGGTATCGAAAAGTGTAATTTCCCGACTTCAGAAAGCTACTCGTGCCAGAGGAACAGCTTTGCGTATAGTTGCCACATTCATTGGTTCCCCAGGCGGCTGCCTTTGGAACTGTACCCTCCCTGCCCCTCTCCTAATGAGCCAGGACCTCCTTAGCAAGACCACCCCAACAAAGCTCCAGGAAACACGTTGTTGCCATGCTTTAAGAGCGCGGCGGAGGGAAGGCACGGTGCACTCAAAGCATGTGACATAAATAAACAAATCGACACAGATAATTAATTATGGTGTTTCATTATTTCTGTGACACGAAAATACATCATAATAATCATCTGATTCGTCCAATCTTGCATAGCATTTTGTAACGTTTTATAAGATAATTTAATGTGGCTTACCTTTATTCATCGTCGTCACTCTCTCCAACATGAATGATGAATCGCTCCTGGTTACGATCAGTGTCATGATGCATGTACTGGCTTTCAATCTTGATAACATGCTTGATGCATGATGACCATAGCTGGGAGTCAATTGTCGCTGTACCATCCCGCAACAGGTGACACATGCTAGCACTCAGTGTAGGGGTCACATTGTTTTTTCGCACAAACAATTTGAGCTGAGACCATACTAGTTCGATTGGATTCAGCACACAATGGTAAGGGGGAAGATGCAACACTTCATGTCCATGTGAGTGTGCAAGCTCGTCCACTACATATCTTTTTTTTTTTTTGCAGATTTAATAATAATAATAATAATAATAAAATCGCCTTTATTGGAGCGGGCTCTAGGGCCGTTCTTACAACAGACCCTTGTCTGGAAGATTAGTACAATGGAATAAAGAGTACATTGAGAAAAAAAATACATTCAGAAAAAAAAAAAACATGAAAAGGATTACATATCAATACAAATAAGAATAATTAAATATATAGGTATATACGCTTAGGATATATGTATAGATAATGAAAAAGAAAAACAGATTTACCTATAAATTGTTGAACATAGGTATCTTTTTTTTTTTTGCTTTTGTTTTAGTACACATTCATATATATTCAGTAATCTGGAAAAATAGAAAATATAATAGTAATAATGAAGTGAAATGAAATTATGAAATTATAAGATTTATGTGCACACAGTTGCCAAATGTTACAATGCGTATCTTTATGAATGAATGAAAAGTTGCTCGTGATTAGGTATTTCGCTGCCTTGCCAGTAGATACTGTTTGAGATTCTTTTTAAATAGCTTATGGCTGTTGATGGATGTTAGGGAGGTTGGGAGGGAATTCCATTCTTTAGTGGCAGTTACGGTAAATGATTTTATAATGATTTAATAACATCTAATAAAACTGCTTTCATTGGAACTGGGTTTGGTATCGGGATCCTGTGCTGTTCCATGAACGAAACAATATCCTGCAACTTTGTATTCATTGTTGGGATTTTGAGAATAGGCGCGAATGGTAACTAGCATTATCCATGATAATGACCCATTTTGTATCGATTGGCAAAAGATAATTTTCAAACCAATGTTCAAAAACTTTTCCTGTCATTTCATCGTGGTTGTCCGCTTTGCAATCTCCAATGTTCTTTGCTGACAGATAGAGACAATTTGGTACCCATCCGTCACTGCCCCCAGCATGGAGCACACTAATACATTTCCCCCTCCCTGATGGCGACTTCAAAATACAATTGCATGTACCATCGTCGCGCCCCTTCTTGACTGCATCGTAGGTGTCATACCAAGTCTCGTCCAAGTAAATGAGTTTGCAGCCTTCCGAACGTAGATCCTGTAGTCTCCGCATGTACCGGTATCTCCAAGCAACAATTGTCACCCATTCCATTATTACATTCTTTTTCCTTAAGCGACTAAACCGAAAAAAAAGTTTTTTTATTAGTTCTCGAAGAATTGTTTCTTCATAAGGGAAGTCCGACACACTTTTTAAAAGTTTCAATAGTTCACTCACTGTCGGTGACTGTCCTTTACTATAGAACTTGTAAATCTCGCGTCTAATAAAATCACAAGTAAACTCGTCCACTTTGTTAAATTTTCTCTTTTTATTTCCAGGCTTCTTTGGTGTGACTGAACATCTCCGAATGACATTTCGCACGGTTTTTCTGTCTAACTTTAATATTTTGGCTGTCTCTGCAATGGCTCCTTTTCCTAGCTTTTTCTTTTCGACATATTCGTGCACATTATACACAAATAACTGACTTTGTTTGTTCAACGTTTTGGTTTTGGATACTTTTCTGTTAGGTGCTCCGGAAGTGCTTGGTTGAGGATTATCTTGGTTTGTTGAATGATCTGGAACTTCGGTTGTGTCCCACGGTCGCCACATGTCGATACAAACTCTGTTTTCACATAATATTTCTAAGATATAACAGTAAACTAGGAAAAAATATTAAAAAATACACTTTGTCAATCGAAGAATACGAACTTACGCACCTCACACTGCTCTCTTGTTGCCGAGTTTGTGAATGTGAAAGGCAGCGAAGAGAAGGCCTTGGGCGAGGAAGTGACTTGGCAACTTCCAGCCTGTTGACAGCATGCTCACCCTGCATGCTTCGCAGGATTGCAATGTTCTAAAGGGTGGGAGGATCTGGTTTCCAAAGGAAACAAGCGCACTTTGATGCCGCTGGGGATCCAAAGAACGAGGCAAGTATATGCATGGTGGAGGTAGTGGAATGTGTACAACTGCTCGCCAGGACCAGTACATCATCCAGGTGGCAAAAAGGAATCGATCTGTCACTCCAGTCCAAATTGCTCAAGACCATGTCGGTGCTTCAGGTGTCCATGTCTCCCCAAAAAGAATTACACGACGACTGAATAGTGGTGGGTTGTGTGGCAGGAAGCCAGTTAAGTGTGTGCCATTAAAACCAGCTCACCGTCATGCCAGATTACACTGTGTGTGCAGCATCGTAACTGGGACCAAGACAGATGGGCAAATGTGATGTTCTCTGATGAATCGCAGTACTGTGTGACAAATGATTCTGGACATCAAATGGTTTAAGAGAACGTGGGACACGATATAATGCACAGCACATCTGTGAACGTGACACGTAGCCTATGGGGGGACCCGGAGTCATGCTATGGGGAGGCATAATGAAAAATGGGAAAACACCACTGCACATCTTTGCCACAGAATCCGTTACTGGAGCATGGTATTCTACCGATATCCTGGGAGGTTATGGTAGTTTTTTCGGATTGCAGTGGGCCCTGACTTTCTTTACATGGATGATAATGATCGTCTGCACAGAACTGTCCAAGTGACAGAGACACTGCAAACAGAAACCATCACCCGCATGGACTGGCCTGCATATTCACCAGATCTCAATCCCATCAAACATGCGTGCGATGCTCGCAAATGAATCACAAATGAATCCCCCCACTCGGGACCCTCCAGTAGCCGAAAACTGCACTTCAGGAAGAATGGGAAAATATACCCCTTGCGCTCACGAACTCTCCCATCAACAGCATGCCGAACAGGTGTGCAGCTTGCTCTGCAGTCCGCTTTGGCCACACGCCATACTGATTTCCTCTGGACTCACTCTACACATGCCAAATTGTGATTCATGTGCTTTCCTCACTTTGTTTTGTTATTGCTGGTTTTGCTTTATGACGTCCTGTTTCTTTAGTTGCTGGGGAATCCCCGTCATCTTTTCTCAATAAACCTTAACTGATATCTGTACTTATATATTGTTCACTTGTTGCACCCTGATCACGTACTCAAAAGTTATTGGTCAAAACGTGTTTGTTCCTTAGCAATTGTCGACCAGTGTAGCTTAACCTTGCGGGTTGGCCATGTGGGAACACGTAAAATCAATACGTTCATTAAATGCATATTAAAATATGACATCAACTAATGAATAGATTCTCTCGGGCTATCGACCAGGTGACTTCTGCAAACATTTTTGGGCTTTCGAGGGCTAATGTCACTCTCATCTTCAGGGTAGAAGTGAAGTGAAGATGAGGGTGATGTTCACTCTCAAAAGGTTTGAAACCTTTTCAAAGCTCATCAATGCATTGTTCGTTGTCAGGAAAGCTTCAACACTTACATCGCTCTTCACCATCTTTGGACAACTTTGATATTGTTTATGATATCCACTGAAATTTGTATGCTGTCTTTTGGTTGATTTACCCTGGTAGACGATGGTTCAGCTTTTTTCACCCATGAAATCTTTACTTCCACATTGTTTATTTAATTAAGGATTGTAATTTACAAAGGATCCTTCTATGCTGAAACTGCCGGTCTTTCACACAATTGTTGTGTCATACCACTGATATATTCTGATTTCACTATAACGTTGATATAATTTTTTTAAGAGAATTTAAACATTAAATAAAAATAGTAATCATTGTTCTTCGACATTTCTTGACGTACAAATACATAATGGAATGAACCACTCTGTACAATTTGTTTAATAGTATATGTATATAAATAATTGCTATTCAAAATATTTAAAAAGTTTTATTGTACTGTACGAACTTTGTAATAAAATACTATTATTTACATGCAATGAATATGTTGATTAAAGTTAAAGTCGTAGTATGAATATCCATGCACTAATTATTAGTTAAGTTATTAAAGAGTAACATTATCCTGTCTAATGAGCCTGATATATGCATGCCAGTATATCAATCTCTTTTTCTGTCGGGCAAGCAGGACAGGAATCTTTCTTCCAATCCAATCCAAGTTTCATATTGAAATGAAACAATACACAACTTGGACCAAATTGTGAGAAAAAGGGTTCCAGTCCTCTTGCATAACCTATTAGAATATGTCGCTTCTTGGAACTTTAACAACACTACTGTAACATCTTATTAACTTTTAATGCCCTTGCAATGAACTCTTGAGCTGTTCTCCTATTGGTTACAGCTTATGCAATTCTTTAATGTCCATCAAAAATTAGCACACAAACTGGAATAGTTCTCCAGTTGTAATATCTGTGTTTCATTCCTTTCCCCTTTTCATCATTATTTAACATTAAAGATCATTCTCTTCATAATTGTCTGTTTTATACATTGTACTTTTCTGGTCCCTAATAAAGGAAAATATTATAAAACTTTCCCCAATTTAACATCATTAGTTCATAATCCCTCCCCTGAAAATCATATAATGGAGGTTATTATAACTAGTAGTCAATAGTTAAGTAAATACTGTGTCCTAGTTTTACATTTGAGAAAATAAGCATAATTTTTTAAAAAATACATGATCAAATTTCTAAAGAAATAACATTAGAACATACGTATTTATATATGCACACTGATCTCTCTCTCTCTCTCTCTCTCATGCACACAAATAAACAACAATGAATTGTTTATTACATTCTTTGCATTATCATTTTATTGAAATGTATCATTAAAGTTGCAACATTCACAAACATTAAACCATTACCATATAACAAATCTGAACATATAAAATATGTTATTTTAATTTGAAAATATATGTAGGCTTTACATAATTTCATTATAATCTGGGATATTAAATGTTCATTCATTGAAAAATTAACATCCTTTGTACGTAAACAATTGCATTCATATTTTTATTGTGATAATTGTGTTTTTCAAGAACATTTGACAGATCAGTTTTACCACAATAAGAAAATACAAATTCTCTACTGCTTATATAATACTAACATGAAGAATAATATTTATTTCTCATTTGAGATTTTTAAAATAAATATTTTATATTGTTGTCTTATAGTTTATCTTATAGTAACTGCCACTCATACATGAATTCATTTTGAATGCTCGATCAATAACCTAAAGTTATTGGAAGCATTTCATATCCTAATTGTATGTCATATACTTATATAAATTTTGTGAATATAAACTATTGTAGTATTTCAAGACTTAAATGCTTCCAATATAACATTCCAAAGACTATCAAAGAGAACTATTATGTGGTTAGTTCTTCATGCTTTAGTATTGAATGGACTTTTTGTTAGTATCATGTACCTGTAAATTTATGAAAATAATGTAAATAGAATAACATACATTTTGTACTAGGATAAGTTTGTGTGTATGTACATATGTGAGTATTCCTCTGTAGTTGTTCCTATGTATATACTTAATATGTAATAAATGTTACAATAAAGTTTTAAGATGATTTGTTCTTGAAAATTTAAAGTGAAACATTAAATATTGGCAAAAGGTCCTGTCAATCCTTAGAAGAAAAACTCCTCACACTCTCGCAACCATGTTTACTCTATTACAATTTGTATCAGTGTTGTTCATTATAATTAGTAATAGCATCTCTCACATTGTTACAATCTAAAGCTATACTTGGTACTTGGCACACACTTGAATATGTTAAATATTCGCTCACATTGTCACAGCATGAGGAAAAATCCAGGAAATTATTTAATGAACTCTAAATAATACCATGTAAGGTTTGGTGATTTGACTTGTATTTCCAAATGTGGCATTGTCTGCCTGCCGTAAGGCCAGCCGCACATGAGATCTGACACAACACAGCGTGACGAGTGTCACAAACCGTCTCAGGAAAGGTTTAACATAACATATTGTGATGTGCGTATTACTCACTGCTAAATAAAAATACATCGTTAAAAAGATCAAAGATCAATGACTTACGTGTGTGAGTATGAAATGTCGATCAAAACAACGTTTCAGAGGCCCAAGACTGCCTCCTTCTCCAGATTGATGCATATTCTTAGATACCTGACATGGTGTCACGTTAAGAAAGTGTTAGTTGAGGATACAGGTAAAAAACACTTATGGAACTTCTTCTTCTTCTTCTTTTGTTTATTATTATTATTATTATTATATACACATTAGTCTTACTAGCCCCCATGGCAGAGTGGTTAGCACATCTCGCTACAATGCCAGGGATCTCAGGTTCGAATCCCAACCTGGACATGTATGTTTGTGAGTGCCCATTAATCAATTTCATCATATCATCATACATCCCCATCTTCACAAATTAGCCAAAAGTGGCTCAAAAAGCAAAGTAAAAAACGAAATGAATCAATTCAACATTAATCTCTTATAGGTGGCCTCACTCTCGATGAAACATTTGATTCGAGTCGCCTTGCGATGGGTTGCGACAGTTTGCAACAAAATAATGACGGCCTGTTGTTTGCTCTTGCATCGAGCAGCATGCAACAAAATTCTCTGCACATGCGTGAATCCATTCTCTTCAGCCACAGACATCTTATTACAGACTGGAAATAGAGATACAAAAAAGAAAACCTATTTGAGTAACCCCTATGGCCCCTGCAATAAATATTGCCCCAGTGCAAGAGCAGTAGCAGCAGTATGCACATATCAAGTCAAAACATGTAAATTGATACTTTAATTCTACATACACATCATACACATTGATACATTGATTCTGCTGTAAATAGTTATCATGCATCGTTACCCGTTTCCTAAATTATAAACCAGACCTGGACCTATTACAATATTGGACAAAACCTGCAATCAAATTTTAGCTAACAAACAAAATGACTCATTGTGTTGTGTCACATTGTGTCTCGTCATCAGTGCATTGAATAATATTGTGTCCCGTCATGTTATGTCACCAGGGCCGGATTAAGATGAAATTGGGACTGATGCTTGAAATCTTCGGTGAATAATAAACACAATGACATTATAGTTATGTCACAACGCAAAGAATAATAGTAACTGTATAATAAGTAATGCTGTGTCTAGGTGTCCGGAATTGGGGCTCCAAATTTCATTCTAAGATTTATTCTCAGTTTAATATAGCAAAAGAAAACTGTTCAGCTTTCAGAAAATTCTCCTCTGTTTTCATCTGGGCCAATTTCAGGAATTGACCTAATGCTGCAGCATCAATAGCACCCACTTTAATCCGGTCCTGTACGTCACATCATGTCGTTGGATCCGGTGTGTGGCTGGCCTACAGGGGAACAACCCTTCTACATTTAATTATTTTAGATAGTCAGTGAAGAACATGTAACTTTGCAGAGTGAAATTACCTACATTTTGCATGTACCATGAGAACAAAATTAATTAGATACTTTTTGTCTGGACCAAAATATAGTCCTTACAAAGAAGTAATATACAAGTTCCAGGAAACTCATGATGCTGCCACCAGTAAGAAATCCTATTACTCCTCCGAGGGTAACTGAAATGAATCACAGAATGAAAAGACTTCCTGTAATTCTTTAACAACATATCAATATATATTTTAATGTAATTTTTATCATCAAAATTAAAGTCAAAAGAGGAAAACCTTCATCAGAGTACTGATATTCAATTTTAAACTAGAAATAAATGTTGAGTTTTTGTACTTTTAACCACTGTTTTAAGTTTCTGTATACCTACACTTCAGAGACTGATTCTGTCTCCATTCTCAAGGTAGTGTGTTTGTCTCGAATTAGTCATTAGCTTGCAGACCCCAAACATGTGGTGAACAAAATTGAACAAAAATACAAACAAGGAGCATAAACAACAGCAGGGCCACAAAGCATAGTTTTGACACTATCACTCCAAGCACCCAAGATCCCACAGACACTTTCAATAGAAGTTTGCTTTCGATGTCGGGCCACCATGCCAAGCACGCAGTTCCAGAGGCTACTGTTGAATTAATCCGAGCGTCCTTCTAGCAAGTAGGCAGTTATGTACAATTGAATTTAGAGTAAATCCTTGAAATGTGAAAATATTGTAAAATAAATTTTCTTTAATAACGATATTTTTCTTGGCTTAACATCTTTAAAAGATATAAAATTTTATGGATCGAATGAGTTTATTGTTTCATTTTTGTTTCTAGCATGTCTATTTGGTATTATACTTGAATTTGTAAATCATTCATAACACCCATAACAAAACAAAGGTAATATCCGTGATACAGGATTCTTTGTTTTCTTGATATTGAATTTAAGAATATTTTCAAAAATAAAAATGTTGAGGATTTACATTGTTATTTATACATAACACAATATGCATTTCAATGTGTAAGGTTCATTCAGAGACCACAGTATTTTATTTAAAGCTTTCCACCTATAAAGACAATTTACAAATTTGCTAACACCCATGACAGCATATTTCCTTCAAATTTTCTAACAAGGTTTTTTATCTTAGTTCATGTGAGTTTCGCTACAGGATGCTGATTCTGTTACAATTGGAAAAGAAAAGTAAGTTTCCTCGCCATTGCTCGCCACAGAATACCTTCTCTGCAGACATCTCCATAAAACTGATATCAGGACTGTTTTGAATATCCACACTTGTCATGAATTAGCAGACATGAAATTTTTGCATAATATCATCAATGGTGAAACTAAAACCGAATTTCCAATCAATCAATTTCATCTATAAGTATCCACACAGCCAACTACCAAAGTAAGCCTCTTTCACAATCCCACTACAAGGCTCTCCCTTATATAACTGCCTCTTTCTATAGGCTTCCCCATTTATATAACAATCTACCTCCAAATTTATACATTTTCTTGCCAGAACACATTTTCTGACAATCACTAAGACTGTACGTGTATCTTTTAAATTTTTTTCTGTGCCATCTTGTACCTATTGTATTGTTGTTATTTTTTTTTCATTGCCCTTGTATTGTTTTGTTGTTGCTGTTTTGTTTTTGTTTTCCTGTTGCTACAGTTTCAGCACAAAATGGTCTTTCAGTACCGTATCTGAAACTTTAAGTAAATAAATAAATAGGTCACACTAACTTCACAGTTCAAAAATGGAGGGAAAATATAACACCCATGACAAATGGATTCACTGTTTAGTAATTATAAAATAAATTGTAAAGTCAAGGGTCGTTTCCGACCACAACCATTTAATTTTGCTAATTTCAAAAATGGCAAGGAGGGGAAATATAGAGAGTATTATGTTTTTTTTGTTAGTAAAGGTTTCAAAAGAGCATCATTATCTTGGAGGATAAGTTTGCGGTTACTCATTACGGAAAGTTGGTCTTACCCCAAGCCTCATTCGACTGTGAAGATCATACCTGCAGTTTCTACTCTCCCACGCAGTTGACGCATCCTTCTATTTGCAACTTGCAACTTCCATGTAAAGGAAAAGTGTCCAGTTTCATTGACTTCAACGTAACTTTCCCTATGGAAGAAGATAAATGCTAACTCTATGCAGGTAATTGAAGATCAGGTTATTTTACATGTATGTATATAGACTGTAGTTGAAATGAATTAAGCTGTCTTCCAAGTAATAAAAAAAATGCTTATAAATACGGATGCTTGCTTATAAATGCTTTACACATGCCAAGCAACAGTGCAACAAGATCCAATGAGGATGGTGGCATTGGCCACTGAAATTAATAGAGAACGAAGAAGAAAAAGCAGTGAGTCAGGCCCGTACCCAGGGAGCCATAATTGTTTGTAGATGTGAACCTATAAAAAATTTCGAAAATAACATCGACCATTTTTCAAAATTGTAAAAATTTCAATTTTGTCCTTTCTTCATGCTAAGACTTGTCTACCCAGACTTGGTGGAGGAACATATAGTGGTTCGGATACCACTTTAAACTTTAGGTCCAGTTCCAATTAGTCTATCTGTGCATAAAAATGGACCTAAAACAAAAGTTCAATCTTGTCTACTAAGAGAAAGTAAATTGTCCTTGTCCCCAGTTTTGGCACCCAATCACCACTGCTGGCTACCAGGTGAAAATTTCTCTCTCTTTCTCTTTCTTTCTCTCTCTCTCTCTCTCTCTCTCTCTCTCGGTTAACCATAGCCCGCTTCGATCCTTGGTAGCTGGCTATGGGTTAACTCAGATTTAGAATTCTTTATTGTAATAATAATTGCTAATGCATATAATATAATTTATAAATATATTATTTTCTAAGCATAGAATTATTGTGGCTGTTCAATGGTTCTGGTATAAGAAAATAAAGGAAATTTCAAATCATTTTTAATTTGCGAAACTCAGAACTATCGAATACTTCTGAGCAGTATTGCTGATTGGGTGCCAAAATTGGGTAGGAAAGGAAAGGCAAGGAAATTTATTTTCTCTTGGTAGAGAAGCATTAACCTTTTGGATCTCAAGCGTCTCGATCGAGACGCTGTGTCAAGGTCGTAGTTTTTTTGTTATAACTTTTCTATTTTTGGCTAGAATTTCGATTTTTTTTAATATATATTGTTCCTAACACATGTATTTAACAGAAATGTTTTTTTGCATTTTTTTTTGTCTTCATGAAAATGGAGGGGAAAAGGCGGGAAAAGGTACTTCTCTTTTGCGTCTCTTTTCAAGGTCAAATTTTTGCCGACAAAGGAAGACCGGATTTGCTGTTCTAAAGCAATGCTTTTTCACTCCCGCCTGTGAACTGCATTCGAAGGAAGCTTGTTTATCAGTATCCGATGTCAAAATGAACGTTTTTCCGTGAGGGCGCAAGCAGGGGGAAGACTGCTTGTTGAATCTGTGTTGTGAGAATGGAATTTCGAAGCGCGCTGAAGGAAATTTTTTTTTATAGCACAAGTGTCCACAAGTTGCGACAGGGGTTACCCTGCATTGTCTAAAAATAGAATTTCAAGCAGCTGCAAGAATCGGTGCTCATTTTTCACTGCGTTCTAGCTTTTCGTCCGTGAATGTTGTGCATAGGTGTCGTTTTGTGCCCAAGTGCGAGGACATTTTTTGGGTGAAGTGACAATTTTTTAAAATAATTTTTGGGGGTTTTCTCCCTTCCCCCTACATATATACGCCAAATTTGCATAAATTTTGCATTTTGTGCATTTTGACATTTTCGGGAGGGGTGGGGCGGGGGGGGGGGCGAAACACCATTTTTTTTTTTAAAAAAAAAGTATTTCATTCTGCGTACAACGGTATATCTTTCATATCTCTAGGGCATTTAATTTCTGAGCTATAGTCATTTCAAGGTACCGCTGTGTTGTGAAGCTTGAATCAGTGGCGTGCCGACCACTCCTTTTGGGAGTACAACTCAAGTCGTACATTGGTCATACGACAATGATGCAAACATTTTTTTGTTTCTTACATGCCAGCGATAATTTCTATGTGTATTTTGAACTTTTCATATCCTTTTTTTCGGGAGGGGGAGGGCGAAACCCCATTTTTTTTTAAAAAAAGTATTTTCTGGGGATTTCCCCACTTTCCCCCTCCATATATACGCCGAATGTGCATACATTATATATCGTCTGAATCTGTGATTCATTCTGCGTACAACGGTATATCTTTCATATCTCTAGGGCATTTAGTTTCTGAGCTATAGTCATTTCAAGGTACTGCTGCATTTTGAAGCTTGAATCAGTGGCGTGCCGACCATTCCTTTTGGGGGTACAACTCAAGTTACATTGGTCATATGATAATAATGCAAGTATTTTTGTGTTCCTTACATGTCAGCGATCATTTCCATGTGCATATCGACACTGTCATGTACTTTTTTCTTGGGGGGAGGGTGGGGGAACCAAATTCTTTTTTTCGAAATTTTGGAATTTTGAGACTTAGCCCCCTCCCTCCCGCCACATACGCCGAATTTGCATAAATTTCATATAGTCTGAATCTCTGGTTCATTCCGCGTACAACGGTATATCACTCATCTCTCTAGAGCAATTTGTCTCCGATCTACACTCATTTAATTGAAACTCTGCATTTTGCTCAAAATCAGCTCGCAACCGAGAGGCTTACTTGTGAAAATGGCCTTGGGACTCAAAAGGTTAAGAGGCCATAGTACAAAGGCAAAAGTGCCAAAAAAAAGTTGGGGGCAGTTGCCCCCAGGTTCCCCCAAATAGCCGCCACTGTGTGTGTATGTGTATATATCTGGTCCCTCCCTGAAAAAATCCTGGGTACGGGTCTGAAGTGAGTACTAGTTTCTCCATATGTATATACTACCGTGTCTTTCTTTTCCCAGCTATAAAAAAAAATGCCTGTTTTCCTTGAGAACCAAGGCAACTTTTTCAAATGTTGTTGTTTGAATTTATCGGAATTTCATGATAATGGTCCAGGAATTCCTACACACATCAAGTTTTATTAGTGGTTGACATGGATCAAAGGATCAAATTAATCTTTGGCAGATCCAATAACATAGCAGCCCCCATCTGCAAAGTTATCTTATGCATTCTTGAAATTTTGCATACACCAAGAATTCAATAGATAATGATTGCATAGAAAATTTAATTTAAATCCAAGTCTGAACGCAACATCTTTTTTACTTGTGACTGTGCAGGCAAATTAGTGCCAAAACACCTGCAATTAAGGAATCTTCGTACAGTAGGGACTCAATATTGTCCCCCGAATACATATTATGTCCAGTCTATGATTGATTGATTGATTTGGTTAATCTTTAATTTTCTCTGCTAATTTTGGCTAATATTTCTCTTGTAGTCTAGTTGTTACAAGCATAGAAACACAGTTTTTTTGTTGTGATGTTTCAGGAGAACACACGCTCCCTTCACCAGACATTAATTTTTAGTTTGATTAAAGATACAGTTATAACATCACAACAAGAAACTGTGTTTTTATGCTTGTAACAGCCGTGGAATACAAGAAACCTTTAAAATTCAATGTAGCTGAAAATATCAAAAATCTCTGTAAAAGGGATGATGACTTTGGTTGCCTGATGATATTTGCTATTTATGATTTTTTTTAAAATTTGATAAAAAAAAATTTCATCTTAAATAATAATAAAACAGATTGCTTGTTTCACAGTTAAGTTGCTACATTCCAACAATGCAACATTGACAAGATCCATTGTATAACTGATTTTTTTTTTTTGTTTAAAAAATTTAGATTTTTAGATTTAGATTTATTTCATCCATAAATCACATTTACATTTTCATGCTGTGATATTGAACATGTTAGTCAAACATTACAATATACTAATACAATCAATTATAATAATGTAATATACATATATACAATGAAATGATACCTTAACCTATTACAGGTTTATGCTTGGAGGTGTGTACTGATATTAGTTTTACTGTGTATACATAAAAGTAACTCACAAGATGTGAACTTGCATCTGTAGACAGAAGCCTACTCCATAGCCACCTGGAAATATCTTCTTCCGTGTCTCCGATGGACTGGGAATGGATAGACACCACCACCAAAGCCCGCATGGAACTACAAGCCAGCAAGACCATGGACAAGCAGAGCAGAAAATACATCCGCCTAGCTTCAACCAACAGCCAACCGATCTCCATTTTGTCCAAGGGGTTGAACTTCGCCCCAGCTCCTAAAACCATTCCAACCACAGACATAATCAGCAGCATCGAACAAGCCGTCCGCCAAAGCCGAACATCACAGCAGCAGAGAAAGCCATGCTCAAGCAACTGAGAGATGACCAAGATATTATCATTCTACCAGCAGACAAAGGAAAAGCCACTGTTATACTTGAATCCACAGAGTACGACAGCAAAATCACCGACGGCACATACCGGCCTCTACTCTGAGACCCCACAGCTGCAATAGAGAGAAAAAACAGGGTTCTACTAACGAAATCCACGCTGCCGAAACAAACTCGGGACCGGTTAACACCCAATGGAACAGTACCTCCACAACTGTATGGCCTTCCCAAAATACACAAAGCTGCTATATCATTAAGACCTATTGTCAGTGCCATTGGATGCGCTACCTACAGACTGGCCAAATTCCTCATGGCACAACTCCAGCTTCGGGCAAGTGCCAACACCATGTCAAGAACTCATCGGATTTCATCAAAATCCTGCAGAACATCAGAACTTCTCCCAGCAACCTTCTAGTTAGCTTCGACCTAGTATCACTCTTCACCAGAGTGCCTCTTCAAGATTACTTGAAACTGTCACAGCAACATTTCGCACCAGATATCATCAGCTTCTTCAAACACACCCTGACTTCAACCTACTTCAGCTACAAGGGCAGGTACTACGAACAGACTGACGGAGTGGCGATGGGATCCCCATGTATACAGGAAGCCCACTCACAATGACCTTAACGCCAAGAGTTTTCACCATCCAGCCCAGTGGTCAACCATACTCTCTACATTGTTTCACCGGGCCATCTCCATCATCGACACAGAGCACCTTCAAGATGAAATAAGACACCTGCGCACAGCTTTCAGACAGAATGGATACACGGAAGGCATCATCAACAAGACACTAGAATGAGTAATGCACAACAAAAACAACCAACAAACAAACTCGAACCTCCAGACAACCAAGAAGAGAAGAAGATAGCCATCATCCCATACACTGGAAACCTCTCCGCAGTCATCAGCTGCATTCTTGCAAAGCACAACATTAAGACGATCCACAAACCACCACAGAAAGTCCGAACCTGACTTCGAAACCCTAAAGACGACA
Source organism: Lepisma saccharinum (assembly GCF_977018435.1). Taxonomy (NCBI): domain Eukaryota; kingdom Metazoa; phylum Arthropoda; class Insecta; order Zygentoma; family Lepismatidae; genus Lepisma; species Lepisma saccharinum. The sequence goes on along the minus strand of NC_139241.1, from coordinate 82,146,623 downwards.
TAGGACCGAAGACACTCAGGGTTTACCATATTATCTGTACCTGTGGTAAAGCCTACATTGGGCAAACGGCGAGGACAATCGAACAACAATGCAAAGAACATGCCAGCTACATAAATAACTTTCACCTAGAAAAATCTGGGTTAGCAGAACATTCCATCCAAGAGGGCCATAGAATCAACTTCACAACCACCAAGATCATCAATTAGTCATCCAATTACTGGGACAGAATCATTAAAGAAGCAATAGCCATCCATGGGGAAAAAGAAAACCTGAACAGGGACACGGGACTAGAACTGGACTCAGCCTGGTTAGCGATAGTCGACTGGGAGCACGGACATCGTAGAGACGGTACCAGATTGGCACGCCTGCACCGTACCCCTCCCACATCAAATACATAAAACCATACCCAAACTTTTCTCTGCACTTCAGTCTCTGAAGATGAGAGTGACATTAGCTCTCGAAAGCTCAGCAGCCTATCCAGAAATCACCTGGCTGATATCCCGAGAGAACTTCTTCATCATTTGCTGCCAGGAAAGCTTCAAGAATTACTCCATTTAAACATGTTAAAGTTACAATATAAAAAATAATATTCTGTAATGGATTAAAACATTAAATGTTGACAGATAATATAAAGGTCAGACTAATAACATTATAAAATAATACTAAAATTGCACTCATGTAATATACCAGATACAACATGCGAGATTGGATCCAGCACTTTCGTGGATGAATCCATGAACCTCCAATCCATCAACCCACAAGTGAGTTGATGGAATAGATTCATAAATTAACTCACTGAGTAAAAGCAATGGTACAACAGATGGTTTCTTAGTATCTTTTTAAATTTGGCTACTGCTTCAATAGTTTTTATATGATCTGGTAACTTGTTGTATAGGTGGATGCCTGTGGATTTTGGACCTTTTTCAAACAGTGATGTGTTATGCACTGGAACTGCAAAATTGGAGTTTTTCCTGATGTTGTAATGATGCCCATTGTTATAACTGTATCTTTAATCAAACTAAAAATAAATGTCTGATGAAGGGAGCATGTGTTGTCCTGAAACATCACAACAAAAAACTATGTTTTTATGCTTGTAACAACCATGGACTAGAAGAGAAATAATTCTACAATGCAAGCAATGTGTTCATACAAGATAAATTTTGGCTAATCGCAAAGATGAGTATTAGTGATGATAAGATGAATATGATGAAGGGATACTCTCAAAGAACACCCATGCGCAGGCCAGAATTCAAACTTTGTATTCCTGGCATCATAGCACGCTGTGCCAACTACTCCATCTTGGAGGCTGGCAAAATAGTCTGGGACTATATATAATGCTGGAGAGAAAACTAATACATAAGGTTTCTTATATATATAATATTAACTTACGTTTTGCAAGTATCGAGGAAACTCCTGAGAAAAGAAGAAGAAGCCAGAAGAAGAAGAAAGGAATGGTGGTGGTGGTGGTGGTGATCTCCTCTCTCTCCCTCAGGGAGAAAGGCAAGGAAAGAAGGAAGAGAGAGAGAGAGAGAGAGAGAGAGAGAGAGAGAGAGAGACCTAAAGAGAAAGAAGAGGAAGAAATGGAAATTTTCTTTTCTCTCTTTCCTCCCTCTTCCTCTTCTAGTTTCTCCCTTTTTCTTTTTCCTTTCTTTCCTCTTTCCCCAGTCCTCTTTCTGGAGAGAGAGAAAGAGAACAAAGGAGATTGAAAATAGGAGGGGGAAGAACTCCACCCATGCTCTTTCATGGGAGGAGCAGGTTGGGTGGGTGCCTCTTCTTTCCTCTCGTAAGGGAGAATCTCTCTTTGGGGAGGTTTGGTGTTGGGGGAATCACCTTCCTTATCCATTCTTCTTTGTTTCTTTCACTTTTTCGAGAGAGAAAGAGAAGGAAGGGAAATCAAAGAAGGAGAAAGAAAGAGACATAGAGAAAAAGAGACATTTTCTTTGTCTCTCTTTCTCTTCTTTTTTTCTTCCCACGGAGGGGGGGGGGGGCTAAAGGGTTTGAGGGGGTGCGGTGGGAGGAGGTGGTGATATCTTTTTCCTCTTCTTCCCGGGGGTCCGAGGGGCGTTTGGTGGGTTCCTCTCTCTTTCTTCTTCCTTTTCATCTCCCTCCCGTAATTTACACAACCTTCATCATGAATGACATTTCTTCGAGACCCATATTCCCTTTGATTACATATCAACAAAGACAAAAAGATACACCATCTGGACTAATTTCATAATAAATGTTGGAAATTCATTTTAAGCATAAATTGTAACAGCAAAGTCCAGTCATGGTGCTGACTACACATCACATCGTTACTAGTTGGAGATCGCACACCTCAATAGCCCTTGAAGGCAGTTGCACCGCGGGTTAGTAATAGCAAATGTTTTCATAGCTTTAAGTACATTCAAAAATAATGCTGCTTTTTAATTATCGTACTTACCTCATTCTTCTAATAATTATTGGTTGTGGTTCGACACAAGACAACCAGCAGGGACAATTAAAACCACCTTCATATACTGGGACGGAAGTGACTGGAAACAGGTTTTCTAGAAGAAATTAAATACTGGGGTTATAATTTATCCTTTAAGGGAAATGTTGATGAATGCCAGCTCTTATGCATAATTTTGTAACAAACCAAAGCGAGAAATGATTACCACCATATTCAAAAACTAGCTAATGAAAACAAAAACAAGCAAATGAAAACAAAAACATGCTCTTCTTTTCATAGATATGTATAAATATTTATAGACCCCAAAATTGCAGAAGATTTTTCTATCCTTGAAGAAGAAACTAAGTGCCTATTACTCATATATAATGCGCACTTTTTTCCAAATTTTTTTGCCTCCCAAGAACAGTGAAGCATATTATGCATGGAATATTTAGGACAGCAAACATGAAACCGTACAGGGTCATTCAATGATTTTGTGACACTTGCATTGATTTTTCATGTTTACGGAACGCTATCATATTATATATCGTTGTAAAGCTTAAATTCTGTAGTTTCTGATTATGGCAACATTATTCCATTCAAGATGGCAACACTAATGTGCAATGAGATTGAAATAAGCTCATCACAAAATGAAGGAACATTAATATTTTTATTGTACTTTGGATGAGAGAAAAGATAAGGAAAATAAAATAATAATTTAAATGTATTACTGGCCAAATAATATGACATATATGAGGCGTGTAAATGCCTTAATGGAAGAAATCTTGTGCTGCTAACTGCTAGTTTGAGGGCCCTGAATGTGCCTCTTATAAATGTTACATTAGTTAAGGGAAAAGTATATACCGGGTGTCCGAATTGAAACGCCCTAATTTCAAATGCTTATATTAAACATAATATACATGCAAGAACAGTGTGGTAGGTGGTACATGGTAACTTAGCTGTGGAAATTTTAAATAGGCAATGAATAGTAACAATTCGTTTGTTTTGTATCGTTCCAGGTAGTGAAAAGTGAAACATATCTTCATATGTTAAACAATTTTGTGTTTAATCAGATAACACATTGACACCAAAACCTGCTTTTCCAGCAGAATGGAGCACCTGCACACTGGCATTTGGCAGTCCAGAACATATTGAATGAGGAATTCCCACAAAAATGGATTGGGAGAGGTGGTCCAATTCCTTGGCCACCCCGGTCGCCTGACATTACTCCCCTGGATTTCTTCCTGTAGGGGTATGTTAAGGACATGGTCTATGCAACAAAAGTGTCAACTGTGGAACAGCTTCGTGAGAGGATTCGCGGTGCTATTGAGGCAGTTACGCCACAGATGCTGCAGGCAACCTGAAGAGAAATTGAGTATCGCCTCGACATTCTCCATGCCACTTGTGAAGTGCACATAGAAATTTACTGATTGCACAGACATAACTTCATACCTATGTGTATTCATTGTTGTATAAATCTTTTGAATGTATTAAATTCGTGCGGTACTACAGTCGTTTAAAGTTAGGGCGTTTCAATTCGGACACCCTATATTTTGAAGATTTTTTTAGAAAAAGTAAAGAGGAATTGAGCAAAACCGTGTATAAATGTTTAAATGCCATTTTCCACGTTTTTTCACTTCGTAATGTAATGTTCAGTGAAAACAGTGCCATTCTGTTGGAATTCGAGCATGCTCCTCCCCACACAGGGATGCATATCAGCAGTATTTGTTGGCCAAGAAATAATAGAAAATAACTTCTTGAGCACTGAAAACCATAAAGTAATTTTGATCTCTTTCTACTATTACTGAATAACCAGGGTGGTTAAAAAGTGGTTAGATGCTAAAAACAGTGGAGGGAGAGGGGGGAGGTGGCATGGGTTGGTGACAAGAGGATATTCTCCTCTTGGTCTACATAGCAACAGGTGACTCTTTGAATAGGCAGGATGTCATTCACTGTCGATCGGCATAGCAACAGCTTTACGACCACCTGCAACTAAGAAAGCCATTTCTTGAACCTGGATTGTACTGTGCATTATATACAAGACATAACTTTTGTCACTTGTCCCAATCAAAAACATTATACATGCATAAACATGGACGTCCGCACGTTTTTTTTTTGCAGGGAGGGCAAGGAAAGTATTTTTTTCCAGGGGGGGGGGCAAACGAAGACAAATTTTCCCCAAAAATAGGGTTGTTCCCTAAAAAACATTGCTTAAATTTGAATTTATGGTGTTCATGCAATAATTAACACATATTATTGTGGCTAAAATGAAATTATATGTGTGAAATACATATTTTTTGGTTGACTTTTATTTTCCAGGGGGGCCATGCCCCCTCTTCCCCCCCTTCTGGATGCCCATGTGCATAAACACGGTATGCAAGTCAGTGCTCGAAGTGGAAACTCTCAGGTTCCAGGTAGGGTAGGTTAATTTTTGGGATAGATGGGAAGTGGAAAATGTTAGGTGGGGGAATGTTTCGTCGACCCTTGGGGTTAGCTGGGGGATGCTTCTAGGGTTTAACATAGAGACAATGAGACAGCTGTTTTTTTTGTTGTTTTTTTTGCTAACTGGGGTGATACCATTTGCCTCCATTTCCCCTCACTTCAAGCACTCGTTCAGCTTGTATGATTCAACATGGAGACAGTGAGGCAGGTTGAGGAATGCTTAAAAAAATTATTCCAGGAACAAAATGAACATGAACGAATATACAATGTATAATCACTTGAACATTTCTCCGAAGTTATTACGTTTACACAAAAAAATCTTGAGAATCAAAATTAAAGTTCCACTGGAAATGATTCAACATCAGTGCCACTTTGATTCTCTGCCATCTTGAAAAGCTACCGAACACTGATTAACAATAGGTTTCCCTATTTTATATCAAATTGTCATTTCCTTCATTTCTGGTAAAAGGACTACAAGGAATATACTCGCCCTCTTCATTAACATTAATTGACGTTTCCGATCTTACTTTTTTTGTTTTCAAGGCATTTCATTCCATCTTTATCGCATAATGGCTGGTTTTCTGAAAAGAAAAGAAATGATAAAAAGGAAGAACATTTATATTTTGCAACAATTTTCAATATTTAATAGGTCTGTGTAATATCTACTGTGTTCAATACTGATTTCAAAGTCTAATACAGCATAAAAGTCATTCCTATTTCTGTTATGATGTCTCGGTTATTATTTGTAACTATTGCTGAGTTCTTAGAAGTAACAGTTACTTATTTTTAGTACTATAGTTGACATTACTAACTCAACACAGTTACTTTTTCAAGATGTTCACATGAGAGTTCATGACTATTAAAATTGTGAGAAAAATGTTCTACTGTACTCCATGTGACTCAAGGATATTTGTAGAACACGCAGGACATAAGAGTGTATAACCCCCATACATTACCTTGGACATGTTTCAGCTTTTTGACGGAAAAAGAAATATAATGTTAATCCTTAATTTCACTAAAGGGGTTCACTTTGAATCTCTATATTTTAAATATAAAATGTATTAAGCACATTTTAATTTTATAAGTTATTTTTTGATTATCATCAGTGAATTAGAAGAATATCCCCTTTCACCTCTCACAAGAAACATGTTATACAAGTTTTATCATATCTAGTAGAAGCAAATGGACATGGGAAACTACGTAGATTGTTTTATGTCACAGGAGAGCACCAGCTCAACAAATAATAAGCCTTCTTTGTTACAGTTAAGGAATAAAGAGATGCACTTCAGGCTAAATTAATATTTTTTATGGATACCCCACGACATCAGAGTTATTGTTTGCATGCAAATATCAGAGAGAGGTGTGAGTTAAGAAAACAACACCAAAATCTATTTTCACAACTGGAGCTGAAATCTCTAAGTGGGGAGATCTGAATCTATGTACAGGGTGACAATTAATGAACTATATGAAATAAAACGGAAATTAGTGACAAACCACGTAGTACACAAACTGTATTGCACATGTAAACGGCACTACAGACATTTGGATTTAGGTTATGACATGTTCGATATGTCTGCCATGTCTGGCGATGATGTGGGGCAGACGAACAGCAAAATTCTGCATGACCCGCTGAAGTGTCGATGCTGTTGTGACCTCCTGAATGGCAGTTTTCAGCTAGGCAATGGTTTTGGGGTTATTTCTGTACACCTTGTCCTTAATATAGACCCCTTCCAGTGGCCTCTGGGTACCCCAGAGCCAGAATGCGGTCCCCAAAATACTCCTTAAGGTCATTATCACTTTCAAATGGCCGACATCAACACGTTGCGTGCGCACACGCATACGAATTCCCATCATGCCCTGTGGCCAGCCACGCAGTTTGGACGTCATCACGCGAACCGCTCAGAAATTATGATTGTTTTATTTCATATAGTTCATTAATTGTCACCCTGTATGTAAGTGTGTACATGTGTCCTGCACCATGGCCGGTCTAAGGCATTATGCATTGAGCTCTGGTTACAAGACTAATGCAGGTTCGAGTCTCCTGGAGGAAGCGCAACAACTTTTCTCCTGAGATTTCAGCCTGCGTATGGGACAGGTGGCAACCCATCATCGTGAGGAAATTGGGGCTACAAATGAGTAGCATAATCCGGTCATGGAAACCTACAACAATGCTGGAGGTTCGTCGTGCTGACCACACGTCACCTCATAATTGTTGGATGATCTCCCACCTCGGCAGATGGGAGTGAGCCTGGCAGTCTGTAGGTAGGCCATGACCATCAAAGGCTGTTACGCCATGAGGTATTATAATTATTATGTATGTATATGCATGTGTGAATAGGTTAATTAAGCTACTATGTAAATTAACTTTCGGAACACAGTATTTATAGTAATCATTATTTCGATCATCAATACATTACCTGCATTGTATCCAACCTGAGAATCTGTGCAATTGCAGAGTCGTATTTTCTCCTCCACCCTGCACTGTGCTATGCACGCCGAATAGCTGTAATACTTAAAGGCCCACAGTCCCTCGTTCTCCTCAGGGAATCTGCAAGTCCTGGTTGCAGAGGGGAACATGGAGGCATCTCCACTCTCTGGCATCACAGTAATCTCAGAGATCAAACTCTTCACCCGATAGAACAGGTCCTCTGTCTGCATGGCCATGAAGGTTATGGTCAGAGGTACGTCATATTTCGACAGGTGGTACACCTTGGATGAAGTTAAATTGCATTAGGATTATATAAATATATGTAGGTTATATAAAAATGAGTGATGTAGGAGACAGTAAACACTTACCAAACACAGAAAGGAAGCATTGATATTTCGTGGCCTGGCCACATGTTTACAGTAATAGCACAGAATAGTGAAGATGGCGTAGGTACACCAGTGTACCCAAACTCACCATGGTTGACTTATCCACCACACACCTAAACAAAATCTGTGAATTTGTCCTTTCCAAAGGCCCCTCTGAAGGCCTATCCAACTCCACCATCTCCACCCTCATCACTGACAACCCCCACACACCCCTTTCCACCTTCTCCCCTCTGGCTACACTGCTGTACCCACATCATCTTCATTATTCTGAGTTTCTACTGTGAACATGCAGCTAGGCTGCGAAATATCAACACTTCGTTTCTGTATTTGGTAAGTGTTTACTCTCTCCTACTTAACTCTCTTTTGTTTATCCACCCTTGTGGTTCTTTTCTTCATTCTATTCCTACAGGTTTTATAGGACATATACTCTAATTACACCCGCCGCAAAATTACTTCGGACCTCATGTGAAATCTGCCGTAGTAAGCGGTGTATCACTTTGTAGCCTTGTATCTAGTGTTGTTTTGTTTCAAACACGGAATTGTTTCTGCATGAACGTATCTGGCAACAGAGTATTACTGCTGATAAGCGAGTTCATTTCATTTCGTATTGCTAGATCACACAGGAAGGGTGACTTTCTGCTGTAGTGTGTGTGATAAATTGCTGTGTTTTCGTGTGGTGCACTTTGTGTTGGATATTTTCCTACTCTACTTGTGTTGGATATTTGACTACTGTACAGGTGTATTTGTGATATGCCGTGAAAGCAGCGCCCACTTGAAAAAAAAATAATTTAAAACCCAGTGTTTTTTTCATTAACTTTGTTATTTCAATGATCTGAAATGAAGGAACGTTATAGAGGTAGGTGTATATTAATGATTTTAGATTCTTAGAATGCGATCACGACTGTCATCATAACTCGAGATTAATTTTGCTATCTAAAATGCACAATACTTCTAATATTGAAATGAAGTAGATGAAATAGCAGAACTCAGTACACCAATACAAACGTTTAATCGTTATTAAGAAATTATATAGGCCTATATTAAGCTGTAGTAGTGGTGGGAGGCAAAGAAAAACAACCGAATCTACAGACGCTCTCCTAATGAGAAAGAAAATAAAGAAAAACCCTCGACTGACAGCGTCAGAACTTAAAGAAATGCACACGAGTCTGCTGGAAAACGTTAGTGTTTGCATGATCCGGACCATCTACAGAAAGACTTGGATTTGCCTTCGTCGTACTGCTCCTAAGAAACCACTACTCACCATCTGCATGAAGAAAGACCGTCTTGCTTTTGCAAAGAAATATGCACACTGGACACCAGCACAGTGGAGGAAAGTCATGTTTTCCTATGAAAGCTCATTCCAACTGTTCCGAATGGGAGCTGCTAAGGTTCGACGTTCATCATCTTCAGATCGATACGACCCAAAGTATATGGTTCAGACTGTTAGGTACTTTCAGTCTGTAATGGTGTGTGTGTGGGGGGGGGGGATGTTTTCGGGTGAAAAGGCTAAGGCAGGTTTATATTTCTTACCGCAAAATATGATGATGAGCGCAGACCGATACATTAATGTCCTTAAGGACCATTTAGTGGATATGCTTCCGATCCACCAGTGTGATATTTTCATGCATGACAACGCTCCTTGTCACATGGCTAAGAAGGTAAGGAAATGGCTTGAGGAACAACAGATAAAGATGTTAGAGTTGCCTGGTAATAGCCCCAATCTCAACCCAATTGAAAATTGTTGGCATCTATGAAGCAATTCCTGGGAAAAAAGAAGATTCAGAACCTACAGACCCTCCAAACAGAACTAAAGAAAATGTGGTGCATTGACATGGACTTAATTACTTCCGACGTCTTACTCATTCCATGCCTAAGTGGATCCAAATAGTTCTCAAAAGCACTCTGTACTAATGCATGCATTTCTTGCTGTATCTAATAGCTTAATAATAGCTTTTCACATGAATTTTCTGTATTTCTTGTGCTTTTGTTATGAGGTCTGAAGTCATTTTGCAGCAGGTGTATATATCAATATGGGTTATTGATTGATAAATTAATGATTTAAAAGAATTAATAACCTTGACTGAATTATTACAACCTTAACATACCAAAGAATAGTACGTTCAATATTGAATAAATAGGAAAAAATTCTAATTTTGCTCAAATTTAATATGAGTTAAAATAAACAAGTATATGTAAAGATGTGTTAGGATACCTGTGATACACCACTTCCATAAAAATGATCAAAGTTCAAAACCACCGACTCTTCACTGTCGATTACACTGAAAAAGTCTGCAGATGGCCTGGAAATATTGGAAAACGCTGTATTTAACTGTAGACTAACAGAAAGTAACATTTAATTTTTAATTTAAACGAACTGGATACTCTAACAAGATGAATGAAAATGTAATTATTGACTTTGAATGCTAGGCCAAGTGAATATTTATCATTGAGAGTTTACACACATTGGTGTAAACATTTGCACATTTTTGTGTAGCTGGAAATTTTTCCAATTGGTTCCGATAGCCAATTTGAGTTTTTAGACACACTATTGAAACCAACTGGCAATCGTAATGCATTGTATTCAATTCGAATGAATTGGTGAATTGTGTTCAATTGAAACCAATTGGTAAATTGTAATGAATTCACCAATAGGTTTCAACAGAGCATCTAAAAATTCATATTGACTATTAGTCAGTTTGTTTTTCCAGCACAATAGCTCTACTCTTGAAGTATAGAAGCTGTAGAGTAGGCCCAAAATTGGGTTTCAGTACATTTCAGATTACAGAGTTTGACACTGTAAACAGTAGAAATTTGCAACAGAGGTAGTACACATAATTGTAATGAAATTTACAATTGATATTACAACTGAACACAATTGGCTCCAATATATATACATTTAAAATTGAATACAATTCACTAATTGGAAATTGTTCTGGATTTCCAATTGCTACTTTTTAAATTTTGTTTGAAAGCAATCCATTCTGATACCTTTATTTGGCATCCAATTGAATCCATTTCATTTCAATTGAAAACAATTCAATCCAATTGACATTTCAATGATATGATATGATATGATTGATATGATTTATTTCATTACATTGGCCATTCTACAGTGGTTGTTTTCCACACATGGTGTGTGTGTGTGTGTGTGTGTGTGTGTGTGTGTGTGTGTATATATATATATATATATATATATAAAGTTATAGAGGAGAGAGGAAACACTCACAAGATGCAGAAAAGCTTCAAATTTTCGAGATGGCGTGTCACATCTTCAGGAGTAGAAAAAGGCTTGTTAAGTTTTCCACGTCTGGTGAATGTTTCCTCTCTCTCCTCTTTTACTCTTTATTTAGCCCTTGCGGCCCTCCTTCCTTATATGTATATATAATACATAACATTTAAATACAGTGATTACATTATAATTGATTTGATTAAGGATTCTTGGATTTCTTGATTTTCTAATGTTAGTTACAAGGTATACATTAATTTACATACACATAATAGATAAAATCAATACATAATATACATGTTCTAGGAGTTCATTTATGATGTGGCAATTTGCAGTTTATTGCCAGGTAATCTTTAACAGAATAAAAAAATGATCTATTAGGCATTTTTTCACATGCTTTTTACATGTGGTAGCTAATTGTATTGTTTTTAAGTCACTTGGAAGGTTATTGAAACAGTGAACAGTTGTGTATTTTGATCCTTTTGTTGTGTGATGGTGTGAAGTTGCTGCCATTCCTTGTACTATAGTATTTATGAGAGCAGTTGTTACACTTAACGGAATTGTTTAATTCTGTTTTACATACATCAGCAGATGAAGTATATACAAGCATGGTAAGGGTAATATGCCTAAGTTTTTAAACAGCAGTTTTCTGCAGGGTGCATTTCTCTTAGCTCCTGCTAATATTCGGACAATTCTCTTTTGCAGCACAAAAAATTTATTACTATTAGTGGCATTTCCCCAGAAGATTATACCGTATGCTGATAAAGATTGAAACATGCTGAAATATAGTATTTTCAATGTTTCTAAGTTTGATATTGCCTAGTTTTGTGGATAGATTTCCAGCTGGGAAAGTGAGTGCCTGGAGGGGAATTTTATAAGAAATATACAAGGGCACTTTACCTAGTTTGCTGGGATCCAAAAATATAACAGTTCGGTACATCGGATGGAATCTTATGAAATATTTCACAGCAATTACATTCATGTCCATTGAGTGTACAATTGGAGAATATATCACTGCAGTTTCTGTAAAAATAGAATAATGATGCATTATTTTGTTAGTCTGCTAAGAGAAACTTATTATTCACAATAAAAATAATCATCAATTATACTATAATTTTAACGCTAGCTAGCCTGAGAAGGGAGCTGCCAGGCTCACCACCATATCTTGCTTTTATTTGTTTTTATCTGCGACGTTTCGTTATGGTTTCCCAAAACTTTCCTTAGAAGTGTAGAGTGACTAGCCATGTGAGGTTGTGTTGTTGTATGCGTAGCTTGAAAAAGTTCAATTCCTTAGAAGTGTAGAGTGAATACCCATGTGAGGTTGTGTCGTTGCATGCGTAGCTTGAAAAAGTTCTGGGAAACCAGAACGAAACGTCGCAGATAAAATCAAATAAAAACCACTAAAATCAACTGTGTTAGATTATTTTGCATGTACAAAAAGTGGTTATGCGAACCATCATCTCTTGTTTTTTTGATTCTTCAACTGTGAACATTTTTATAAAAAGTTGAAAATAAATTACTATTACATTGTTCTTTAGGTGTTCTCAATTTTTCTCTACTACTTTTGTTTATAAGATCATAATGCTAACATACGAGGGAGGCAAAATTCACATGGTGGGCCTATCAGCCCCCTCCCTCCACTTTGGGATGTGTATACAGGCGTTACGCTCACACAATGAATTAATTACTTTATGTTTCTGTCACTTTTGGTCAAGACTAGAATGAATGATGAAATAGATAAAGGGTCAATCACAAACACAGATGGTCAGAACACTATACGAGCCCACAGGTTGTGAGTCCAGACACCAGAGCCCCGCTTGTCTGCAAAATGCTAGTCCAGGGTGTATTACGTTATGTGCAAGGGAGGTTGACATTTGAGTTTCCACACTTGTACGGGTTTCGTATAAGTGGCAGAGTATGATTCTTGGTTTTTATTAATGATGGGAATTCTGCTAATATAAATACTATATATTTGCACCTATATAAACAAACAAAAAAAAAGCACTGATGCAAAATTTATAGTTTTTTATAGTTTTAGCAAATAACAAAAAATGTGTTTAACACTCATGCAAGTGACAGTTTGATAGTTTGATTTATTACCATCCACTTGATCATCTAAGTACAATGGGCCTTCACTATGGCGCAGTGGTAGCGTCGTCACCTTGTAATCAAGGGGTACCGTGTTCGATACCCGGTGGAGGCACATAGTGGTTCGGATCCCACTTTAAACTGTACGTCCAGTCCTGATTAGCCTTACTGTGCATAAAGTGGACTTAAAACACCAAATCATTCATTCATCATTCATATAAGTACAAATAGCACTATGATATGGGATAGGTCAATTACATGCATAATTTTTAGTACAAAGGAATTCACACATACTTATGCATATTAAAATGTATAAAGGAGTATAAAATAACATAAAAAATAGAAGAAAAATCAAGGTTATGTCTATTAATGAGAAGAGAAATCAAGGGTTATATCTATTAATGAAAAGTATGATCTAAGTTCTCTCTCTCTGTGCTATAAAACAAATACTTCATTAACAAGCTCTTTATTGTCATTTTAAATTTAGTTGGATTATGATTCTTGAATTCCTCTGGCAGTTTGTTATAAAGTTTTACACAGGGTGCGAAATCCTGGGGGACAGGGGGGGATTTCCCCCCACCAACAATCTTGGCCTCAAAAATCCACCACCAAAAATTTTTGGGAGGAGATTTTGTTATAACAAACAAAAGATAAGCAATTACTTTTAATTTGAAATATACTTTACTAACAATAATATCCAAAACATACACTAATTACTGTAATTGTGAGTGTTCAATCCCTTTCCTCTCTCAAGAGATCATTAACAAATCTACATCAATACGCACAATAAAAGTAAAGCAAGAATGCAAAACAATAACAACTATGAAATCTAATTGATTTACATAACATAAAGCAAAAGCTAAACAAAAACTTACATATAATAAAATCACTTCAACTATTTCATATTTTATTAACATCTTTAACTAATTAGAATAGGAATTAGTTAGCTGCTTTGCAATATCTGATATGAATAAAAGTAACAAATTAAATTTTGTGTATGTAATTAATGATAATAGTAATAATAATAATAATAATATATTTTTAATTGAGTAATTTATAATTACTTTTAATAACACACATGTTGGTGGGGGGGGTTCAATGATTTCCCACCCTGGCTTTACACCTTGAAATCCTAGACCATTATGTGTTTTGGATGTGCGGGCAGTAGAAAGGTGGAGGGAGTTATGCATATGAGTGCTGTATTTGTGTATGTCTAGATTTTTTGAGAAGATTTCAGAATTTGTATGAATAAAGTACAAAGTTTCTAATATGTACAAAAACATGGAAGAGGTAATATTTGAAATTCATTGAAAAGTTGTTTCCTTAGTCTTGAGAGGTATACCTTTTTCATAATTTTTAAAATCCGTTTTTGCCAAATAAAAATTTTCTGCATTTTGGGTGAACTTCCCAGAAAAAGATACCATATATAAGTACAAGTTGAATCTTTCCAAAATATACTGTCCTTAAATCATTTAAAGATAAAACATTTCTCAGAATTCTCATCATGTAGCAGAGCCTGCTTAACTTTTTAGTTAAAATAGTAATTTGCATGTCCCAAGACAGGTTTGTGTCTATCCGTACTCCTAAGAATTTTGGGCCTCCCCGAAGATGCAGTGGTAGCTTCGTCATATTTTAATCAAGGGGTCCTGCGTTCGATACCCGGCGGAGGTACATAGTGGTTCAGATCCCACTTTAAACTCTAAGTCCAGTCCCGATTAGCCTTACTGTGCATAAAGTGGAGTTAAATACCAAATCAATCAATCAATCAAATCCTAAGAATTTTATTGCATTGCATTCTTTGACTACTTCATTGTTAATAATTACATTTAAGTTTTTTTTGTTTGTTTTACTGGATTAAAATTTATTAGAACTGTTTTATTAACATTCAGGGAAAGCTTGTTGTTGTTTAGCCAGGTATTTAGTTGTGTTGTTGTCAAAACAGAATTCTTTTGAAGTAGCTCATGTTCCAGGCTTTTTACTATGATATTTGTATCATCCGCAAAAATATTGTTTGAGACTCTGATAAAGTTTCTGGAAGATCATTTATGTAAAGTAAAAATAAAACTGGTCCTAGAATTGAACCTTGTGGTACACCTGTTTTGAGGAACAATTTTTCTGATTTGATTTTGTTAATATCTACATACTGACATCTGTCTTTTAAATAAGAAGTGAACCATTTTTCTTGCTAAACCCCTGATTCCATAATGGTGCATTTTATCTAGTAAAATGTCATGCTGTACCAAATCAAATGCTTTGGTAAAATCTAAAAATAATCCATACACGTGCATTTTTGTCTGTCGATTTTAATATGTTATTTGTAAATTCAAAAACAGCTACTGATATTGATTTACTTTTTTGTAGAGTTGCAAAAAAGCCAGCTTTTATGAATGGATGGTTTCTTTCCGATAAAAAGCCAGCTGTTTTGAAGAAAAAAATGGAAATTTTGGCTTTTTTTGGATTTTTACCAATTCCAGCTAACCTATTTCACTTGAAGTTACTGTTATGAGTTTACAGGTTTGTAGTGACATATTTTACAACTAGCTAAAAAAAATTACATCATATAGCAGCCAAAAGACAGATATTGGTTAATCCCAGTGGACACATATTGCATAGTGGTTCAGATACAATTTTAACTCTAGCAAACCACGGAGTTGGGGGAGGGGTACTTTGCAGGCCCTCAAAAATCTATTTTTTAGATTTTTCAACTGTTTGAAAATAATAAATTACATTGTTTCCTAGGATGTTCCCAATATTTCTCTATTACTTCTGTTCCTAAAAACATAAATGTAATGAGGCAAAATGCACTTGGTGGACATATCAGTTGCCATCCTTGAATGTCTCATTCGAGAAACTCATGCCAGTGACAGTGTATAATTGGTTGGTAATTATAGTAATTATTGTAATTATTATATTTAATAAACAAATACACTACTGCAAACTAAAAAGCATTAATAAAAATTATTATGGATTTTGTGAGTTTTAGTGAATGATAAGTTATAGCTTATGCGAGACACATGCAATAAATTGGTTATTATTTTTTATTAATGATAGTAATTTTTGTAATTATTATAATTAATAAATTACTGCTTATGTAATTAGCAAAGGAAGCAGTGATTCAAAAATAAAATGATTTCTTGAATTTTAGTGATAAAATAGTGTGGGCCTATGAGTCACCCCCAGTTTGTAAGTTTCTCGTACAGCACGGGTAAGCTAGGGTAAAAACTGTACGTGTAATTCTGATGAGCACATCTGACCATGAAACTGACTTAAAACAAGCTTATACATGTTTGTGTCTCAATTTAAATGTTGATGACATGTTTGCGTCTCAATTTAAATGTTGATGTCATAAAATATGAAACAAATGTTAATATTAAAATATTAAAAATCTTTACTGTTCACAACACATATGCAGAAGTAAACGTATTATGTGAATGTGTGTATATATCCTTTTTAACGGAGCTTTCAGACGGAAGTGGCACGTGGCTCTTGGAAACCAACCCTTAGAAGTAAATGCAATCTTCAGTCTGCTGTTCTTGCATGCACAGTGAATGCTTTGCTTTATACTGAAGGAGACTGTGTCGCTTGTCATCTATGACTTCAGTCTGAAAGCTCTTTCAGTGGCACACATCGTGTCATCTCGGTCTTGCTTGTACATGTGTGGTGAATGCTTGTTTATATACTGAAGAGGCCCATGTCGCATGCCACTTCAATGTTACATCACCACTGTAATCTGTTGCTTCAATCTGAATGTTATCTATACTTAACAAAATTGTTAGTTACTTCATCAGAGATTAAGATTTAATTTTTTAGCCTGTAAATTACAGAAAACTAATTGCAAGTACTGTCGGAAAAAATGCTGGCGTTTTGATAAAAGGTTCCTTTCATAATCATGAATGGGCCTCTGGAGTGGCATAAAGTAATGCTGTTTCCTTGTAATAAGGTGTCTGAGGTTCAATCCTCAGTGGAGGCAGAATGCTACAGATCTCATTTCAAACTGTAGGTCCAGTCCTGATTTCTCAAATAGATTTTTTTTGTTTGCCATTTGCAGCCAGTCTTATTTGCTTCTGTTTCAGTTTTAGTGTCAGTGTTTTTCAACCGCTGGTCTGCAAAAGGTCCGTTGCTCCCAGAGGTTGACGACTAATTTAAATCTAATTTTATATTTGACAGCAAGTCTATACATAACTGAACTATGATTATACCATAGTTGATATATTAATATTAATTAAGGTGCATATTAATTTCCATATAAACTTTAAAAATTAGAACTGTATTTATAAGTGAAATTGTTGGGATGAGGGCATTGACTTTTAAGAAATAAATTTACTGGGCTGTGGACTCACAAAGTTTGAGAACCACAGCAATAAACAGCCAAAATACATCACTAGTTGCTTTGTTCCCAGGTTTAGAGGCCATTTAACCAAATTATACATGATGTACTGGAAAGACAGAATACAAATATATTTTACTGAACACAAAATTTAAATTAAAGAGATTTGACACTAGATTTTCAAAAGGTATAGCAGTATTTTATTTATTGCTTCATGTATGTGTTCGTGTAACAAATTCAAACATTGAGAATCATATCATACTATTAGGTTCCATTAAAAACAAACAAAACTACTCTAATTATGTAAATATGTTTATACTACATCGATAAATTTAATAAGCCTACCGAAATATGAAGATAACACTCGGAAGGAACTCCCCATTCAAAAAAGCTATCTTTCTTGAAAACACTGTTTATGTCTAGCTACGAATTTCATATTGAAAATTGTATTTTATATTTAGAAAGTAGAGTCTATTTTAAAGTAGGGAGATAAACGAAAACCATGGAACAGGAAAAATACTGCCAACTCCTGAATTTTCATTGATTTGAGACACTTTTGTGAAAAAAGAACGAAAAAAGCCCAACCAAAAAAGCAGTGGAAAAAAATCCAGTTTTTTTCCCCAAAAACTCCGCTTTTCCCCCAAAAAAGACGTTTTTTTTTCAACCACTTCCAACTCTACTTTTTTGGTATCCAAATTGATGTTTGGATAAAATTTTGTATTTTTCTAAGAAAGTTACTAATCTATTTAGCATAATTTTCTCTATTACTTTAGAGAAAACTAACAAAAGAGAGATTGGCCTATAGTTTGAGCATTGGTTCTTGTTTTTTAATGAAAATTGCAATTTTGTAATTATTATAACTATATGTAACTACACCTGTATAAACAATGGTGATTCAACAACAAAATAGTTTCTAGAATTTTAGTGATACAAAGCCTCTAAACCCACTAAACCCTCTTCTCAGGTAAGCTATGGTTAATCTGTTGTATATGATCATGTTCAAATATTGATATTCCTAATATTTTACTACATGTCAAGAATATATTTCATAATATTTTAACGATATGCACCAAAAAGTAAACTTAATTGATAACCTAGCTAATTCTGTAAAGTTGTAGTGTAATGCAATGTAAGATAGTGTTGCAAACTCACAATTTATCACTTGCGGGGTCCCCACTGCAAATAGCAAGGGCTGGCATAGACACATTGGTACCTGGATCATTCATTGTTTCCTCATACACAAATGGGTTGGATTTAAACTTTTTCCAGACAGACTTAGCAGCAGATGCAGCGGCGAAGAAAAACACACAGAGAACGATGAAAAACAATAACCTGAAATTTGCAAAACTATAGATTTTTTTTTTTTTAGGAAACAGTAACACTCGCAGAGTTTCCCGTACTCACCCAATGGCAATAACTTGTAAAGTGTCACTTTTCTCTAACAGAGAGAAATTATCTCAGTTTCAGAAATATAATATGATTTAAAAAATAACCTTCATAATGTATATACAATAGTAGTAACAGTTTCATTTTCAAATATATACTCATATATTATAAATAATGTGCAGAAGATAGAAAGTTCTTTATCTCACTGATTGTACTTGAGATGTGAAACTACAGTGAACTGAATAAAATGATATACTGTAATAAATTCAAAACTGTAATTTACTCATAAGATTAACTTTATGTGCTTAATGTTAAGTACATCCTTGCTTAGATTTGAGGAGAAAACTTGTCAACAATTCCACTCTTCGTGATTTTCGTTCAAAATGTTTAAATTTTCAGTGAAAACTTAGACGATTGCCATGAAATTAATTTGCCTATTGTTACACAATAACAACATGTTTTAGCTATACAATGATGAATTGTTTTGGACAAATCCCCATTTAAAAAAAAAAAAATCTAATATTTCTAGTAAGTATTGTGTCAATTTGAGGAAATTGTTGGGTGTTGTTTTTAGAGAAATTTTAGTGGTTCTGAAATATCGAGAACTGGCAATTTTGAAGAATGATTTGTTAACAATCGGGCGGGCATGCTGGGGGATTTTGTCACCCCACAACCACAATTTTTTGCCATGTCAAGCCGTGATTGGCGCCACCCTGCCACCCGCTCTTGTATTCTTCAATTGTAGTTTCTGCTACTGACGGAGGAAGGTGCCGTTCTTTTGTCTACGTTTCTCTACATACCAGAGGCATTTTTCCATATCATTGCATTCTTGAGCTGACTGAGTCACCCCGTGCACCTTCTCGTGTAACTAAAATTTTAATTATTATTTTAATTTTTTATTCTTGCATTTGTATCAAGGATACAAATAAATAATGTAAGAACATGTGTAAATAAAGCTATTCAACTATAAATGTAAAACAAGCAGGTTTTTAAATGAAAAACGTTAAGGGTGACATAGTCCCCCGCGTTCCTGCTCATGTTATAAAAAATAGCGTGCTCACTGGATGGTTAACAATTACACAGAATCAAGTATTGGTAATTAGTGTCTAGCAATATTTATGTAACAGTAAATGAATGAAATACTTTTACTGTACCGTAGAAGCCTGTTAGGAATATTGTGTAAGTGGTGGACTCCATGCAAAGAAGAATGCATACCATATTCCTTGACTACTTCACAAATGACTGAGTACATGCGGTCAAATATTCTACTTTTGTGTCTACCTGGTCGAGACCTGAAAGATGAAAGTATGTAAGAATTAAACTACAACCCTTTTGGCCACATTAATCAAATGCAAAAAATTCAAATTTCCTTCTTGTAAGTGGCACATTCTGAAAAATCTGACCTGGTTTACCGCAATAATTCTTATTGATTGTATATATTTATTATTGTTCTCTTTAAAGGTTCACATAAACGCTTTTTATAGTTGCAAAATAATCTAACACAGTTATTTTTAGTGGATTTTATTTTACATACGATGTTTCATCCTGGTTTCCCAGAACGTTTTCAAGCTTACACTGGATACACATACAACACACAACCTCACATGGCTAGTCACTCTACACTTCTAAGGAATCAATAACTCCCGTCCTTATTTCAGGGACGACATTAAGGTAGATTCTGGAACAGTGGCGGCGCTTAGGGGATGGCAACTGCCCCCCCCCCCCCACTGCACTATGCTAAACCTTATTACCAAGGGAAAGTAAACTGTCCTTCTTCCCCCACCAGTTTTGGGACCGCCACTGC
Source organism: Lepisma saccharinum (assembly GCF_977018435.1). Classification (NCBI taxonomy): domain Eukaryota; kingdom Metazoa; phylum Arthropoda; class Insecta; order Zygentoma; family Lepismatidae; genus Lepisma; species Lepisma saccharinum. Next base: position 82,126,126 of record NC_139241.1, on the reverse strand, counting down.
TTGAGCTGTAACTGAATGCAAATGACTGAGATATTTCGTGTTTTGTGATGGACGTCCACATGATTTTTTCCAGGGAGGGGCAGGCAAGTTTCGGTCTGAAATTATTATGTTTTTTCAATGCTCTTATAATAATTAATAATATAAATTACTGTGACTTAAATGAAATTATGTGTGAAATATAGACTTTTTAGGTAGACATTCAATTTGGGGGGGGAAGGGGCATGGCCTCTCCTTGCCCCCTTTCCAGATGTTCATGGTGATAGCATTGCTTGGTGAGATTATTCAAGTTGTAATCTCCCTTACTCTACACACTCCGTTTTTGTTATTAAATCCACTTAGAGACGTATAGCCTAATTTGGACCTTGATCCATGGTAGGAAATTAGATTTGAAGTGTATTTAGAACAACTATATTAGAAAGCAATAAGCATGGCCAGCAAAATAATTTACTGAGTTTACAGCTACCCACGAACCAATCAGTCATTTCATATTGATGTTATGAAAATTAAAATAGCGGGAGTATTTCCTTCCCTTTTCTTTACGTCAAAATTTCAAATTTGGAAGTGCTGGCACAGGTCTCCCTATATTTAAAATATCATGTTTCTCACTACAAGTGCGGCATCCAAATGGTTTCTTCAACACATCATCAATTACAAACGCACTTTGCAATACAATATCTTTCATTGTAAATACACAGACAGAGCAATACACAAAATAAGAGTGTGGCAATCCCGTCACACTATGCTAGTAGGCTGCGCCTACCGCTGTCTAAAATGTATTCAATGGAGAAGCACAGCGAGTCCACAACACATGCGCAACTCAGAGGGGGCCACTCCGCGACTTGCACGTTATTGGCTAGAGCCTGTGACGTCACCAAGCGGACACGAGCGGAAGAAAGCTATGCGTAGAATGTGGCAGATGGCCCATGAAACGCTGTGTTTTCATGCATCTTTTGATATTATACACCAAAGCTGTTAATTTAATTTGACAACAAGAGATCAAATACGCGATAGAAGAATACACTTATTCCGAAACAATGCATAGTTTATTTTTCAGACATTATTATGCGTGATATCTTGTCCCTGTAGGCTGTAGTCCACTGCCGGCTTTTCTTTCCAGCTAACCTATTGCATTTATTTTAAATATCTAATTCCAAGGTAAGTTCTTGGCTGGGCATATTCTGATATGAATTTTTACTGAATGTCCTGGAATTTCCCTTTAATAATTTTACGCTACTTTTCAGATTCTCCAGTTGATCGCCAGGATGAGGATAAATTTGTTTTTGTTATTTATCGTCTTTTTTCACTTTTGGCTAATCGCTACGAACAGGATGAGTGATGATTAGTTTAAATTGATGAAGGGACACTCGCAGCAGGCACGTATCCAAGGGGGAGCTTAGGGGGCTCGAGCCCCCCCGAAAGTTTGCGGTTTACAATAGATAAAATGAGGTTTTTTGTTTCTTGTGGTGTTAAATAAAATAATGTGACGATAATTTAAGGAGAGAAATAATTATCGAATAAAGCACGTATCCAAGGTGGGAATCGGGGAGCTCCAGCACCCCATTCAGCAAATTTCGCTACATAAAATTAGGTTCATGGCTTCTTGTTTCTGTTTGTCTTGTGTAGTATCGGTGGTGTGTATGTATGTGTCTTGTGTTGTAGTTGTGCTGTCTAGTATGTTTGTGTAGTAGTTGTGCTGTCTAGTATGTTTGTTTTGTCTTGCGTAGTAGTTGTGCTGTCTAATGTGTTTGTGTTCGTCTTCTGTAGTAGTTCCTCCATTCATATTGGGGGTTAGGCGTAGAGCTGACAACTCTGCACTGTAAAAAAGCCATGTCAAGAATCAGCAATATAAGGCCATGGATGTTCCCAAGGTAAAATATTCCGGAGGTAAAATAGTCCCCCGTTCAGATCTCCGGGTGGGGACTACTTTGGGAGGTCCCTGGGCTAAGGATAAGATCTACGTTAGGAATAAGGATATTAAATTAGGCACCTGGAATGTTCTGAGCCTTTACCGGCCTGGGGCATTTCAGTGTACAGTTAATGAGATAGTTAAGTATAAATTAGATGTAGTAGCTGTCCAGGAAGTTAGGTGGCCAGGAGAAGGGAATTGTAAAACTAAAAATTATACTTTTTTCTATGGTGGTACTGAAAATCATAATTTTGGAACAGGCTTTTTCATAAATAATAGAATTATCTCGGCTCTTAAAACAGTAGAATTTATTAATGATAGGATATCATATGCAGTTTTACAGGGTAGGTGGTGTAAAATTATTTTAATAAACATACATGCACCAACGGAAGATAAAGATGATAATACTAAAGATGATTTTTATACAGAGTTAGAACAGGTCTTTGATAAATTTTCTCAGTATGATATGAAAATTCTGTTAGGTGACTGTAATGCACAGATTGGCAAAGAAGAGACATTTAAACCCACGATTGGTAAAGAAAGTCTTCATGAATTAAGTAATGATAATGGTATAAGATTGATTACTTTTGCAACCTCAAAGAATTTAATTGTCAAAAGTACCACTTTTAAACATAAAGATATCCATAAATATACCTGGTCTTCTCCAGATGGTAAAACTCATAATCAGATAGATCATATTCTCATTGATAAGAGAAGGCATACTAGTATAATTGACGTTCGTACACATAGAGGTGCTGACTGTGCCAGTGACCATTATTTAGTAATTGCTAAATTAAGAGAAAGACTCTCAGTGATAAATCATAAGCAACAAAATCTAAAAGTTATAAAATTTGATACAGGAAAGTTTACTGATGAAAGAATTAAGAAAGATTACCAAATTAAACTGTCAAATAGATTTGATGTTTTGCAGGCTTTAAATGATGATGAAAATATAAATGAAACAGACGTAAATAAGAATTGGGAGCACATACGTAATGCAATAGAATTAGCAGCTAAAGAAAGTATAGGATACCATAAACCAAGAAAAAGTAAGCCATGGTTTGATAATGAATGTCATAATCTAATAGAAATAAGAAATCAGGCTAGACTTAGGTGGTTAAATAACTCTGATGATACAAATCTAAACAATTATAATAGAATAAAGCGAGAAGTTAACCGCACGTTTAGAAGTAAAAAAAGAGATTACTTGAAAAGCAAAATTAACGAACTTGAAACAAACAGCAAAAATAAAAATATCAGAGATTTATATAAAGGTGTAAATGAGTTTAGAAAGGGGTGGCAACCTAAAGTAAACTTGATAATATATAAAGACGGTGATTTTCTTGCTGACCCAAGCGATATTCTAAATAGATGGAAGAACTACTTTAATGACCTTTTAAATGTCCATGTAGGAGATAAATCAGAAGTGAATGAAGTACACACAGCAGAACCTTTAGTTCCAGAACCTAATTTGACTGAAGTTAAAGATGCTATTAAAAGGCTAAAGAATAACAAAGCACCTGGCATTGATTTAATACCAGCTGAGTTAATTAAATATGGTGGAAATTCATTAATATGTCAAATTCATAAATTAATTTGTTTAATATGGAATAAAGAAGAAATCCCTCAACAGTGGAAAGAATCCATAATTGTTCCTGTGTTTAAAAAAGGTGATAAAATGAACTGCAATAATTACCGTGGAATTTCTCTACTCTCAACAACATATAAAATATTATCTAACATTCTTTTAACAAGACTAACCCCATATGCTAATGAAATTATAGGTGATTATCAATGTGGATTTAAACGTAACAGATCAACTACAGATCAAATTTTTCACATCAGACAGACACTTGAAAAAAAGTGGGAATATAATCAAAATGTCCATCAGCTATTCATTGATTTAAAAAAAGCATATGATTCGGTCAAAAGAGATAAATTATATAATATATTAGTAGAGTTTGGAATACCTAAGAAGCTTGTTAGTATGATAAAAATATGCACCAGTGAAACAGAAAGTAAAATTCGTGTGGGTATTAATATGTCTGACAAATTTACAATTCATGATGGGTTAAAACAAGGAGATGCATTATCTCCATTGCTCTTTAATTTTGCCTTAGAATTTGCTGTTAGGAAGGTAAAAGAAGCTAAAGAAGGACTAAAATTAAATGGTGTGACTCAGTTGTTAGCATATGCAGATGATGTAGACTTACTGGGGGATGATGTGAATACAATTAAGAATAATGCTAAAATATTTTTCAAAACTGCTAAAGAGATAGGTTTGGAAGTTAACAAAGAGAAAACTAAATATATGCTTACAGGCCGAAACCAAGTGTTAGGTAATAATCAAAATCTAATTATTGATAACAACTCGTTTGAAACAGTTTCCAAATTCAAATACTTAGGAGTAATATTAACAAATGAAAATTATATTAAAGAGGAAATAAAAAGTAGGCTTAATTCAGGAAATGCATGTTACTTCTCTCTTCATAAACTTTTGTCTTCTCGTTTAATATCTAAGAAACTAAAAGTTAAAATATACAAAACAGTAATTTTGCCTGTAGTATTATATGGGTGTGAAACTTGGTCCCTTACATTGAAAGAGGAACATAAATTGAGAGTATTTGAAAATAAGATCCTTAGGAAAATATTTGGACCTAAAAGAGATGAGGAGACAGGTGAGTGGAGAAGGTTATATAAATTAGAACTACACAATTTGTATTCATGTCCAGATATTATTAGAATAATTAAATCAAGAAGACTTAGGTGGGCAGGCCATGTGGCACGAATGGGAGAGGAAAGAGGAGTTTACAGGATTCTTGTTGGGAAACCTGATGGTAAGAGACCTGTAGGAAGGCCAAGACGAAGATGGAGGGACAACGTTGAGATGGACCTAAGGGAAATCGGTAGGGATGGAAAAGAGTATATAGATCTTGCTCAAGATAGGGACAGATGGAAGGCCTGTGTTGCTGCAGCCATGAACCTTCGGGTTTAAGAAGGCTAGAGAGTTAGTTAGTTAGTTAGTTAGTCATGGCTTCTTGAATAATGTGATGATAATTTGAGAGAAATAATTATCGAGGCAAGGCAGAATGTTCTATAACCCTGTTATTGTTAATAGCGCGTATCCAAGGTGGGATCAGGGGGCTAGTGTCCACCCTTAAAATTTTTCAGTTTACACTACATAAAATTAGGTTCTTGTTTTCTTGGATGGTGTGCCGATAATATAAGGAGAGAAATACTTACCAAGGCAACACGGAGAATGTTCTATAACCCTGTTGTTGATAATATGGCATTAAAACTTTTCTTGCGCTTTCGGTGTTTTCGCAGCACTATGCAAAGACTTGTTAGCATTTGGAAGCTGCACACGTAGCGCCACACGTAGGGCGAATCATTGTAATTTTTTAATCTCCGGAAAGCGCGAGAGGGAACGTTCTTGAATAATAGAAGGAGTCGAACTACTGGCAACATTAACGAATCGTTTTATCTGCGGAACGTTCTAGAATATATTGAGGTTAAAATACGCGGCTTCAATTTCCAGGTGGATCTGTACAACAGAATCGGTTAATGAGAATTCATAGGTAAGTGTGACAGTTCATACAATCGATTAGTGATCAGTCAGTGTCCGTTGGTGGCTTTATAAGATCTAGTCATTCGAAGATGAAAAGGACTAAATACCGTAAAGTAACGAAGTCTACTACTAGTTCCAGTTGGGGTCCAAAGCTGAAGACATTAACGGCAGCGGAAATTCCGGAGCCTCAGTGTAATGCTAATTCGGGTCGAGGGCCGAAAAGATCAAAGGTCACTCTCTAAAGTGAATATTTGAGCAGTAACGGGTATTGGATCGGTTAATTAAAAAAGAAATAAGCTGCACAGATCAACTGAAAATCGAAGTTTTGAGTGATGAGTTAGTTGTGCCCGGACCAAATTTTTCCAGGATTTTAGAAGAGGAGGGTTATGCATACTATTTTTGGTGGTCAGTCCTCATTTTGCCATCTTTTCCTCTCTTTGACGTTCATTTTTTTAAGGAATACTTGGTGAAATTGGGTTATGACCTCACCAACCCTCCCTTGGGCACGTCGCTGGAGATAAATGAGTAAGCATTTAATCATATTGGGAGAAGAAACACTAGATGTGTTGGGATCGGAAGGGTGTTCATTGTGAATTAATTGTTTGGAACTGTATTCGAGAAGACTCCCTTTGTTTCGTGCCGATATATGACAAGACTGCGGAAGCTGTAACAGACAATTGTGAACACTTGCGAGTGCTTACGCCTCAATATGAATAATTTGGTGGGTTTCGGCTTTTATAAGAACTGTAAACATGGGAGGACAAGACACAGTAGTGGTGTTCAGGCTCGAATCAGAGAAATATTCGACAACTTTCTGAGTCCAGTTCGCAGCCCACAGTTTGAGTCTCGCGTTGTCGAGTGGATTGTCCATCCCGTGCGTGTGTAACAGCTTCGTAAAAACACTCGAAGACGCCATAGATGTTTTGATGCCTGATGAGAAGAAATGGACAAACACACATACTGAGATGGTTCCGGCACACACTGTAAATGCATGGAAACAGAGGAGTTGAGTGGTAAAAAATGTTCCGATTTCACGTTCTGAATAATTTGGCAGCCTTGAACAGTGGCGACGATTTTGGGGATAGTTGCTCCCCATTTTTTTGCCTTCACACTATGGCCTCTTTATGCTAACCCCCAAAATACTATTTTTTTTATACCCCTGGTGAACCTCAAAGCAGTTTTCATGCAAGGACGTTGCCGAGAAAATCCCCCTCGAGATCAACCACCCTGGGAACAGAATCCTCGTCTTCAGGGTGACAGTCAGATTATTTACCGACTGAACCAACGAGGCTTTTTAAAGCACATATAAAATAAATTAAAGCCAGCAAAATAGTATTATATTTGTACGGTATCTTTAAATTATAATATAATAGACGTGTATACAACATATTATATTAATAATACAAAAACATTGATAAAATTTTCCTTGCTTTGATAAGTATGCTTTACATTGAATAGCTTCTTTGGACATTATTTACAAGACAGCTTTTGTCATTGGTTGACGAGAAGATTGAAAGGATCTGCAGGGGAGAAACGTCTGCCCTGTAAGTCGTACATTATATTTTCAGCACAATGTCTCAACAAACGCACATAAAGTAATGTAACACAGTGCAATTGTTAATTAGTGTTGGCTACCTACGAGATATTCTAAGTATTATTTTCGCGGGCGATGTTTCAACTTCAAAGCTAATAAATCTTATCTTGCACTCAATATTCAATGAAGCAATACTTAGAAACTGAGTTCCGACTGTGTAATGGTTTTTGAAAGCTGCGTACGTGATGATACGGAAGGCGAGTGTGGAAGTAAGGCCAGAGGCGCAACCACGATTTTTGTCTGGAGGTGGCAAGTACCAGGATAAACGTACCAATAATAATAATAATAATAATAATAGTAATAATAACATTAATAATGGCATTATTATTACTAGTGGTGGTATTAGTAGTATCAAAGACGTCATTATCCTCAAATTACGCAAAAGGGAGGTAGAGGTCTGTGCTAAAGCATTTATTTGGAATAAACGATTTGAAATATTTTTCAACACCAGAAATTTTACATTATCTAATAATTGAAAACAAGCACACAAACTGTATTTTTGAATGGCAGAAAATGAATGATAAATGCATGCCGAAGATATTTTTTGTACATATAACATGTATAACTTTCATATGTTTTACACATATGCAACTTGGAGCGACATAAAATAAGAAAATACATATGCAAGATGCTAACACTAAATTATGTACGTATTCAAAGTTTATTCATTACATATATACAAAACATATAATTTAAATACATCACATTACAGAAAACAATTATATTGCGAGCGAAGCGGGAAAGAAATTTTTTTGGATCCTTTTTTTGCAATTTGAAACAATATTGATTTAATAGGGAACAAATAATATCACATGGCGCCAAGGCATTCTCTCTTTCACAACTTTCTTTTTTTAATTTAGATTATTTGGCGCCCATGGCCGACTCCCGCCGCCCCCTATCTACGGCTCTGAACTTGACGAGACTGAGAAATGCAGGCACTGCAAGCGAAGCGAGCAAGAAAATTTTACGAAATGTATTTTTATTTGTATAAAATTTGAAATAGAACGGGGCAATTGCTCCTCTGTGCCCCCTGCAGGTGCCTTTGGCTATGAATGTTTGCCCCTCCTAGAATTGACTTCCTTCGAAGGTTGGGGGGGCAATGTCCCTGCCTCCACCTGTGGTTGCACCACTGAGTAAGTCCGAAATTTGGAGGAACAAATTGAATCAATCCTGCTACAGCAACTTATTTTTTGGGAAGCAATGATCACTTTATTCCAGGCGATTTTCTTTTATTATTATTGCACGTGGCAAGAGCACAAACAGGCTGATTTGTTCTCATTCTACCGTCATTCAAAAAAAGATGTGTATAAGTAAATAATCGACCCATTTATCTCAAACTTCCGTATACGCTAACGAAGTAAGTTCCATTCTGTCCTCTTAATGACGTCATAGCACGCACAGAATCATGGGAAAAAATCTCGGAACCTCGGGAATGGCATACCTAATAAAGGTACCTTGTGCGCAACTGGCCAATGTAACTAGGTAAAGCATGCTCGTATGCTCACTACAGGGCTAGTAAGCGCCGCAGTCAATGAACCTACACTCATTGTAGGACCCCAGGTCCAATACAGGCTGCGCTTCCAAGGCCTATGAGCCAAAGCGTAATGGATGGAAATGTTTTATTTCAATCACTCGCGAGTGTTACAATGTTACATACTCAGATTCGAAATACATCTATAAACACAAGTCTCAAACGTTACGGGATAAACTAATTTACAAAAAAAAATGTAAATTTTATAAGAATTTTAAACTCAAATTTACCTAATGAATTTCAAGATATCTTAGTTTGCAACAATTTTCAGTCAGTTAGATAGATTGTTCTGCAAAGGACACTCACAAAGTGCAATTTTTCACGTGTATGGAGAAAAATTCATGCAGACTTCACGCATAATTTCGGGAGCCAATAATTTATGCATAATTCCCAGAATTCAAGGTATTCGCAGTGGGTAGCCACCCTGTAGAACAAGGAATGAGGAGATCCATCAGCTAGTGGGGTTGGTGAAGCTTCAGGACAGGATAGATCAGGCACAGATGAGATGGTTCGGACACATGAAGAGGATGGATGCAGAAAGACTAGCAGTAAGAGCTTACAATGCACAAGGAGTGGGAATAAGCCCAAAGGGAGAGATCAAGATGTTGTTGGAAAGAGCAGATAGCAGAGAGTGTTAGGAGAAAAGACAAGATTGTAACACTGTGGAAATAGAGGAGTGGTGGAAGGAAGGCCAGGAAAAAATGGAGATGCTTGACTACTATACCGACCCAGCCAGGGGCAAGAAACGGCGAAGGATGATTTATTATACACCTCGAATCTTTGTTGATTAGATATTATAGAAGCATGCAATTTAGACAAAAACAGAAGTCCTACAGCTTCAAATTTACTGGAAATATGTGTACCTAAAATTGGACCTAGATATCCCTACACCAAGAGACATTTACCTTCACGTAGCAACACTGTCTCTGCCAAGTGTAGAACAGAAACAGAAAGGAGCAAGCAGTTTTTCCCCGCCAATGTTGCTTGCATCATTGGAACTGACCATGTAGGGTGAGTGTTTTTAAATAGCCCCTCGCCCACTTTGTGTTTGGTTCCCTCGCCTTCCCTGTGCACAATCGGTGAGGAAACCTGGTTGCAGAAGGGTGATTGGCGTACGATCAGTGGCCTACATATACCAGTCATTAAGTTCCTCAAAGAATTTATTTATATTCTGATTCAGAAGCTTACTTTAATATTTTGCATAATATATAGTGAGCAATTACCCATATATTAAAGCTTAATGTATAATATATATGGTTTACCAGCAGTAAACACAGTAACATGGAGAATACACCACTCTCTCTTGTAAATCAAATTATTTCTAATGCTTCCCACACAATATTCAAGCACTAAACTTTCAACAGTACACTATCAAATTTGTGTTCATTATATTTAAGTGTGTGTACCAGCCCGTCCTGTGTATCTTCATATATTGAGACACATACTTTTGGTTGACATTATTGAAATTAATCTATCAAAATTTGTAATTAACACTATATTTCGTTTATAATGGAGGGGGAAAAGTTGGATTTTCCCCCCCGTGTTATGTACATAAAGGCAGCAACTTATTTGTGAATGTAATGAACCAACCAGTACCTTGCTTATATATTTTAGAAACAGTTTCATTCATACATGAGCATGCACACTAATTTTCCCAAAATTAAAACTTCCCAAAACACAATACAAGAACAGCAAACAACCATAAGATTACAGTTATCAAAAAATAGTATTGACCACAAACGATTAAAACTATACAATAAATTACCCAAAGTATTCAAGAAAATGAAGAAAAAAACATTTAGAAATCATGTCAAGGAATTTCTCTTGGATAATATGTATTACAAAGTAGATGAATTTTTTGATATGCAACAAATCAGAAAATTCCATTGTCCATTTACAATGTGTGTTCTTACATTTAAGTGTGTACAACATTTGTATAAAAAAAGAACAAGTGGATAGATGATGTTGTTAAGGATCTGAAAGTTATGAAGATCAACAAATGGTGGAAGTGCATCCAGGACAGAAAAACAATGAGAGAAATTGTTGAGAAGGCCAGATTTTGTACATCGTAAAATTCCACAAGACAAAAATGCTAATGAGATGTAGTGTAATCCAATGAAACGCATGATTAAGCCATGAATGTACTCATTCTAAAGGTGAATAAAACTATCTATCTAATCTATCTATCTACCTGAAGTGGATTGTTTCTACTCCCACTGTATATTCGCGTATTGAACTGACTTCACTGTATCTTCGAACTTCAATTCTTTTCAGTCCCTCATTATCTCTTCTTCTTGCTCTAGCATGTTTAGCATTCGAGATACATTTATTTCTCAGTTTATCATATTCCAAAGCACAAACGAACAGGAATTCAACCATAGCCACTAAACTGCCACCACAGCATAACAATGCAATGCAGCCAAAGTTGCCTGTAAGACAAGATTAAGAAGGTGATACAAGAATAGACCATTAACAGCATGTATTCATTATCTAGCTTATGCCAAGTTAAGATACCACTCGACTATGCTATACAGCTTATCTTTTTTGATATATGGCCCGAAAGCATGGAATGCACTATCAACCAATATTAAATCTACAGGGTGCTCACGAATTAAGGGGCACCTTTTGTCACTGTAACTTTTGTATTAATTGAGCTAGTATTCATCTTTCCTTTTTATCTTTCTTTACACATATGTAAAATCTCACCAACATAGTCGAAGAAGTGGATGTTGCTTTAGAATGGCAGAAAGTCGCCTAAGTATGCAGCATGTCAAACGTGTACATCAGTGGTGTGGCGTGGATTTTTAAAAGTGTTACCGGTTATCAGTAGGACATTTAAGGGAGACTTGGGTGCCTCCCCACCTCATGCCCCCCCCCAATATCTTCCAAGTAGTTCATATAATATTAATCTGGTACGTATGCAATTCAATACTAGATTTTGGTAAAGTTATTAATCAGGAAAAAAAATGTTGACATAAGGACTAAAGTGAAATCGCAAACATTGGTTGTTGACACAATAATACGTAATTTGATACTTACAGAAACATCGAAGGCTACTTATAGAGCAGATCAATCCGACTTTGAAAATAGTTATAGGATGCTGGGATCCCGGGTTCGAAACCTAGCTTGGGCATGGGCGTTTGTGATGTCTATTCATCAATTTCATCATATCATCACTCATTCCCATCTTCGCAAATTAGCCAAAAGTGGCACAAGCGAAGCAAAATCAATCAAATCAAATCAAAAAACTTCTATGATGCTGTCATAAAGAGAAGTTTTTCATTTGAATTTGAATTTTTGGGTGCGTCATGGTCATGGTCCATGTTATCCACATCTGAATTGGACACGTTTCTTTTTTTCACCCGAAGATAGAGTACATGGCTAACAAAAGAGTTTCGACAACTGCACACATCCACATAACCACAGATAGTCGTTATACCACGAAACATTGAAATGTCGGTCATATCCAGCAGACGACTTGGTTTTTAAATCGTTCAAAATAGGCTTTGGCCTCCCTTTCGCCACAATTTCGATTTTTTCTGCAAAATAACGAACCGAAAGATTGCTTCAAAATATCTTCTATCGCACGATTACACACACTGTCCAGATAGGATGAACCCGCCACCTCGGAACTCGGAGCAAGCTTCATTAATTAATTGACAATGCCCGAAAACAACATAAAGACGAAAGACACCAGTCACAAAACTCCCACTGCACAGTCCCTCCCACAAACCGTTGTTTACTTTTGTAACACGTGAAGCACCCTCCTTGCCCCCTCCCCTCTCAGCATCGGCCCTTCCCCAATATTTCCTTCCGAACCTGCAAGAAGTCCAGTTCTACTAATGTTGCCATCTTAGTTCTTTTGAAAACAGATTTGCCCAAATCGCGAAACTTTTCGTTTCAAATAAGACGTATGTAGAGTAGATGTAGTCTTCATCTGTTTCCTAACTACTCCCACTCCCATGTTTCGCTAAATCCACTGAAATCTCATTTCTGACACCACTACTATTTCGTATATTTTACGTTCTTTGCTACCTTTAAGGCTTTCGCTTTATAGGATAATCGTGACGATGAGGATGAATGGTGAATTATTGAAATAAAATTATTATTTCTTTGTGTATGTAATTATTAATTTTTATAATTATGTAAGTAAAATAATAATAACGAACATTGAAATAACCATTTCTTGCTGAGGATTCGAACCTGCGACACCTGACACTTCAGAGCGTGCTAAGATAACAATCGGGAAATTATGCTTGTAAGTATTGTTTTCACCCAAAAACAGTTCTACCACCTCAAAAACATTGCTTCAATCCGAAATTATTGCATTCCTGCGACAACGTATGTCAATCTCAATCAGTATTATCAACAATTATCACAAATTCCTGTAACCGAAATAATATTATATGTGTGAAATATAGAATTTTAGGTTGACATTTTTAGAAGGACAGCGTACCCCTTGACCATACCCATCCCTCTCCTCTCCTTTTCACCCATGATGTCGAAGAAGGACAAAGAGGACTTTCATAATCGCTGATATTTAGTGTAAATACAAAATATCTATTGGTAGTTTGCTTTTGCCCCAGTGTGATTTGATTTTTTAAAATTTTGATTTGGCGATTTAAGTCCACTTCATGAACAGTAATGCTAATCGGGACAGTTTAAAGTTGGATCCGAACCACTTGTGCCTCCACCGGGTATCGAACCCGGAATCCCTTGATTATAAGGCGGCGACGCAACCACTGCGCCATCATTCCCCAATGTGACCGGACACCTTCAGAGTAAGATAGACCCGATTAGGTGACTTAGCTCTTTTCTGTCAATTGAATATGGCAACACTGGTATGTTTCCGGTAAGGGTCACCGGCAACTGCGGCGGCTAAACAGGCATACCATAAACCTGCCTCCTCCTCCTCCCGCGGTCAGTCTTTGCCGCAACGCAAAGTCTTCCTTGCGTGGGCTCAGGGCCCTTTCCTCATGTTGCCTGTGGAGGGTACCGGATCAGTCCTCCTCTTCGCTTTTGCCGGTGTCAGAAAAAATGTCAGTCTGCAATGTTTACTTTACGACAATATTACCAGTTTATGTACGTAATAATATTTTAAGACGGGTTCTTCAATTCTTTATATTTTGGTGTTACCTGCGGTAACAGCGGCTACATGCACGCCACACCTCTGGTGTACATGTATTTTCCATTATCAATAACTTGTAGCTGAAGTTCAGTGATGAATGCTGCAGAAATATGGATTTCTGCCACTTAAAAAAGTGACACTATCTCAAGAATTAACAAGTTATTTGATGCAACCGAAAGTGTTTCAGACCTTAAAAATCTGATAAGCCACAATTAGATAGAAGGAAAGCCAATTACGTTTCAAAGTTTGCATTCTAAACTGAAATAAATGCTTCATCAGGAACAGCAGCAGAACAGTGACATATACTTGAAGTAAACTGACACTCAACAAACCAGGCTCATGCCCCCCCCCCCCCCCTTCGAGCCATGCAATATTTTGATGCAAACCTACAAAAATAACATGGATAATTTTTAAGATGTTGTAGGAATTTAGATTTTCTTCTTGTATAAATGAATGGGTGGGTTGTCTCTGGAGAGAGGCAGACTCCAGAAGTCTGCAGTCTACTATATTTAGCAATTTTAGTTTTATAACCATTCATGCGAAGCTACCAAATGTTCCAATTTGGTTGGGAGAGTTCACCATATTTGCTCCCTGTTTTGACTTTTTTGAACTGCAGTCTTGATGAGAAAATGTCATCTCTTTGTGGTTAATTCACATTCAGGCATGTTCTTAATTATAAAGATAATTCCATAGCATTGGTGGTCACATTCAGGGTATGAATCCCCATGGCGGAAGGGGGATCTCCCACCTTCCCACGAAAGATGATCTTCTATTAAAATGTTTCTCCCATGAACATTTTCTGAGGGTAAGAGTTTGAGTTATAACAACAAAGATAAGCAATTAGTTTGGACTTCAAACATACTTTACTAAGAATAACATCATAAACACATACAAAGAAGGAATAACAAAGAATGATGTCTGCAGTGGCCAAACGTGGTGTCGCTGGAAGGGTAGGCACAGGCATGTGAGTTTGTGTTGTTTTGGGTGCGACTTTTTTAAAATATATAAAAATATAATTTTAAAGTTATTTTTGAATATGTAACAACATATTCTTGCATCTATCAATGCACCTGAATAGTAACGTTTCATGTGTGCTAACTCGTAAATCGTATTTCTTGATTTTATTGTAAATTGATGCTTGAGATGTCATTCGAGTGGCAGCAGGGTGCGAAATCATTGAAAACTGGTGAGGGGGGAAAGATCTTAATCTACAAACACCCCAACATATATTTAAAAATTTTACAATATACATATTTATAATGTTATTAAATGTAAGAATAAATTACTAACTAATTAAAAATACATTATTTTTATTACTATTAAATGCATATAAATATATTAATTCGTTACTTTTTTACATATCAAATATTTATAAAGTACCAAACCAATTCCTTCGCTAACTGTTTAAATTACAAAATAGTTGAAGTGTTTTATTTTTCTAAGTTTTTGGTTGATGTTAATATGAATCAATTAGATTTCATACTTATTATTTTCTTTCATTCTTGTTTTACTTTTATTGTGTGTATTGATTAGGTCTGAGCCGTTACCGAAGCTGATATATCGGTATCAGAAAATATCGGTTTGAATTCATCTGCCGATACTTTTCAGGCATATTGGTCTTTCACAGGGTCCGCAAAAATCCCATGACACACCTTCACCGAGTCTAATTATCTTTGAAATTATGCATAATTCAAACATTCTTTTTTGTTTTACACCAATTTTGCACAAAAAAAACTATATTTTGTGATTACATAATATCTATTTTAATATTCTGATGTAATTCTTGAATATTCTAAACCAAATATCTTGAGAAATTGATGCATGTAATTAGAGAAGAATATTTACATTGATCAATAGATTTGAACAAATTTCAATTACTGCTATTTTCAAGTATCGGTATCGGTGGGAATCGGTAAGCGTGTCGGTATCTGTATTGATTCAAGGTAGTATCGGCTCAACTCCAGTATTGATGTAAATCTGGTAATGATCTCTTGATAGAGAGAGAGAGAGAACATTCAACACTCTCAAACACACCACTTTGTGTGCGTTTTCGATATTATTCTTAGTACAGTATATTTGAAGTCAAAAGTAATAACTTATCCTTTGTTTCTTATAACAAAAACTCTCCCCCCCAGAAATTTTTGGTGGGGGATATTTGAGGCCAAGATTGTTGGTGGGGGGAAATCTCCCCTGACCCTCCCCCCTTCCAGGATTTTGCACCCTGAGTGGCAGTCCTCAATGTTCCGATGCCACTTCTTTCTTCCTATGCCCGGTAATAGGCTTTTATGCTTGTTTTTGTAGCATTCCAGAGTAATACAATTCATTATTCCACTTTCTCACTTCATGCTCACAACAATGAAAACCGACTCTCGTGGCGGAGTGGTTAGCACATTGCCCTACGATGCCAGGGGTCCTGGGTTCGAATCCAGGATTGGGCACGGGTATTTCTGGTCAAATTCATCATATCAACACTCTTCCCCATCTTCGCAAATAAGCCAAAAGTGGCACAAAAAGCGAAGTAAAAAAATCAATCAAAGAACAATAAAAAATAAATGAGCGAAAAGGAAAATAAACATGATAAAATATAACAAAAAAACAACAACGCAACAGGAGTAAATCGAGAAAAAGCAGAACAGGGAAAGAAACATTTTTTTCGCCCTCGGAACAAGTAGTCTTTGCCATTCTACCCTCACCTTCCCTTTCCCCTCATTGGACACCCAGCGCTGGACAAGAAACAGATGTGAAGTCCACTTTGTACCGTGTGTCCAGCATTGCCAACCTCTCAATCAGGAAAAGTGTGGTGATTAAATTGTGCTAAATGCAACCAAACTTAGGTCTTAAGTTCATTTTATGCATCTATTTTCGGGGCAGTTTACCTTTTACGTCTTTCTACATTTCTGTATTTGTAATATAAGTATGCGTGAAATTTGTTATTTCTATTTAGTTCTAGTCATTCTTTCTATCTGTATTCAACTATTATTATACGAGGGACAGTCAAATGATTTTTTCTTTATTTATTAGAGTTCTGCTTGAAAAGTTGCACAAGTTTGTTATATTCTACCATACACTCATTACTGATCCACATATATATTTTCAACTCAGAGTTAGTGCCTGTATACCTCAAGAAGAAGAATATTTGGAATCTTATGAGCCACTGTGAAGGTCTTTCCACCCATCTGCATGCAGACTGAGGCCATTGTCGAACTTTCTCCTCTATTTGTAAACTTGCTGGCATGCAGAGACACATTCAATTTTTATTTTCTGTAGAATGTCTATAAGTTTTAGGCTTCCAGAGGAACAGAAACCACTGCTCTTCACTGGTGAATGTCAACAGTGTATTCTCTGGGTCATCTAGGTAATCGGAGATGACCCGGCTATAATTTTTAATAAAGTTGTTTTCTATTTCTTCGCAATATTCTTCCGAACCAATCTTTTATTCACATATTTCTTTGCTTCCAGCATGCAAATGTTTTCAACCTTTTGCCGCTGAATGTCCGAGATGCTTTCAGCCACTTTCTCCAGCTGGGGGAATCTGGTGATGTCAGGGTGAGATTCCACCGGCTCCCATTAAATCCCTTGATGGGAGGGAGGGGAAGGAAACACTGCTTCTCAGGTGCGGTGATTCCATGGCAAGGGTAACCTCCTCCTGGAGAGAGTCCATCAGTCGGACTCTCCACCCCAGAGCCTTTGCCATTCCCTCAGCTGGCACCCTCTTCTGCCATTCTTCACCGATGGCCTTTGTATCGTAGGAGCTGTGTAGTTTACGACAGAGAAATTTCTCAGGAAACAGAATTCTGGGTTCACAAATTATGTACTGAAAAGGGAAGTAGAGAAAATAGATCTTAAAAAGTGCGCGAGAAACAGGGAAATATGAACAACATTTGCGAACCAATTCTATGTTAATTCTCATTTTGCGGTTGCTTCTGTCTTCCTGATCTCTGCTATTTCAACAGATATTGTCAAAGGAAAAAAAAAGAACTTTAATATTGAAGATGAAGGTAATTAAATAAATTAAAATTTTAACTAGAAATTCAAGAAATTACACCGACCTCCATAGCAGAGTGGTTAGCATAGCTCCCTATGATGCCAGAGCTCCAGGGTTCGAATACCGGCCTGGGCATGGGTGTCCTTTGTAAATGTCCCTTCATCAATTTCATATCATCACTCGTAGTGATTAGCCAAAAGTGGCAGAAAAGCGACGTCAAATAACAATATAATCAATGGATTAATGAAGTAATTAAACTATTTTTATGCTTACTTTTTTAATTTTTGTATTTTAAAATGCATGATAACTTTCTCTTTGTAGCCTTCAAAACCAGTGAGAGTACTTCTTTCACAGAAATGAATAATTTTTAAAAGGGAAAGTATCAGAAATAAATTATATATATACATACACATATATTAAGTAGTTAATTTAAGTTGCTTTTCCCCCTTTAGATTAATAATGATCATAAATTAAAATATGTATGAATGTAAATTATAAAAACAAAAAAAGCAATGATTCCAACTTATAGAACCTCGCGCATTGCAGGGAATATAAAGCTGGAAGAGGGAATTTTTCAGCATCCATAGGGAATTTAATTCTGAGTCAAGCAGGAAGGAACCGCAATAGAAGATTGGTGCAGGGAATTGAATGCATGTTGTAGGTGGCTTTGTGCTGTTGTTCCTATTAATATTTGTTTAGCTGTTAGTGGTTTAGTATTCCTGCTAGTGCTGTGTTTACTGAAGTTAAAGGCAATGGATAAAATACAATATTTGCATGTATCCCGTGTGGAAATATTTGGAACAGGATCTTTTCCGGAGAAATTACAAATAGTTAATGCAGGTAGGCCAGTGGCATCTCTTGTACCACCGGTCTTGAACTTAAACTTCCATGTATAAAAACAAAAATCAGGAATGCAGGAGTAACTGGTTACTGGGGTAACTTGAATTTTACACTTCAATAAATATTGAGGGTTATTATTTCACTACCGCATTATTTTCATATTCTTTGTTACAGGTTTCTATCTTATAGCTTTATTACACTTTCTTGTTTTATTATTTGAAATTGTAAACGTAGATTAACTGCAATCACAACAATTATTCGACAGTGGTCGCAACAATAAGGCAAAATTTTTCACACATAAATTCATAAATTTGCAGGGAGACTTCAGGAGTGGGGGGATGAATCAAGTGTCGGAGATTACCCACTAGTTAAGACCAGCATACACCACTGGTGCATGTATTCATATATGCAGGAGGCGCCATCATTAAAATGACAACAATTGAGTTTTAAGCTCACTTGATCAGTGTAGCAGCCTTGAGGTCATTTTGTAAATAACAGTCGATACCTTTTGTAAATTTGAGACATTTACAGTCTGTCCTGTAATTTTTGTATGACTTTTCTTGTTTTATGTATCTTATGACAAGGGTTAGGTGGTAGAGCAGCCCATGGCTGTACCTCACCCACCAAATAAAGGAATTATTATTATAAATTTGTATACAGCTGCCCTACCAAAGTAATTAATATAAAAAATGTTCAAAATGGATTATTTATTGAATGCCAAAGAAGATGTTAGGACCAACTGATGAAAAGCAAAGTCTATGATAATTCCTTTATATGCATATTACTACTAGTAGTAGTATGTATAAATTTTCACAGGCACTGTTCATGCAAGGCTGTAAAATCACAAAGTGGATGAATTTTTTGATGTGTATCAAATATAATAATAATAAAAATAATCATTTCCTACTTACAATGTGTATATATGTATATAGATTTAAGTGTACACAACTTTTCTATATTTACAAATTTGATATATATGTGTTAAAGGTAAAAGGTAAAGTGCTCCCTTGTGCTTTTCACCACACCATGAAGGCATATAGGGGGTGTGGAGTTAGGGCCCCACACTTTCTTGATCACAGTCGAAGGTGGGGTGATGTGATCAGCACCACACCCCTGACTGCCTTTACTTCCCAGAGTTTCCTCCAGGTACCCACTTTATACGATGCTGTATATATATATATATATATCTGTGTTAATATATGTATTCTTCTGCTTTCACTCAATCATTTTCTGTACTATTTTATCATTGTATTGTATTATGTTTCATTCCATGTATTATATTGTATTACGTATTGAATTGCAAATCATCCCATGAAGTAGTACACTTTATACATAATTTAAGTCCATAAGAAAAAATCTCTAGTGAAATGTAGTGAAATGTTATCCAATGACAACCATGACGAAACCACAAATGCACTCATTCTAAAGGTGAATAAAACTATCTATCTATCTAATCCTTACATTTATTTAAGTAAGTTCTGCGAAAATAAATCAACTTCATAGTATACAACAGTAAACAAATATTTTATTTATTTCATTTTGGATTCGATAAAATCTTTCAGGGGGTTCAGGCCCCTGGAGCACCCTCTAAATGCATCCTTTGCTTGTGGAGTTAAATTCCAGAAGAGATATTCAATCAATACAGTGCAGTTTTCTCAAAAATGCACTTTAACGAATATTTCGCCATTTACCATCGCTATGAATAATATTATCATATTTATGACTTTCACTAGCTGCATTATCAATTATAGCGAGCTAGGATCGGACTTACCAAACAATTCCAGAATTCCAAATATTACATCTCTTGTGTATCTATACTTAGGTAGATGGTACATAACATAATACATATAGTTTAGATGGTAACTAAAGAAATGAAAGAGAAAGTTCTTATTAAACATCAAAAATGCATGAAAAAATAACAATTATCTTCAGAGCTGTGTATTCAATTCCTTAAAACATTTAGACTTTGGAAGGAAATCAGGGAATACATATAAATTATATTTGAAATATTGAAATATGTAGCAAAAGTTAAAAGGGAAATTAACAAAGTTCTTAACAAAGACCTTGTAAATTAATATAAAATATATGCAAGAATGTTTTATGTGGTAATGAATCAACACTGAACCCTAAAATAAACTTATAAGGTTTACAGAGTAACTGTTTCAACATTCAATTTAAAATTTTGAAAGAAAATATCATCTTTGGAAGTTATCAGGCATATAGAATGCATCATTTCATAATTCAAATTCCTCATTTACATTCAATTGAAATTCCTAATTACATGCTTATCTAAATACAAATTTCATTATGATTAGAAACACTCACTCTGCTTCAAAATGTGGAGATTCTGTGCTGAAGATTTCGTCTTCACATCCGGGATAGCACTTGCACTTAGTTCCCTCTGTACTTCTATTAGCTGTAAAAATGATTATAAAGGTGAAAACTCCCATTTTGATACCTGTTAAGTGAGCATAATATCTGAATCGATATTCAATTGTTTGTAAAGTTATTTTATGAGATCGTGTGTTCAGCCATCTTAGAAATGGTTCTTGTAAGTTTAGTATTAAATCGTTGTTATTTTGCATCCTCGTGTTAATCTTTATATTATCAAGTACCTACGTGTGTGAATCATTTAACCTCTGCATGTGCATACACGAGAGAGATTTATACATGGTGACAAGAATTTAGTTACAAATCGAAGGTAGTATGTTTCACTTCTAAGCTTCGTGTTATAGTGTAAATGTATAATGGCTTTAGTAGCTGGTTTTGATAAATATGATCCCCAAGATGAATCGATAGTAGCGTATTTGGAGCGCTTTGATAATTATTGTCAAACACAAGCTTTTCCCGAGGAGAAGAAAGTTCCAAGATTAATATCTGTCATTGGAAACAAGCCATATGAAGTTTTGCGTGAATTATTTGCATCTACATTGCCTCATGATAAATCCTATCAGGATATTGCACAAAGATTAAAATCTTATTATAGTCCATCAAGTAACTATATTGTGCAAAGGTTAAAGCTTAGAAAATGTATACAAGAAGAAGACGAACAAATAGAAGATTTTGTAAGGAGATTAAGAAAGATCGGAGAGCAGTGTGGTTATGGTGAGTTTCTTTCCATTGCTTTATTTGATTCACTAATTAGCGGAATCAGATCTAACACTATTCGCAAGAAACTGATTGCTGACAATGTAATGAAATGCACAAAGCTTTTGAGGTAGCTAAGCAGATGGAAAAATTAGAAGCAGATATGAAGGAGTATTACGTCCAGTCCAATGTAAATTTTGTGAACACTAACCGGGCAAAGGTAAATACGTACAAGGGCGATACGTGTTTGAACTCCGGTGCGAATTCTAATCCAAAACAGGATAGCTGTAAATTCCAAAGTACTGTGTCAAGTGGATCCAATCTTAGGTTTAGACAAAATCAATTGGATTCTGAGGGGAGTAAAAATGAACGGGAAAGAAAGCAACAATATATCAAATAGTGCAGATACCGTAAGAAATTGGGTCACGGTGTTTCCCAGTGTTTCAAGTTACAGCGCAATAAAGAAGCTAATAATACTAAACAGCAAGTACAAGGCTAACGCTGTGCAGGCTGTTGAACCTGTTTCTTCGGATGATATGGACAGTGAGATGTTAGGTGTAAATGAATTAAGGGTTGGAATGATTACTATGGAAGTAAATGGAGAAAGTAAATTTATGCAAGAAGGATCGATTGGGTATAAATTGTCTCACTGTAATGAAAGTTCAGTTTCATCGCAACCATATCTTAAATCTGACCATTCTTAATTGCATATGAAAATAGCTCATTGTGTAGTAAGTTTGTTTCTTCGTACGAATATGTAATATGTAATTCTATGTTGAACTTTGAAATAGATACAGGTTCACAAGTTTCAATTGCAAGTAGTCGCATGTGATTTAAAATATCCACTCATGGGAAGACAATGGATTAAGCATTTATTGCCTGATTATCACATTAATCTATCTCAACTTAGGCCATCGTTGGAAGTGTATCAAGACACGACTCATATTACGTTTATGTTATCATCTGGTAAAGGTAAAAAAAAAGTAAAGTGTTCCCCTGTGCTTAGCACCACGCCATGAAGGCATATAGGGAGTGGGGTAACGCCCCACACTTTCTTGATCCGGTCGTGAGTGGGGGTGATGTGATCAGCACCATGCCCCTGACCGCCTTTACCCCCCAGGGTTTCCCCCAGGTACCCATGTTATTCGACGCTGGGTGGGCGCCGGAGCCGCTTTCAACGTTAGAAAAGTTCCCGGATTTGAACCGGCCGGGGATCGAACCCGGGACCTTTAGCATGGTAGTCAGACGCATTACCGACTGATCCACCGCGGCCACACATGTTATCATCTGACAAGTTGAAATTTGTTCAAGGGCAAACTTAGGTTATGTCGAAGGATATGACTAATGCTTCATCTGTGTTAACAGCTGACAAGTTGAAAATTGTGCATGGGCAAACCTTGCTTAAATCACAGATGGTTAAATGTGAAAATCTGATTGCATCTTGTGATGTGCAAGGATTAATAAAATTTATTAGGCACAAATATAAAGAGTTATTCGATAATGATATGTCACAGCCAATTAAGCATTTTACCGCCACAATTCAAATGAAACGAGGCATTACACCAATTTTTAAGAAATTTTATAATGTTCCATATGGTTTACGTGACAAAGTTAAGTCTGAATTAGACAAATTGATTTAGCAATACATTCAAGAAAAGATTGACTGAAGTGATTGGGCGAGTCCTATGGTCGTTGTGTCTAAGAATGATGGTAATTTGAGGATTTGCTGCGATTTCAAGAACACTGTGAATAAATATGTTGAAAACGTAACTTATCCATTGCAAAAAACGAAGTGTTTCCAAAAGTTAATGGATGTGATGTATTTGTTACCTTAGATCTTGGAGGTGTTTACCTTCAAATAAAACTTGATGATCAAGCTAAATAGTTACTAGTAATGAATACCCCATGGGGATTGGTACAACATACTAGATTGCCATTTGGTGTACTGTTCACGTCACAAATCTTTCAAAGAACAATTGAAGGCATACTTCAGGGATTAGATTTTGTCATTCCATACCAAGATGACTTACTTATTGTTAGCAAGGGTTTAGAACAAGCAGTTACCAGAACACTTAAAGTTTTAACCCGTTTGAATGAGTACAATGTTAAGGTTAATTGGAGCAAGTGTTCATTCTTCAAAAACAAAATTGATTATTTAGGACATACTTTAAGTCAAGAAGGAATACATCCTTCTGAAAAGTAGCTGCATGCATTGATACAATGTCCAAAGCCTTGCAACACCAAACAATTAAAGGCTTTCCTTGGAGGTTTTAATTTTTACAGAAGATGTGTGCCTAATCTGTCAGTTATCTTGTCAGATCTTTACAATTTATTGAAGAAAAATATGCAGTGGCAATGGACAAATGATTGTCAGCGGCAATTCGAGGCAGCTAAACTGGCTTTGCTAAATACCAAGGTCCTTGTTTCATACGAGAATAAAGAAGTTAAATGGATTAGGTTTGTAATTGATTGATTGATTGATTGATTTGGTGTTTAAGTCCACTTTATGCACAGTAAGGCTAATCGGGACTGGGCCTACAGTTTAAAGTGGAATCCGAACAACTTGTGCCTCCACCGAGTATCGAACCTGGGACCCCTTGATTACAAGGCAGCGACACTACCACTGCGCCATTGGGGAGGCCCAGGATTAGGTTCGCAATTATGTCATAAAGTACAAGGGGAATTGCGTACGATTGAATGTATTTCATGTACATTAAATAAGCACGAGGTTAAGTATCCTATGCATGAAAAAGAAGCTTTATGTATCATACTTGCAGTGAGGAAATTCCAAAAATACGTACAAGGTAGATCGTTTGAAATATGGACAGATTCAATGCCAGCTAAGCAATTGTTAGCTATGGAAAAACCAATTCCTATTATGGCATCGCCACGCATTTAAAGGTGGTGTTTATTTTTGGCTTCTTTCACATATAAACTAATATGTACTAAAAAGGTTGAACTTGCAGACATGTTATCAAGGTTGCCACTTCCTGACGTACATAATGATGATCCTAGGCAAGAAGAATTTGTGTACCAGGTTACGCTTACGCCGAATGCAAAGCAGGCAAATTTGACGTATTGTAAACAAGATGAAATTCTTAAGTTAACAAAATCTTATTGCAAGAAAGGATGACCACAAGATGTGAAAGGGTTCAAAGGAGATGGATTGAAGGAACTGTTGGAGTACAAGAGAAGACAAGCAGAATTAAGCATTACGGATGAGGTACTGTATTGGGGTCAGAGACTGGTGTTCCCAAAGGAGTGCAAAATTATATTATTCAGAGAGCCCATGAAGATCATTATGGTATTGTAAAAATGAAAGTAATGCTCAGAGAGAGATACATATTGGTGGCCAGGAATTGATAAGGCTATTGAAGAGTATGTAAATAAATGTAAAGTTTGTGCAGCAGTCAAGCCAAATACATGGCTAAGAACAATAGTGCATGGACTGAATGCAGACATCCTTGGGAAAAGATGCATATGGATTTTTTTGTGTATAGAAGTATTACTTATACTATAATAGTAGATGCCTACAGCAAATGGGTAGATTGTGATAGAGTTTCGTCTACTTCATTTAAAGAAGTAAAGCGTTATCTAATTAAACATTTTGCTATTTTTGAACTACCAAAGTGTATTGTGGTAGATAATAGTCTGCCATTCTCATCTTCAGAATTTAAAACATTCTGTGATTAATGTCCCGTCAAGTTGTACCATTCTCCTGCGTACCATCCTGAAAGCAATGGTCAGGTCGAGAGCTACGTGCAGACAGTGAAACAAAGATAGACTGTGCTGTACAGGAGCAATTGAATAAGAATATGCATGTCAACATCCAAGAATTATTGCAGAAAGTATTGGTGGCTTTGAGAAGCGAATATGAAGCATCAGGTGACAAAACGCCACAGCAAATGATATTTTCCTACATTCTCAGGAATAAATTTGATGCCCAAATGGAAGAAATAATATATCAAAACTGCGAAATGGATAAAGCAGAAGCAGATGAAAAGGTGAACCAAAGAGGCGATTTTGTATGGGTTATGCTACCATTTAAGGACAAGAGGAATGCTATGAGGTATGTCAAGGGAAATATTATAGCACGGAGAGTCAAAGTTGCATGGCTGGTGAATGTTGAAGGTAGAAACCAGGTCATGCATGAAGATCAGTTGAAGTGGATACAAGACAAGAAAGATAGATATCATTTTGGAAGTCAGAAGAAGGAGGAGGATAATCATGAACGAATTCATGGACCAAAAGCAGGTCAAGACCGCGGATCAGTTTTCTGCGATGAATACTTATTCATTACAGGAAAAAATGGAAGTAATGGCAGTGGTTGTCTGGCGCTTGTTGAAGCTTCTATGCCGGATGACAAACCGTCTACATCATATTTGGATGATTTCTGCAGCCCACATCAGCGACAACAGCAGCATCAGTGTAGGAGGTCCTCTCGACAGAGAAAACCGCCTGATAGACTGAAATATAACTAAGTCAAATAAGGAAGAGGGGGAATGTTAAGTGTACATAATATCTGAATCGATATTCAATTGTTTGTAAAGTTGTTTTATGAGATCGTGTGTTCAGCCATCTTAGAAATGTTTATTGTAAGTTTAGCATTAAATGGTTGTTATTTTGCATCCTCGTGTTAATCTTTATATTATCAAGTACCTACGTGTGTGAATCATTTAACCTCTGCGTGTGCATACACGACATTACCCACAACTGGAAAGGAAATATTATATTATATACAGTTTACAGTACCAACATGTCATGGGACACAATGAGTGAGGAATTCTGTAGAAAAGAGACCGCTGTAGAAGGGAGAGTCTTGTGGTGGGATTGTGAAAGAGGTTTATGTTGCTCATTGGCCATGTGGGGACTAGTAGATGAAATTTGTTAATCAAAAATTTGAATTTAATTTGGCCATTCATGATTTTATGCAAAAATTTCATGTCAGCTATTCAAGATGGACATAATATCTTTTTATGGAGGTGCCTCAGAGAAGTTATTCTATGGCGAGCAATGGCGAGGAAAACGTTGAAGACAGAGTCAATCTGGAAGAAATTAGTTTTTGAAGCCATGGTGCAGATAGGGGAGCAGTATTCAAGAATAGGGAAGATAAGGGACTTGAAAAACTATGCTGATGGATGATTGGTTTTGGATTTCAATGAATCTATACAGATGGCAGAGAAGGCGCATTGCTCTTTTAGTAGTGCTCATTAAAGTTTAATTTTTATTCAATTATAACTGCAATATCTTTTTGAGAGGAAACCTTTTTGATGGGATTGTTTTCGAGAGAATAAACTGAATTGAGTGTACTACTTTTTAGGGAAATGGTGTGGGATTCAATGAAGTTTCTACTGATGACACAAGCAGTTCTGCAAGAGGGATTAAAGAATCCTGTTCTGATAAGATTTCTTTGAAGAGTTTACAATCTTCAGCAAACAGAACTACATTTTATATGGAGAGAAGACAGTCTGTCAGTGAGATCATCCATGCATAGAAGGAACAAAAGTAGGCCTAAGATGTTCCCCTGGGGTAACTCCAGACAAAACTGAAAGAATGCTGGAAGAGGTGCCAGGAAGGATAACACATTGCTCTCGTGCACACAGATAGTCTTGAATAAAGAGGATAGAAATTTCCTTGGATGTTGAATCTGGATTGTAATTTATGAATAAGATTATGATCAATATTATCGAAGGCTTTTGAAATGTCCAAATGTGTAACATCAAGAATTGTTTGAGTAACATTAAAAAATAATACTGAAAGATTGGACAAGCAAGAGCTGCCTGGAAGAAAATCATGCTGAGAAGTATATGTGTAAGAGGGGATGTGAACTTTAGCAACCTGTCTTTGATTATTTTCTCACAGACAAAAGAGAGATTGGTCTGCAAGATTTTGTGGAATTTTTGTCTCCATATTTATAGATCGGTATGTGGCACCAGTGTGCAAATTAACAGGTGGGATTCCCCCCCACAAAAAATTTTATCCCCGGCAAAATAAATTTCTTTTTATCCCTGCCATTGATGTTTTTATCCTTCTCACAGAGAATGGGATTGAAAGCACACTGTATACAATTCCTTAACTGCAACAAACACATCATTTGTGTCCATTAATAGTCTAGTCATCAAAGATTTCCCTATCAAAAAGCGTGCAGCCTTGTGGATTAAGGAGGACCACAAGTATTGAATTTGTAAGATCCTATCACATTGTATGGAAAAGTATTCGCAACATAATGTATACCTATGTGCAGTTAGTACGTACCGTGTACTCGTGCGATACAACTTAGTCCCGTTGCGTTGCAGTAATTGTATGGACCTGAAACATGAAGGAATGAAAGGTTAATCTAGTTGTTACGCACCTAAAAATTTATTTACATGCAGAGTTAATTGCACATAATTATTATGCTAGATATGATTTTTGAAAAATAACAATTTTCAAAATCCCATGTATTAGTTATGGATAAAAAAAAATAGAATTTTCGACTTTTCCATCTGCAAATCAAATCTATCATCTGTCCTCCTTCTGTTCCTGTGTTTTTCTGTGCCATCCGAAGTTTGATATTCCCAAAGAACAAGTAAAATGGTACTCCCATAATGCTAAGTTTTCTCCTCCTCCTACAACCATCCAGCGCACGGACCTCTCTTTCCCCAGTTCACTGACCAAAAAGGTCAGTTGGGGAGGAGCAGTTTAGGGTCCTCGCGTCTGGCTGGTCACAAATTGTTCCTCCTGCCCCTTAAGTAGTGAACACACCTAAGCCCCTTAAGTAGTGAACTCACCTAAGTTGTAGAATATAGGCGGGGAACACTGACACTCCTTCATAGCCTCTTGGTATTCGCACTGCACCCTGCAGGCCACTGGGGTGTAGACTGGGCTCACGTCCAATTTAACTTCATCTCGGAAAATGCACTGCCTCTGTCCTATAGACAGCCTTCTAACTTCCGGTGTGCTCACGGTTGCAACTACGCTAAAATATGAGTAGCGCAGTTTAATCCCTTCCAGCACACAAGGCTTTTGCTTATTATGAGGAAATTCGAAAGTTGAGTGTATAAACACCTACAAATAAACAACATCTTTATTTAGTTACTTATCTAAGAATGCGACAGGTGTAAACACATTTACAGTATTCAATATAGAAATAGTACAGTGAGATGCACAAGTGTTGTTCAGCAAATTGTCGATTACCATTCTCATTAATTTTTCTCTTACATCCCGTGTGTTTTTAAACTTATTTGTTTTTATGTATGCTAGTGATTTGTGATTCGATTTGCTTCATTTTACTTCACTTTCTGTGCCACTTTTGGCTCACAAATATCCATGCCCAGGCCAAGATTCGAACCCGGGACACCTGGTGTCGTAGCGTGATTTGCTAACCACTCCACCACAGGGGCCGTATGTACGCTAGTGCAGAGGTTTTCAGAAGCTTGGTTGACGCTTTGTTTTAATTATTTAAAATCTCAATGGGCATAATGAATAGAATGGACAAAAAGTTGTTCCGGCTAGAGAATGACTTGAAACCCAGATTTTCCGCCTCCATTTCAAGGGTGTGTAGTGCTGCCTCCTAGAGTCGTTTTCACGTTCAGAAGATACAACGGCGCTTATGGAGAAACCGCACAGTGTTGCCAATACAGCGCTAGCTCATGTCGCCGGGAAATGATGACCTTCCTTCACAATGAAGGTGTTACATATTTTGTATATATAATGATAATTATATGTAATTATTAATATTAATATTATACTGTGAACGTTACAGTTACCCTTTTTACTATGATCCATTGCGATCACTACACACACGAATGTAATGCACGAATATGATACTTCAGAAATCACTTAAAAAGTAACACCATTAAGCCTTGTTTCCATGATTATGAAAAACTAAATATGCTGACCAAGGCAGTAATTTATATTTGCTAGAAGGTTGAAACGTTACGTTTTAGTTTATGTTTTTAATAAAATAAATTACTGCCTTGGTCAGCATATTTAATTTTTCTTAAAAAAGTAAAAATCACTGAGCGATCACACAAATGAAAACACTTTTTCGAGAGAGGGAAAAAGTCTAAACATACGAGGGGTAGTCATAAAGTTTTAATTATCACCTCGAATAAATCAAGCTGCGAACATGAAACTTCGTGATGGTGTTAGTCCTTCTTTACATATTCACCCTTCAATGCGACGCATTTTTCCCAATGATGGATAACTTGGCGGAGACCTTGGTTGTAGAAGTCTGCATTTTGGCTGTTATGGAAACGTTCCACCTCGAAAATCACCTCGTCGTCATTCTGGAAATGCCTGCCACGCGATGGTTTCTTCATCCGAGGAGAAGGAAGAAGTCACTGGGTGCCATATCAGGTGAATACGAGGGTTGAGGCAAAATTTGATAGCCCAAAGAAGCAGCATGTGTGACTGTGTCATGTGCAGAATGAGCTGGGGCGTTTTCGTGGAGCAAAAAGACCGTTTGGACAGATTCCCGCGACGTTTCTTCTTGACAGCCTCCTGCAACCTTGTCAGGAGATTTCGATAGTATGCTCCTGTGATGGTTTGCCCCTTACGAGCATAATCTGTTAGCACTACACCATGGCAGTCCCAAAAAATACTCATCATCACCTTGCCCGATGATGGTTGGGTCTTCGCCTTTTTCGGCGGTGGTGAATCCACATGTTTCCATTGCTTGCTTTGCTCCTTTGTCTCGGGGTCATAGTGATACACCCAGCACTCGTCCATGGTGATTAGGCAGCTAAAGAAGTCATCTGGATTGGCCTGACACAGTTGCAACATTTCTGCTGCTGCCTCGGTTCGGCGGGCTTTTTGAATGGGTCAAAGCAGTTGCAGGAAACAAATTACCGCACGATACTCCACTTTATCAATGGGCTGCGCCATTTTGTTTTGGCTCCTCTAGAGCCGTGCTACGGTACTGTGGCGCGGAGATTTCAATGTGCACCAGGACTGCAGACATGTACTTGCAAACATACAAAAAATTAATTACATAACTTTATTTTTTTCGAGGTGATAATTAAAACTTTATGACTACCCCTCGTACCAAAGCAGATCTCTCACTCAAGTAAGGGGAACCTGGCACATGGGTTAGATTAAGTTGCAACCCAAACAAACAAATGAGTTATGGCCCACGTGAACTGATAAGACGTGAATGACTCAAGCAAGGCATGTCATATTTCTATCTTGAAGCCCCATATTTTGTCACGTGTTGGAAAGCCTTTCAAAGGTTAATATGGTGTCTATGAATTTATGTGTACGTTGGAAACTGAAAGGTGATCTTCATTTCAGTATTATAGTCGACAGTAATGTAAACAAAAACAACGTGTATTGTTGCTCACAACAGCAGCATTGGAAATAATTGTAAATTATTAAATTTAAGTAATTTCAATTCTATTATAACAAACTGCATAAAGTTCATATTTTTACTGAATGGAAATAAAATGACAACTCGAAAACTTGGTGGTGATTAGCCGGAATGCTGCGGTGAGCCAGCTCAAGATGGCCAGACAACGTCTCCTTACTTCGCGCGCGGTTCGGGTTAAAAAGAAACTCCAAATGCATGGAAGTAATATTTCTGGGAACCTTTGAGTGGTTATAAAAAATAATTTCATTATTTTCTCCACAACTTTGTCGCTGGAAGTTTTTACTTGGAATTACAGAACAAGAAATGGCCAGCGACGACATTTTCTACTGCACGAATATAAAAAATCTCCACATACTTTATTTGAATATTTTTTAATGCAAATATGCTTTAAAGTATTGATAAATTCTGAGTACCACCATCACCTATGACAATTAAAAAACAGTGTCAATTTTTTTAATAATGAATGCTTCAATTTTACGGCATGTTTCAACGTTAGGAATGAAAACAATGTAAAAATTTCGTTTTCACAGAAAATTTTCGTTTTTAATTCATTTAAAATTATGTAAGCAAGTTACCAGTTTTTTGTGTTCACCATCGTATTCTCTACAAAATTTCCTGCAAAACTGCAGGTACCGATTTTACTTAAGCTAAATTTGTAAATCCAGAAATTTCGCAACAGCGCGCTCGTATTTCCCATAAGAAAAGCATTGCCCATAAGAGCCCATTGTGTCTTCTGAACGTGAAAACGACTCTAGAGGAAGAAGAAGCAAGCTACTGTTGCTAGAGAAGGGTCTGCGCAAACAGAACCTGGAGTGGAGAATGTAGTTTCGTTATAATTTAAAGTGTTACATTGTTTTGTGAGTTCCTTAATAAATGAAGTTGATCTTGTTAATATATGTGTTTTCCATAACACAACATTATGGTGCGATCGTTATAAAAGAACCTTTCACTTCAACAAACTGTTGGAACAATCATAAACATGTCGGTTTGACGCAATTTGGCATAACACGGTAAGCATAAACCATCCAAGCCTTAAAAAAAAAAAGTGTGATGTAAAAATATATATATTGTAGAGATATGGAGATTACGAATACGAGAAAACCTTGTCAAGAGAATATTTATGCTTGTTTATTTCCTGAAATTGTCCGACCAGCGAACGATCCCAAGAATGCGCAAACTTTGTAACTTCCGTGAAGCAATGACTGAAAGGAAAATGCGTGGATATATATATATATATATATATATATATATATATATATATATATATATATATATATATATATATATAAAGATTTCTTATAACATGGAAACAAGTTATAAACATGAAACGTACAAGTGCTTTGTCACGTTCATAGATATATTGTGATCCGAAGCAGATCAAGTATAATTATATGAAAACTCACTTTTCATAGTTATTAGGTTCCACGTTTTGGATTTACAATCATAAATATGTACACAAACATGATATTTAATGCTTTCGACGAAGATTCAGAGAACATTGCATTGATGATTATCCCTTTCAGGAAGTGAGTGACTTTCTTGATCAGCATTCTCGTGCATTATCAGCTTCAAATCTCAGTGCTCAGAGAATGAAGCAGTCGACTTACGATAACTCCTAGTTTAAGGGTGTGTATCATGCAGTATCGGATGATACCTGTGAAAAATGTGAACTGCATCATACGCTACACAAGTGTTGTAAAGACTTCAAAAGCCTTTCGGTGATGGACAGAATGAGATTTGTTATGAAAAATGGGTTTGTGTTATAATTGCATTCAAAGTCATCATAGGGCATCGGTATGTGACTCAGGGTCGCGCCACGATTGCAATAAAAAACATCATACGTTGTTACACTATTATAAGCAGAATGACTCTAGTGAAACAACAACTTCCCCCCAAGAAGTTTCTTCTCATGTGGCTGGAGAAGGACACAAGGAACTAAGGCCAGTGTTGTTATCCACTGCAGTTGTGTATGTGCAGGGAAGAGATTGTGTTTATCAACCAGTTCTTGCGCTCCTGGACTGTGCCTTAGAGACTTCCTTTGTGACCTCATGCTGTGTGCAAACATTAGGTTTACCTCCGCATAAGGCAGACATCACTGTGAATGGGATTACAGCAACGGGTGTAGGTGTAGGCAGTGCAGTGGTGAATCTACAATTCCAACCCAGTAGCAGAAGGAAAACATTCATCACAAGGGCAATTGTACTTCCTAAAATAACAGGAAACATTCCCAGGGAGCCTTTATCAGACTTCAGGAAGTGGACACATATTCAAGGACTGAAGTTGGCAGATCCAAAGTTTTATGTGATGGAACCGGTGAACATTTTACTTGGAGCAGATTTGTTTCCTTTTCTTATGCAAAGTGGCAAACGTGTTGGGCCAAAGGGAACACCA
This sequence comes from Lepisma saccharinum, assembly GCF_977018435.1. Classification (NCBI taxonomy): domain Eukaryota; kingdom Metazoa; phylum Arthropoda; class Insecta; order Zygentoma; family Lepismatidae; genus Lepisma; species Lepisma saccharinum. The sequence continues at coordinate 82,092,747 of NC_139241.1, read as the reverse complement.
ACTGCACTACGTACTGTTCTTGTGTGGATTCTGTGCGGCAGTGTGGACTTTCCCAAGATAAGGGCAGTAGCATCATTTCATGCATCTTGTAGTCTTGATAGTGCACTTCGCCAGTTCTGGGAGGTAGAGGAAGTCCCAAGGCAAATGCATCTGACATTAGAGGAGAAACAATGTGGAAAACACATTTCAGTGACTCATGTTCGAGAAAACAATACGTTCAGTGTGAGCCTTCCATTGAAGGAAGACAGCCCTCCCTTAGGATACTCTCGTGAAACAGCGGTGGCGAGATTACAGCAAATGGAACGGAAGTTTGCAAGGTCTCCTGTTTTCCATCAGAAGTACTCAGAATTCATGCATGAATATTTAGACTTGGGACATATGGAGATTGTTCCTGCAAGTGAAGTGAAAAAGGAACCATGTGACAGTTTCTATTTACCACATCATGCTGTGATCAATCCAAGTTCCACCATTACAGCTCTTCGTGTAGTTTTTGATGTCAGTTCAGCGACTTCAACAGGGATTAGTCTCAAAGATAAGCTTCTAGTTGGGCTAAAATTGCAAAGTGATATCTTTCCATTGTTACTCAGGTTCAGGAAGCATCAAATTTTTTTGTGTGCAGACATTTCCAAAATGTATTGACAAATACTGATCCATCCATCACATACAGACTTCCAGCGAATAGTGTGGCGAGACATTCCTAAAGAATTGATAAAGGACTATAGGCTACACACGGTGACGTATGGGACTTCCAGTGCACCTTATCTTGCAACAAATTGTCTTCAAATTATTAATTAATTAATTAGGTCCTGACTTTTGGCCACACCCTGTACATTAAACAATATATAATCCTGTAAACAGGAACAAAGCTGACTTCTATGTTCTAGAGATATAGAGTATTGTTTTGCAAAAATATGGGTCTAGGGCTGGAATAGATGATTATTATTATATGTTGTTATCATAATTCCTACCATTGGCGCTGTAAACTGGACGATCAAATGTGAGAAGCAAGATGAATAAACAAATAAAAGAAAAATCTATTCTCTCAAGGTGTCTGGGGTTCGATCCTCTTTTGAGGTACATTGCATAGTTATTTGGACTCGGAATAATAATATATCCAGAAGCCTGGCAGTTGGGAGGGGCAATCCCCCCCCTCGCCATGACTACACGATTCGCTGTGACTACACGAAGAAAACAACAGTAATCTATGTTGGTAACAAAGCACCTAGAACCTGTAGCAGGGGGGGTATATATTCTAGGCTAGCAACGCTATCTACGAAGTTCGAAGCTGAGATATTACAATCTAGTAAACAAAACCCATTAGTAAATGTGCATACTATTGTTTATTTCAATAAGAAGTGGGTCAAAAAAAGATTATAATATTTATTATTATTGTTTTGTTATTCATGAATTTAAGTTTTATCTCAAAATTTGTTCGAGTAAGAGTGCCTCTTATTTTCATGTGAGATTGCCCACAATTTGAACTCACAATACGCCACTGACCTGTAGTTAATTGATATATATTTTCCGCGTATATCGTTGTCCTTAAGAGCCCATATTTCTGCTGCATATTCTACTTTCTGGTGGCATACAAAATCTCTTCCTGAGAACAGAAATCAACTATAGAGTGGGCAGTTAGTAAGGCACAAAACAAACAATCATTTCTTATTGCATACAAAAAAGCAAATGCAATTTATACTATTTGATAAGATAATAGTCCGCATGGACATTCCACTTAGCAGTATACTTCGCAGTTAAAGTTATTGTAACGTTTCTCACCTCTGTTTCGTTTTCCGAGTAAACCTTATCAGAGTAAAGCAACACTTTGAATTCCGTCTCGTTGTTCCGTAAGGAATTGTTTTGCACAAATTGATTTGCAAATTCATAGCCTTTACTGAAATAGAAGAATAACAAATGTGAATGTATTAATCAATGACACATTTCAATCATATGCAATCATATTAGAATACTTTTCAAGTTTGGTAAAGAAAGGAAATATTGTTTACGAAATTTTCAGTTGACCTGGCCTGATTTTCACTGCCCAAACGTACTTGAATACGTAAATTGTTGACGTCACGCTGAATAAGTTCCGGTTTGTAGCGATGATAGGTTAATGGACACGACACGAGGAAATATAAAGTTTTGCTATCACCACGTACTAAATGAACGTAGATTAATGGATCAATTCAACTTCTTACTCTTAAGGGTACATGAAGCAAAAATATGTATTAAATGCCCTACAGTTTTGGTTAAACTTTAGAACAATCACACACACACACACACACACACACACACACACATACATATATATATATATATATATATATATATATATATATATATCGACAGGCCCGTAGCGAGCGGTAGGTTAAGGGGGCTGAAGCCTAGAGCGCAATTCAAAGGTTTCTTTTTAAAAGAAAACAAAAAATAAAGAGACAAAGACAACAAAGGATACGCAGAGGTACCTATATTCTGGTAACACATTACCGGAATTTTCTGTTTCTCAAAGTAGTAGTAATAGTACATTTTTAAGGATTTTCTTTAGACACTAAGCCATTACTGATTTTTTCTTAAATATACTAAACTTTGTAAAAATCAGAAATGCAAAAATACGAATCTTTCCTATATTATTTTTCTGTTTCCTAAGATGTAGACATCACAAACCATTTCCCAAGAAGGAAATATGAATGTCGGGGGAGGGTGGGGGGGGGGGTAGAGGGGAGCACTAAACCACAATCCTGCCTAGGGCGCCAAAATATCTAGCTACTGGGCAGCAGTGGCGACCCGTGGAATTTTTGGAGTGTAGGAAGTTATGGTAAACAGACCGAGGAAAGTTTTCGAAAATGCGTTCAATTACACAGTGCATGTATCGCCTGTACCTTGGATTAGCCATTGGATTTGTAATGTTAGCTGCAGGCCCTCCCTGCCTGTCATGTGTGGATTAAGAACAGCTTTGCCAATACCAACCGCCTGATAAGGAAAGGGGCTGTTTCAACTCATAAATTACGGTAAATGTGATAAAATTATGCTAGGGTTTATTATTATTATTATACAATATTTATTAATTTACTATTATGATTTTCTGATGACTGTAGTAGTTTTAAGTTCAATTTTATTTTGCTATTTTGGAGTTGTGAACTGCGATATTGATTATTTTTTATAGTTAAGCAACGTTAGCAATTTCGACCATTCAAAAAAAAATAATTTAAAAAAATGGGTTTAGCATAGTGCTTGAAAAAAGTTGAAGAAAATTCCATGACTGGTAATGGCGTCCGTTTATTTTATTTGTGACCTCCAACTCTTTCTACCGATTTCCTTTTATGAAATGCTCCTCCCTTGTTAAACCGGGGAGGATAAAGAAAGGATGAAAACAAGAGGATGTACGAGGGCCTGTAAAAGCTTGTCCCTTGGTCGGTATACTTCATTTTGTTTGAAACAAGTCCGCTAGCAAAGTACAAACAAGATCTGGAGATTTTCTTAAAAATGAATGTTTCCTCAAAATATCTTCATTAGAATTCAATTTCTCTGTTTCCCAAGGGCGCCCGTTTTTGAGATGATGCTGGATTTTGCATTATGCCAAACACAGAGTGCTAGGTTTAGAACCATTATGCTCGAGTTGGAATGACTGTTGAGGAACTCACGGGCCCTTTCTCGCGGACCGTATAACTGGGCAACTCCACGCGTACCCCCGCCCTCCATTGTAATTACTACCCCTCACCCATCTTCCTGTAGGATGAGGAGAAAGGTTCCTCAGCGGCAGGCAAAGACGGTCGTCTTTGGGCAACAGATCTGGAACGAGCGGGTGATAGCTAGCTAGCACATTGTCTCTTGACAGTCGAGTAGCGAACCTTGATTGCGCTCAAAAATTTATAACGCTCGTTAAACTCCTAAAAAGTAGAAAACTGGAAATAAGCATAAATGAAACTGTAGGAAATTTCTCACTTCCTACATGGAGGAATCGCCACTGCGGTGCAGTAATTTCGAAATTTATTTCAGGGAACGTCGGATCAATTCTATTTTCCCCACGAACGCACGGTTACAATTCCAAATTCTTCCATTAGACTATTTTGCTATTGAAAACTTTAAAATATCAAAGTACCTCTTGCTCATGAGAATGGCGGAGTTGTCTGCACTACAAGGTCCGTGTGGATTATATAGTGTGTTCCCACCGTACAAAAAATTGCCGATGTATATCCATATACTTGAAAACTTTCGTACCTGAAATTGTAAAAGAAAAATCTGCAGTGGAACATGTATTTCAACATTTAGTTTTTTAAGTATATCTTTAATTTAGTTTCACAATCTTAAATCTGTGATAACAAACTTGTTATTCTTTAGGTCGATTGTGTAAAACAGTTGATCCTCCTCGAGTAGAAAGTAAAATTGACCTGCAGTCACATTGAACTCTGATTTTGTGTTGCGTACAAGCTGAACTGAGATTAAGTCCCGGCGATCTGAGGTCAAAGTTAACCCACGAATTTTCTTCGATCAGCAAACTTTGAACGTAGTTCAACCGTTGTAACATGGCTGTACTAACAAATATTTGCTTTAAAAATGTGTTGTAAGTGAACGTATGCGGCAAAAAGACAGTTTGCATCGTTTGTTACATTAAAAAAAATAATAATAACATGTATTAAATATTGGAAACGTTTCTCAATGTCTATTGTGGTTATTAATGGTTTATACCAGAAATCTAGTACTTTTTTTATAGTTTTTAATTTAACAGTGTAATTTTTATTTACATTGAATGAAAGATACGTACCCCGTCCTGTCTCGTGTTCCCCTATATGCTAGGGCGAGCAAATTCAACAAATTTACTAGTTTGAACACATATGAACAACACACTCCTGCTATTACTTTTCCGTTCCTCATTTCAAGATCACTGTTTCGCTTGATCTCTTAACTTCCTGGAAATAAAATTCTGACACAATTTCCATCATCTTATTGTGCGAAGTTTTAATAAGAGCCTGAACATTTTGTTTTGCATTCACATACTTCTAGAGGAAAGGAAAGAAAGTTTTCATGTGTACCAACCTTTTCTTGAATTGCACTGAGATTTAGTGTATTCACTGTTGCATCTTCTTCATATTTTATGAAATTTTTAACCGAAGATGAACTCAGATGAACCACTTCTGACACAAATGTCTCATAGTATGTCGTGTTCTTCATGTATAACTCGCCAAACACCCTAGAAGGAGAATAGCACCTATAAATGCGAATGAATTAAATATGCTATCTCATTTAACGCTTGACGTCCAGGCTGTTTTCCTGGTATACACAGAACAAAAATATGTGTCAATTGACATAATTTTGACTCCAAAAAAAATAAAAAATTAAGTGCATGAACTGCACCATAATACATACATAAATGCATGAAAGGATACTTTTATTAGCCACTGTTAATGAACAATTTGTTCCAGAAATTTGAATTTCGGCCGCTACACGGAACAATGATGGCTGAAAACGGTACAACAATTACGCACTTGTTGTTGATATTTTCGAAGGGAAAAAATGTTTTCCAAATGAAAGTAAGACGCCTCTCCAAACGTAACTAATAGGATAAAAAAGAAATAAAACCTTCGGAAACTACAAAACAAGGAGAATCACATGAAAACCTTAATATGTTTTTTTATGTAGTAACTATCTGTATGTAGGGTTGCACAAGTTTGTTGCAGACCTATTGCTAATGTATTTTCAACTTTGAGTTAGTGTCTGTATACCTTAAGAAGAATGAATCTTCGGAGTCTACGTGCAGTCACTTATGAGCCACTGCGAAGGCTTTTCCACCCATCTGCCTGCGAACTGAGGCAATTGTCCAACTTTCTTCTCCATTAGTAAACTTTCTGGTGTGGTAAGCATGCACAGAGATATTGAATTTTCATTTGCCGAGAATTTTCTGTACGTTTTAGGTTGACAGAGGGCAAGAAACCACTCCTCTTCACTGGTGCAAGTGTGTATACGAGGCGCCATCTTTAAAATAACACAAACGACGTTTTGAAGCTCGCTTGATTAGTGTTGCAGCTTTGAGGTCGTTTTGTAAATTTGCGATGTGGAGTCTGCCTGCAATTTCTTTATTGGACTTTCAACATTTTCATTGACTCATGTAATAATAACAATATAGTAACAAGTCAAATCTCGTTTTATTCAGTAAAGATCATGTTATAAGCCGATGCTAATAAAAATCTATTTTGTTTCATCAAGAAGAAGATGACTTTGCTCCACCCACTGGCTTTCTCCCCTTGTCTACCGTTATGTGCGGCCATGCTTCGCAGATTTCTGATACACAGTGTACACGCTCCAGAAGAAAGTATGCAGCAACCAAGGTTGATAACGCCAGGAATCGAGGGTTTGAATCCCGGCATAGGCAGGAGTGTTCTTTGTGAGCGTCCCTGCATCAATTTAAACATATAATCACTAATCCTCAAAGTCGCGGTAGCGAAATGTAAAAAAGCGAAGCTAAATCACCAAAATCAAATCAAATCGGTTCGTGATCTCAAAGAACTATACCGCTGTCCCAGCTAGCTGTAGAGCAGGGGCGTGCATATCAGCAGAGTAGGAGGAGGAATATCGAGTGGTGAAAGCGCAGCGCTGCCAACCATACGGTCCAAACCTTAGTCGGTACGCTAAATGCACGGCTTGTCAAAATTTGCTCTTGCAGTTTTATCCCTAATATTTCCCTAAGAAATTCTTAAACCAATCGTACGGACCTGGAGACAAAAATACGGTCTTTTGCCATGTGCGTTCGGTATTATCCTTTTCAAAAGTTTGCAACGCTGCATAGCTAAGGAGGAAATCGGGTAACTCCCGTCACCCATTATACAATCCCGTTTCTCTCACTGTTCATTGGTGGAACCGTCTCGCCTCTCTACTAGCGCAGAGACTTGTTCTCGTTCGCCTGGTCTACAGTTAGCTGGTACGGAGTTTAGAGTGCATATTTGCTCATGCCGACAAACAGTGGCTGTAAAAGCCTGCTGCATTCTCGAACGTTCTATTGCACAATATCCCCAGAGAGCTGCACATCGGCCACAATCGCTTACTAGGCCCGCCTGGCTGGTCGGGCGAGCGAGTAAAAATATAGACCTGGGTTTTGACCCGTCAAGCATCGAAAGCCCACGGGTAACTGGAACGCATTGAAAGACGAAGCTTGCTTATCTTCAGCGAACGCTCATTCCGGGTTTGCACCGTCTCCAGATACATGAGTCACGCAATCACAGTTGCCAACTTTTAGATTCTAAAATTATCAAGGAGCACTTAAAATGTACATCACTTTTATCAATTTGAATTTGCAGACATTTATTCCTTGCTAGAAAACATTTGTATCGCTCACACCCGGTGGCGGCGTTTGGGTTCCAAAACTAGGGCGCCAAGGTGCAAAAGTAAGGGGGCAAGGATAGTTTAATTTCCCTTGGTACATGAGGTTAGCGTGGTGTAAAACTGGAAAAAAGTGGGGGGGCAACTGCATCCTCTCGGCCCCGCCCCTAATCGCCGCCACTGCTGACACCTGTAAATGAGTACAAACCAAGTTTAGCAAAAAGTGTCATCTTAAATATTTTGGAACTTTGTGTGACTAGTGGTTGTTCTACATTATACTTTTTTGGAGGGTGCTCCCCTATGGCGCAGTGGTAGTGTCGTCGCCATGTAATCAAGGGGTACCGGGTTCGATACCCGGTGGAAGCATATGGGGGTCCAGATCCCACTTAAAACTATAGGGCCAGTCATGATTAGCCTTATTGTGCAAAAATTGACCAAATAAATCAATCAATCAATCAAACAGATTTTCTCTCTGGTGTAATTTTGCCAAATCAATATCCGAATTAGTTTCTCAAGATTCCCCCCCCCCCGAACACTAAGGCACGATGGTCCAAATGGAACATGGAATCAGAATTTGCATTATAAAATGGTTTTGAATATTGTCATATCTTTCAACAAATCGTCGTTCGCTCATGTTGTTGCTAGTTATCTAGTTCTCAGACCGCATTGATAGTAATACGATGCAAAATATAATTGTTAGCTTGTATTTTCATACGGGTGAAAATAGCAGGCAATGCTATTGACACATTTCAACAAACAAACAACGTAAAAATGAAACCGAGAGAAGATTTACGATTTCAAGTCAGAAAAGTGACATAAAATTAACAAGACACACAAACCTATTTCAAAACCTTCGAAACAAATTTGCAAAATATGTGGTAGTTGGTTTGACACAATAATGACACTAATTTGAGAAGTTAAAAAATCTTAGGTGCAGTGGCTTAGCAACATATCACGAGGTCCTGGGCGAGATTTGAATGCAAGGCCCCATCGTTCTTTAAGTTTGAAATATCAATGTAAATCGATACACAGTTATCAAGGAAACGTCAGCAAATTATCATATTTATATAATAGCCTATAATACTAATTAATTTCTGACGAGAATTATATTTAATAGTAGGCGACAGAGAAATTTACACTTGGCAGAGCTACAGTAACATGCTGCTGGAATTTTTATTAACAAAAGTAGTAGTAATAGTACGTTTTTCAAGATGTCCTTTAGGCAGTAAGAACACTGAAATATCCTTAAATGTGCTAAACTTTTTTTTTTAAAAAAAAAAAATCAGAAATACAAAGTAAGAATCATGAAATAGAAACTATATATTATTTAATGAGTCGTTATTTGTTTCCTCATTTCAAAGTTTGTAAGATGTAAATGTCACAAACCATGGCTTAAGTAGAAAATATCGAAAGACGCACATAAAATATCGGTGCTACATAGAGCGGGGGGAAAGGGGTGCGCTAAACCTCAATCCTGTCTAGGGGTCCAAAGTATCTACCTACAATCTGTTCCAACATCAACAAATCTTAAAACGACAGTTATTTGCACCATAAGTGTGAAATCTTTGGTGTAATCAATTGATACAGCTAATTTGACTTTTTTTAATTAGCAGTTTTGACTTTGTTGAACATTAATTGTACCAGTTAACTTTGAATTTTAGGACTTAGATGATAATAATAATTGTGAATGTCATTTTGTTGCTACGTCTTAATGTTTTTGTAATATTATAGGTATATTTGAGGCAGTGGCGTAACAAAATCGTAAATACGCGTCCGCAAGAAATAAATTTGGGTCCCTCAAGTACAGTCAGATTCTTCCAGGAAATTTATGTAATTACTTAGAATGGCTGGTTGTGGCTACACTTACATTAATATCTATACAAATCGATGCTCTAACTCTGAATTTTCACATATTACAACATAACTTTCCTTGACATTTATGTATTCAAAAGAAGAAAATACAAATACTTACTTATCCTTCCCCTCAAACAGAAGGCGGTATAGGATACAGAGAACACTGGAAGCTAGTGTAGAGCTATCAAGGAGAAGAAACTTTGCCAAAGCACTTGATTTCAGATTTAAGCACATTCCTGAAACGTAGAACTTGATCACGAAATTCGGAAGATAAATCATGTTCGTGCCCGTTACAGAGGGCAATAGCTGCATCTGAAGTTGTAGGAACGAAGGAAGTACTGCTAATATTATCCACACCCTTCTTCAGTTTAAAACACCGGAAGCATTTAAATGCCCCATGCTTTGCTCCGTGGCAGTTTGAGGTGCTTTACCATTAACATATTAAAATCAGGTAGGCTATGCAAGGTCACGAGACAGAACAAAAACCTAGATAAAGCGATACTTATTCAATAAAATAATAAATGGATAAAAATGTCCAAGCAATATTTGCGTTATGTTTCACATGAGAAATTATAATTATTTTGAGTTTTTCCTAAACCCCTTAGGCTTAGAGCTCCCACCCGCCTCTGATTTGACGTATTCATTGAAATTATAACGTAAAAATAGAATATGAAACCAGATAAAAAGGTCTTAATTTTATTGCCCACAAAATTAGCCTTTTCTATCTTTCTCACTTCCATTTATTACGTTCTTCGTATCAACCTCATGGGACGCGAGGCCCCTACATGCGCGAAGCCCTGGGTTGGGTGGTCACCCACGTCACCCATCCCTTGCTACGCCAATGGTTATACAACCTCAAGGCACCTGCGCTTAGCAGAAATTCAAATATTTCCATGCGTAGAGAAATATATTGGCCGTTGGCAACACTGGCAGGAGTGCTCGCGTCTACTTGCAAGAACTACATCGAGTCTCACGTGTCTTCTTAAGACCCGGATAATAGAAAAACCATTCACGATAGCCCCAAAAACCATTCACGTTAGCCCCACGAACCATTTCCGGCAAGGTTAGGTTAGGTTAGGTAAGCATAGTTAAAAAAATAAAAATAAAAAAAAATTCTGGTAAAAAAATATATTGGCCGTTGGCAACACTGGCAGGAGTGCTCGCGTCTACTTGCAAGAACTACATCGAGTCTCACGTGTCTTCTTAAGACCCGGATAATAGAAAAACCTGGCAGGCATCGATGCCTGTGCACAACTGTGACGTGAAGCTCGCTTGCGCGATGTCGAACACCTGGGCTTGACGTGGGTGTTGCATATTCTTGTAGGCGCGCCTCCTCGAAAACGGTTTTTTTCCGTGTCTTGTGCAGGTCTCTGAATGTCCTTTTTCCGTGTCTTGTGCAGGTCTCTGAATGTCCTTTTTTCGTGTCTTGTGCAGGTCTCTGAATGTTCCAAACACGACTCCACACCCCTCCACGGATATCAAAACATTGATGTGAAGTTTTGAATAACACGTGCACAAATACCGTATATCCCTTGGATGTCCAGCACTCGAGATCCACCGGATATCCAGGACGGGATATCTCGTGGATCTGCAATGGATATCCAGAACTGGATATTTATAATATCCATGAATCTGGACATTGTGGATATCCCTTGGAGATTTATGCTGTATGGAAAGTCTGATTCTCACGACGACACAGGAAACTAACGATGGACGATATTAGGAAACAAATACAGGAAGTGCTATTTTGTCCAAAATAATCCATAAATGCATGTAGTGAACAAAAATAATTCACTCAATTTCTTTTATGAACACATACAATGTAATTAATATTACTACTTCCTTGTTTCATATTATCATATTTTTGCTTACCTCGTACAGTACTCCATCATCATTTCAGTGGAGAGAGCATTTCTTGGGCAGGTCACTATACTTGGCAATGAAGTATTCCATTCATTGAAATTTCTTTCGATTTTAATAATTACTGGATTCTCATGAAATTTTTGCCATGATTCAATAAGAAGGAAAATCATCAACAAAAATGCAGGAAGAAATAATGTAGCACCCAACACCCTGTAAGGACAATAGGTTTAATGAGCAATTTTTTCAACTGAATTTGTAAAAAAATCTCCATATGTAAGATTTTTATCATCATTGTAGACGTAACTGTAAATGTTACGACAATACATTATAAGTTTATTAAATAGCATAAAAGTTTGGCAGAGCACAAAATTGAATTCATATATAATATATTTTATAGTATATTTTTGGTACTTTAGTATTATACGCACAACCTGATTTCAGATCGTTAGGTTAGGTTAGGTTGCTAATTGTATGATTTATATATTGTAAACTTTCAAATAAAGTGTTCCTATTATGTCCATAAGTGTTTCTTTTGCTTTCCAAGAAAACAGATGGTCTGAAATGAGGTAGTCCGTATAATACTAAAGTACCATATTTTTGAACGTGAGACAATGTAATGTATATGGCCAGGAAGTTGATGAAGAAAAAAATTCTGGCACCTGAAGACAATGCTAAACCTGATAGTGCTGAGTTTATCTTCAGTTAGAACCAGAAAATATTGTTGTTATCTTGCATTATTTTTGTCATTGTCCGGATTTTTTGGTTTGTTAGGTCATTTTCAGTACTTTTTGTTGTTTTTCGTGCATTTCTTATCATTATTGAGGTTTCTTCTTGCTGGTTTCTTGTTGTTTCATGCATTTGCTAGCATAACTTTCATATTTAAATATCCTAAGAAGTACACAATTCATCGAAACATATGGTCAATGAAAAATTAAACTACTTTGAGGTTCCCTTCCGTGGTTTTAGTCACAACATGGAATTATAATCTGATGCACGCGTATAAACAATTATATTTCCAGATGCTGACCGACTACTGAATCGTGCAAGGTCAACTCTGAAAATTGAATTACTTATACAGAAAAACATCGAGCTGGGGTGGCTCACCTTGAGCGAGGCGAACGAAGGTCGCAGCAAGAGATACAAAACCAAGGAATCTAAACTCCGTACCAGCTAACTGTAGACCAGGCGAGCGAGAACAAGTCTCTGCGCAAGTAGTGAAGCGAGAGGGCTCCACCAATGAACAGTGAGAGAATCGGGATTGTGTAATGGGTGACGGGAGTTACCCGATTTCCTGTGCAGCGTTGCGAACGTTTGAAAAGGATAATACCGGACGCACATGGCAGTGTATTTTTGTCTCTAGGTCCGTACGATTGGTTTAAGAATGTCTTAGGGAAATATTAGGTATAAAACTGCAAGAGCAAATTTTGACAAGCAGTGCATTTAGCGTACGGACTAAGGTCTGGAACGTACGTCCGTACATGACGGTCAGGACCGTACGGTTGGCAACGCTGTGCTTTCACCACTCGATATTCCTCCTCCTCCTCTGCCGATATGCACGCCCCTGCTTTACAGTTAGCTGGGACAGGGTATAGAGGGCAAGGGATCTTTTGATGCCGATCGCCTGAAGAAGTAACACTGCAAGGAGAGGGCCTATTTGTACAGAGCGGGGTAAGTCATCCCTTATCCATAACCTGCCATTCTCAGTCTCAGTCAGAAGTGTTGGGAAACAATCATGTCTTTTACTCAAATACTAGTTTAGTTACCTCGCATTTGGCCTTTTAGGGCCATCGCAGCCAGCGAATGTTATTATATGGGTGAATGAGATTCTTCCCCATTGGTTCGATCCCAAGTTCCACAGGGTGAAACGCTACGTGGTGGTAGATGCGGGATTTAGCGCGTTGCTTTTCTTGTAACGCCTAATGGAACGCTACGTGGTTGGAGATGCGGAATTTTCATTTATTTCAACACGAAATAAATGAAAATTGAAAGGATAGGCAACGATACATGGTGAGATGCTTAGCGCCGGATATTCATCCATTTTTTTCGAAAATGGAATAAAAATGAATTCAGCCATTAAGTAGTGACATGTCAGAATTGTTTTCCCCGCGAAATGTTTCTTTCTTCATGTTATTTGGGGAGCCTTTATTACGCAAGTGCGTCACTACTGTTAATGACGTTCAATGTCGATACTCGGCTCTAATTCAGATTAAGAAAAACTACATTAGCATTTTTCCTATGGCTTCTGTAGTTTGAACCAGCACACAAACAGTTTTATAGAAATATTGCACTCATCTGTTGTAATGTATAAAATATCAAGTTTTAATTTTAAGAGCGAAAATTAGTATTATTAATATTTTGAAATAATTTCATTCTAAAGACAATTTTTTAAAACAATTTTGTGTCATAAATTCCGAAGCTCAATGCATCGTTCTACAAACCTTTTTAGGAACCACCTTCTGTTTGCAGTGATTTCAAGAAGTCCGTTGGAGGAAGCCTCCCAAATCACTTCCTTGAAGAGCCTCTTCATAGCATACACACTTCACTCTATATATGAGAACGTGCGAAATATGGGGAACCTAAAACAATGAATGGGTATATTAAAATGCTAGATAAACCTTGAAAACCTAAGGCACTGTAATACAACGAACATAAACTAAAAGCAACATCTTTCGTAGTGTAAAATAATTATGAGTAAGGACACTAGATGTTGGTAATGGGTGGGAAGGAGGTTTCTTCTCGCACCCTAGAGTGGGCAGACAATGCCCATTTCTCACTGTAATGGTTACACGATGTCCCGGGGATCTCGGATAATTTGAGTTTTTGGTTTTAAGTTCATTTTATGCACAGTAAGGCTAATCGGGACTGGACCTACAGTTTAAAGTTGAAGTAAGACTTGAAGCTTTCCTGGCGACGAATGATGAATAGAATCTCTCGTATTATCGACCAGGTGAGTTGCGGAAAATGTCGGAAGTTTAAAGTTGGATCTGAACCAGTATGTGCCTCCACCGGGTATGGAACCCGGGACTCCTTTATTACAAGGCGACGGTGCAACCACTGCGCCAAAGGGGATGCACTGTTTTATTAGACTATGCACGGATAGCACTGAAGTAGCTGGTGAATTAATATATGAGTTTTCTTTTAACTCCTTGCCACCATTCTACCCACAGCGGCTTCTGCTAGTAGAATATATTATGCACAAATCAGTGTTTTCAAACCTAAGCTTCTAGGTACAATTGAAATATTTACACGTGCGTCCTTCTGTGTAATTTACGTCATGCGCAGATATATTTGTATTTTTGGTACCAGTTAGATAAGTCGGAGACACATTCAACTCGTTTTTTTTTTTTTTCAAATAAAAATAATTTCTATTTACCTCATATGCATAGAAGAACAATTTTCAACCTGGGGATCACTTTTTTCCCCATGAAAAACACGTTATTTTTAACATTATAATTCTTTATTTGTCGTTGCTAATTCGGCGGCCAAATCTTGACTCACGTTGTCTGTCGTCAGCTAATGTGCAGTGTTTCCTAACCTATGAACCTATAAATGCCGCACAAGCTATTCACAAAACGTTTTGAATCGAAAATTGTTCCACAAACCATTCACGGAAGGTTAGGTTAGGTTCAGTTAGGTTAGGAAACTTTAGAAAAATAAATTTCAACAACAAAAAAATTAACATCTTGTCAAACTACCCCGTGACTGCTACACTGACAGGGGGTTACATAACCGAACGCACGGAACATTTGATTCACGTAGTCGACGGCAATGGTGGCACGAGCTATCGTGCAACGGAGATGCTTGAATGACGAAAAATACCTTACTTACAGGCCAAATAAGTTGCACGATTCGAAAAAAACAATTTCCCCGGCTTCAGAAAGTCCACAAGAACGCAATTCCGTAAGTACTTTTTCGTCTTTTCTCCTGTAAATTTGAAGAAATCTGTCTCCGGCTTATCTAATCGTTACCGTATTTTTTTATACTGTAGTCTGGAGGACATTTTGAGTTCACTTCGTAAATGAAGTGCAAATAAATCTTGTTATTATATTCACTGGAACTTTTCTGATACAGCGTAATGGGCTACAATACAAACTCTTCACGATTTAAGAAATGGTCCTTCAGATTTCTATCTTACAAAACCAAGCTTCAAAAAACAGCTGAAGAATCCACAGTACCGTTTTATTGATATTAGTTGCTTTGTTATATTTGTTGGATGTTGTTTTTCATTGTATCATGATATGAAATAAAAGTATTGGTCAGATGCATCAGTTCGTAGCGTTTGTGTTTGGTATGGCAACACCACGGTGTTAGGAGTTTGTTTATCGTTTAATGTTCATCAATTGGAGTGGCATTGTTGTGCTTGTGAATACGCATTGAATTTTGCAGTTTTGAAGAAAGACTGCGTTATTTATGGGCTAAAGAACAATAAGTGTCCAGTGGGGAAATGAAAACAACATTTCCGACATATTCTTCTGTCAGAGTTTAACATAGGGAAAAAGGCAGGGGAAACGTTTGTCCCTCGTACGGGGAAAGCAGGACATGAAAATGGTTTTGTCATTGCAAACAGGACATTTTTGACTTAAGTGTTTCTCCACGTTCAGGAAGACAATCGGGCTTTAATGAAGACAGTTTAAACGCTTTAATCCACGACGATCCACATCAGTCGACTCGAGAATTAGCAAAAGTGATTTACTGTGACCATTCTACCATCGTGCGGCATTTGCATTCCATGAGTAAGGTTCTAGATACCGCACGCTTTAAATGAAAACAGCCAAAGCAGCGAGTAGGCCAGGAAGACAGCATCAAGTGCTGCGACACGATAATGCACACCCACACTCCGATAACATGACAAAAGCTGCTTTCCATTCCAGGAGCTTGTTGGACAGTTATTCCACATCCTTCTTACTCCCCCCCCCCCCCGATCTTGCATTGTTCTCAATATAACAAATGTTCAAGGAAGCTCCTTTGGTGACGAAAATGCTCTTCAAACTTGTCTTGACGACGCTTTTAATCAGCTGATTTCTTTAGGCGTTGAATTGAAAAACTGCCCCAGCGTTGGTAGACAGTCATAGACAATGAAGGAAAATATATTACTGATTAATTTATGTCTTTTGTTCATCTCAAATGAGTGTCAAATAAAAATACTTTTGTCACGGTGAAAAAAAAACGATAGGAACTTATGCATCAACCGAATAGTTTGCATTTGTGATTTTTAAAATAAATGAAACCAATTGATCAAACAGAAATTTCAACTCAACAATACACGAATAGAAGAATGGAAATCATACCTGTGACTTAATATGAAATTTGTATTCTTACACTTTCTTTAAATCCAATTCTGCACTCTGCAACGATTTCCTGTTCCTTGTGTTTATTGTAACCAAAGTTATGACTGTCTGCAGTGTTGCTGTAAGTGTGGACAAGCATTTCACAATGTCATAATATTATGAATGCTTACCTTTGTAATTTATTGATGGTGCTCACTTTTAACACTCTGTACTCCTTGTCCATAGCTTTTATGTTAATGAGTCAGATCTAAACAGACGCTTTTAGCCATGTCCAATCTTTTGTGATTATGACTTTACCTTCAAAATGCTACTCGCAATTGCGCAATGTGAAGATATATTTGTAGCAATTATTACTCAAGAACGTGCTCTAAATTGTCTTCGTGAGACTTTCATCTTTCGCAACCAGACAATCCAGTAATGAATGTAAGAAAACTTAATATGCTCTCTTAACGTTTTTTTTTTCGATGGTTTAGTGGTAACACCGACGCATGATAATCAATGTGTCTCTTGCCGGACCCTGTGGACGAGTGGTTAGCACATCGCGCTGCGACGCCAAGGGTCCCGGGTTCGAATACCGCTCGGGCTTCGTTTTTTGTGAATGTACATTCATCATTTCATCACTCATCCCCATCTTCGCAAATTAGCCAAGAGGCACAAAACGCAAAGTAAAATAAACTAAATCAATCAATCAATCAAGGTGTCTCTTCTTCCGTCCCCATTGTGCTGTGTTTTCGGATACCTCTTTAAAATGTAGTCCAGTCCCGATTGGAAAAATAAAAAGTAAACATGGCTTCTTGCATGATGCGAACGGTGCAAATATTTTTAGAATAATGCAGCGTCGAATTCAACCACTCTTGTAGCCAGGTTTTGTTTCTATGTGCTATGGTTGGGGGTGAAAACAGACCTTCGAGGGGCCACTTGCTATATATATATATATATATATATATATATATATATATATATATATATATATATATATATATATATATATATATATATATATATATATATATATATATATACTGATATTGTAGATGTGTCTTTATGACAGTGGCGTGTCCAGGATTTTCGAAAGGGAGGCGGCTGTAACGCATACTTTTTCATTAGTCAGTCCTCATTTTGGCATCTATTCTTCCCTTTGGCGTTATTTTCTAGTTATGCTAAGTCAAAGGAGGGGAAACTTTTTATGGGTTTCATGTGAACGTGATGTCATTAAAAATTAAACATCTTGCATTCGGACTTCGGATTAACAATTTGTACAGTGGGATGCATAACTATTACAAATCGTCCATCCACATATTCTTTCTCTCTGTTTTAGTCAATGAGAGGTCCAAGAATTGGAACAAGACGCAATACAAGCAGCTGACAATACTTGTGCGTCCCACTGTACCCAGTGATTTGATATGGCATACAATTACCCAAACCTTACTTACTTACTTACTGGTCGGCGCTACAGTCCATGTAGGTCCTTGGCCTTCCTGACTACCTCTCTCCATTCATCTCGATCCTCTGCTTTTCTTCTCCATCCTTTAACTCCTAATCTTCTTAGGTCCTCTTCCAGGTCCTCTATCCATCTTTTCATGGGCCTAGCTCTTCTCCTTCTCCCTTCCGGTTTTCC
Organism: Lepisma saccharinum; assembly: GCF_977018435.1. Taxonomy (NCBI): domain Eukaryota; kingdom Metazoa; phylum Arthropoda; class Insecta; order Zygentoma; family Lepismatidae; genus Lepisma; species Lepisma saccharinum. The sequence continues at coordinate 82,074,816 of NC_139241.1, read as the reverse complement.
ATTGAATATTTTCCTGACAACCCGTGGCTCTTCCATCCTCTGAACATGCCCAGCCCATCGTATTCTACTCTGTTTGATCTTCACTACAATATCTGGCTGATTAAACAATTCCCGTACTTCCATATTTGTTCTCATTCTCCATCCCCCTTTATCTCTTACCGCTCCAAATATCCTTCTCAGTATTTTCCTTTCCCACCTTAACAACCAATCTTCCTCTCTTACCGACATCACCCAACTTTCTGAACCATACATTACTATGGGTCTTAATATTGTTGTATATATATTTTAATTTTTGTGTTCCTACTAACGTTCTTAGATTTAAACATATTTTGCAAAGAAAAATAGCATCGATTTCCACTTGTTATCCTATCCTGTATTTCTGTAGCTGTCTTGTTATCTGCTGTTATTGTTGAGCCCAAATATTTAAAGGCGTCCACTCTTTCATATTCTTTTCCATTTATTCTTATGTAAGGTTCTCTTCTGCCTCTTTCTGGATCTCCCATCTTCATATATTTGGTTTTATTTGTGTTCACTTCCAGTCCTAGTTCTTGAGCTTTCTCTTCTAACACTTGAAAACTCACTTCCATAGCTTACTTATTCCTTGCTATTAAAGCTACATCATCTGCATATGTGCATATGTGTTAGTCTATTTCATATTGTTCCTCCAGGGTTGATTGGCAGTTGTCGGATTACTTTTTTCCAATGCTAATTAAATAGTATTGTAGGAAGTAAATCTCCCTGTCTCAGTCCTTTCTCTACTTTAAACATGTTTGTCATTTCCTGTTCAACTCTGACTTTACGTTCCGTTGTTTTCATTGTCATTTTTGTCAGTGTTATCAATTTCCTTGGGATTCCAAACTCTTCCATTATACTGTAGATCTTATTTCTTTCCAGGCTATCGTATGCTTGTTTAAAGTCAATCGACATATATCAATCGACTTGACGCAGTAAAAATATCTGGTCTATCATGGAGCGATTTTTTCTAAATCCTTGGTAATCTCCCATTATTCTTTCCATCCAATCTTCCAATCGTGTTGCTAATTTTTTTCCAAATACTTTATAAGTTCCATCCAGTAGTGTTATCCCGCGGTAGTTTTCACACTTAGCTTTATCCCCTTTCTTATGTATCGGGCATATTATTCTTATTGTCCAATCCCTGGGAATTTCTTCTTTTATCCCAACTTGTTCTATCAATTCATATATGGCCTTCTTCACTCCCTCTCCACCATATTTCAGCAGCTCTGATTCTATGCCATCCTCTCCTGGCGCTTTATTATTCTTTAGACACTTTATTGCATTTTTACTTCTTCTAAAGTTTTTATTATCCCTTCCTCCTCTTCCTCACTTATTTCTTCCTCTTCATACTCTTCATACTCATTGGTTCCGGTAAGTAATTCACAGAAATACTCCTGCCATCTTTCCATCATTTTTCCTTTGTCTCCAATGAGGTTTCCTTCTTTGTATTTGTAAAAAACTGCTCTGGGTTGGTATCCTTTCTTCTCTTATTCGCTCATAAAACTTTCGTATCTCACTTCTGTCTTTCATTTCAGCTAACTCTTCTATTCTCTTTCTCTCAAACTGTCTTTTCTTGGCTCTACATATCTTATATACTTCTCTCCTCTTTTCTCTATATACTTCCACTACCCAAACCTAACGGCACAATTATTCCCCAATTCCAGTAAATGTGCACTTTTTTTTAAAATTAAAGTCTGAGTTAAAAACTTTTTAAAAATATACATACGATCTACAACAATTCGTTAAGGCTAACAAAAAACAAGTGTAGTTCTTCTGATTAGAGAATTAATTTATTATTACAAATTATAATTTCTGAATTTATATTTTTCACTTTGTTCACTAAAACGTTTATTAAAAGATTGCTTTTTGCCTTTTGTCATTGGAATCCTAAACGTTTATACTTAAATAAACATGAAGAATTTTGATGAGATTAATTTATTCATTCCAAATCTACATTCACACATAATTATTAGTTGCTGTTCCCACATACACGTTACTTTAGACCTGTAAATAGAGATAATAATCACTGTTACTTGAAATACAACAAATTAGGGTAAATATGAAATTCCTCTAGGGCTCATCCTTTTCATTGCACAGAAAATTCATGTGCAGTTCCTTGTATGGTACAAATTCATCTATACATCTACTGTACATTGTACCTTTTTGTATCTAGAACTATAGATCGACCACAAGGAAAAAACCTTGGGACGAAAAGTCCCCGCGCAGCTATCCCTTCTTCCATCCACCTCGAGCCATAAGGAAACATTGTCCACTTTCCCCCTCCCCTACTCGCGGGGGTACGGTGCACAGGAGCCGCGGGTCTGCGCAAGTTGTTTTGCTTGTGGTTCCACTATAGGCATCTCTTTTGATGGGTCCTGACCTACTGAAACCACATCCTTACAACTCCAGTGTAGTTGTATATAGCATTCTTTCATCTTCCTCATTCACTTAATAAAAATATACATGAAGTTCTCCTATTTGAATGTGAAGATAATAATTTATCTAAACCTATAGACAAGAAAGGAGAGGGGTACACAGTGTGATGTAATGTGGGTAGACAGAGATCATGCGGAAAATGAAGTAAAATAACAGATATGAAAGAAATTGTGAGTTATGTAAGAGATAAACTATAAATGATAGAGGAATGAAGGGAATAGTAATAAAAAAATCAGTTGAGAGAGAGTTTTGAAGAATGGCAGAAATTGAGAAAGGGAAACTAAAATACAATACTAGTAGACAGAAAGAGTAAAATGGTAATAAAGGATAGAGAAACAGAAAGAAAAGAGAAAAAAATGAAAAACAAATTGCATTTTTGTGAAACTAACTCAATATCTACATTCAAAAGTACCCAACCTCAATGTATCCTTCCACAACGTCGCTCGCCAATCAAAGCAGTTTCAATATTCTACAACAATATCTACGTTCAAACACTCACCATTAGCAACTTACGTCATAGTTTCACATGTAGCCTAATTAATATTAAATTTTTCCTTTTCTAATTATGTCTCCTTATCTGGTCAAATTTTTGTTGTAATTTAACCACATTACGTTATATCTTGCCTAAATTAGTAAAACCAATAAGTTGCTGACCAAGGCAGTTTATTAAGATATAAAAACACTTAACATGTAACCCTGTAACAGGGTCTTCCTCAGACGAAGAACTAAACTAAGATTTTTAGTTTAGTTCTTCGTCTGAGGAAGACCCTGATACAGGGTCGAAACGTTACGTGTTAAGTGTATTTATCTTAATAAACTACCTTGGTCAGCAACTTATTGGTTTTAATATGGAAACAAGGCTTAATTATATTACTAAATTAGTAGTATTATTAAAAAGATTAGTTGGACATTCCACGAAATGCAGCCTATATGCTTCACAGATAAATAAAGTCAAAATTTGCTACATTTTTAAAGCGTCATATACGTAACGCACTTTTGTAAATGCTTTTCATGCATTCAACCTATGTCACCATACTCAATTTTTTTTCATTTGTTAACAGACACCACAAAGTACAGTGGGATCCATAAGTATTAACGTGCAAATTGTCCATGGCTATTTTCATTAATTTTTCTCTTACATCCTATGTGTTTTTAAGTGATGGATTTTTATGTATGCTGGTGCAGAAGTTGTCAACAGCTTGTTTTGAGTTTTCTTTTAATTCTTGAAGCTCTTATTGGGTCAAGTACAGTTAACGAACATGGTGATGGACAATTTGCACGTTACTAATCATGGATCCCACTGTACACCGGTTCAATCGACATAGTGTAAGAGCGCTAATCGAGAAATGTAGGGAGACGATATCGGTAAAGAACTATGAGTGTAGTGGTAGACCATCAGTACTCGAAGAAAAACTGCAAGACGTATCAGCTGCTATGCAACGTAGTCCCAAAAAGTCCGTGCGAAAATTGACCCAACAGAAAAACATCGATGTTGCAACTGCACACAAGGCAGTTCGTAAGAAGCTCAGTCTCATCCCATATAAATTGAAAGCGGTTCAATAGTTATTGGCCACAGACTGTGGAAAGCGAATTCAATACTGTGAATGGTTTCAACAGTTTGTTGCGGACAATTACGAAGTTATTTTGGACTATGTTTTCTATAACGATGAGGCATGGTTCCATTTAACAGGGTATGTGCCTGCATAGAACTCACTTTTATGGTCTGCCAACAACCCACATGCCGTACATGAAATTCCTCTACATGACCAGAAGATTGAGGTGTGGATTGCAATATCCAGGAGGAGAATAGTCGGCCCAATATAACTCTCAGAAACAATAAATTCAGCTCGTTATTGTGAAATCATTCACCACTTAATGAAAGAGCTAACCGAGGACGAAATTAATAATGCTTGGATTCAACACATGCCGCACATACAGCCAGGCAGTCCATGAAGTTCCTGCAAGAGGTTTTCGGAGATCGAATCAATTCTAAGGGCTTGTGGCCACCTCGTTCTCCGGACTTAAGCCAACCGGGTTTTTACTTCTGGTGTTATGCAAAAAGTAATGTTTATCGAGGAAACCCTCGCAGCCTCCAGGAACTTCAAACTGCTATTCGTGATTTCACCAAGAACATTCCACATGAACAACTTGTGAAAGTCCTCGAGAACAAGAAGAAACGTGTGCAGATATGTCTGGATGTTCGTGGGAACCCTTTCCAACAACTACTGTAAGGTAAGTCGATGTTACGTATTGTACAGTGGGATCCATTAGTATTACCATGCAAATTGTTCATCACCATGTTCGTGCACTTTATTTGACCCAATAAGAGCTTCAAGAATTAAAAGAAAACTCAAAACAAGCAGTCGACAACTTCTCCACAAGCATACATAAATGTCCATCGCTTAGAAACACACAGGATGTAAGAGAAAAACTAATGAAAATAGTCATGGACAATTTGCACGGTAATACTCATGGATCCCACTGTACAAGTGCATGACAGATGTATAGTTACTTTTCGAACGCACTGTATAAATAAATAAATAAATGTCAGGTGTCTAGTTACTTTTCGAACGCACTTTATAAGTAAATATATGACAGGTGTATAGTTACTTTTCGAACCGAATGATTAGTTACATCCACCATTCAGAAATATTAAGTTAGTGATCACGTGACTTACCACAATCTTCAAAAGGGTCACCACTCTTGTCATCACGATACCTGTTAGAAATAATTTTGATTTATATCTAAAATTATCTTAAATTTAAATGAAATTATATCCAAGAAATATATATTTTCTTCCAATATAAATATATTGATAGTCAACAGACAGACCATGCATCTTTGTTGTTCAAACTCAATGCATCTAAATAGTTCAAGTAAATTTTTATTTAAAAGTAATGAATTTTCTTACGTCTTTGTAATTGTACATGTTGCAAGTAATTTTTGGTTTAAGCTAACAACAACAAGGAATGTTTATCACTGCGCGCTACGACGGCAGGGGTCCCGGGTTCCAATCCCGTCCTGGGCAGGATGTTATTTGTGAGTGTCCCTTCATCAACTTCTTCACATCATTATTCATCTTCACGACTAGCTAAAAGTGGCAGAAAGCGAAGTAAAATAAAACAAAATCAATAAATCAATAGGACTAATCGTAAGGGCCCGTTACTTGTCCATCATTTTTTATTTTTTATTTTAATGTTGCCGCCCAATCGATTGATGGCGCTAGTGACTTTCACATCACTTTCTCACAGCCTCTGATAAACATCCTTACCTAGAGATCATTCTTCTTCGGGTGTTTAAGATCTGCATATTGCAACACTGTCGTTTCACATTCTAGTGATAGGTTAACCTCGCCCATCGCTACGTCATCGCTCATAACAAATAGAATGTCAGCTTTCAGATAGGGCGGGGTTGATGTAGTTCATGCAAACTCCTAAACTAAGACTTTCAATGTAGCCTCACTACAAGTAATAAATTATTATTAATAATAATAATAATAATGCTTACGGAAAATGCAATTGAAACAACTCCAGCCAGAGCCTAAAATATGCCGAAAATAAAGGAATTAACATAAATATCGAACTCACACAGAGAGAAGCGCTTGTTTGCAATAACAAAAAACGGTTCCTTGTAACCAAATATTTGTTGAAATATGTGACAAACAATTATTCACCAGAACCAAATTCGTTTAGTAGTCGTAATTATTTGCTTAGAGTTACAAAAAAAGTCAAGATTACCATAATTTAATGACTGCTACCAAATGGTTTCCACAAGTTTACTAAAAAGCTTAACCACACTTGTTTTGGAGATTAAAAAAAATAAAAATATATAATGCAGTTAAGTTTTATCTCCAAAATTTAGATTTTTAAAATGCACTTACATGGTTGAGGACAGAATTCCTGTCATAGAAAGTGAAGAAATTGATATTAGAGGCACTCTGTTTTACAGTATACAAATAGTATAAAGCAACAAAATACAATATAACGAATTCAAAATAAGATAAAAAGGGATTTAAAATATAGGAACGTACTTATATTTTTGATTTATCTTTGGGGAGGCCGTTTTACTCGATTATGTTTTAATATTTCATATAATTAGTGAACTGAAATGCACAGTTATTACATTTGGTTTCTAACATTTACACGCCTTGTTCAAGGAAAAACTATTCCAAATCCCATTATCAAACGTGACGTCATCTTCCATCATTAAATAATCTGATCGACCAACTTGTGTGTACTTATCTTGATTATGCGCGTAGATCTGACAACATGACACTCCGTTTCCATGACAGCGGTGGAGCCATTTGCTTTATATTTTACTCATAAAATGTATATTGTGTGACGAACTTGTTCTACCCTCACCCCCCTCCTGTCATTCGTGATTACACCTGCATGAGCTTTGTGTTGATGAAATGATACTGTGCATATTTACAATTTAAGATAACATATTTTGCAAATTCTGAATAATTAATGTTATCATAAGTATGTTAATAACGCATCATTTACATCAAATAATAGTAAAACCATCTCCTGTGTGGCAAAACTAAAAAAAAGAAAAAAATGCACCAGTCTCGTTATGTATAATAACTATCAGAATGTTTGAGGTTAAGTAAATTAAAAATTAAGAAATAGTTAATGCACAATCAGTGTTTCCAACGTACCTGAATTACTAACAACATAATGTCAATAAATAGTGAACTGACGTCATGGAAAATGACAATTTCTGAACCGGATAGCGTGGCTACTTGTGATTGGAATTCTGCTGGCGGAGAATTAACCTGTAAATAACAAGTTGTTGTGACGTTTGCAAGGGAGATGGTGCTTTTCTAATGAATTGCTTGAAACCTTCATTTGTCTACACGATGTATGTGAATGGATATGTGCATACATAGAACTGCCGTCGAATGATCAAACAGCATCTGAATTTTAATGAACATATAAACGAAATCATAAAAAAAATATTGATTAGTGTTGGGTAACTTGATCAGAAATTGGAGATCAACATCCTTATATTTGTTTTTACAACACTTACTCGTCCATATTTAAAGTATGCTTGCCAAGTCTGGTTCCAACTCTCCACAAAACGAAATTTATTCACAATAGAAAGTGACAGATCATATTTTTAAAGATTTTTATATTACCGTTTTAAAACCTTTCATGTTTTTTTTATGATAATGACAACTTGTGCAACACTTTAACATTTAAAAATCTAGAAGAACAAATATTATAAATAAGTTTTAATGTTATAGAGAAGACCTCTACTGATTGACATGACAACAAAACAAATTATCTTGTATAGCATATGAAGTTTAAAAAACACAATGTCTGAAACCAAACATGTATCAGTACAAGCTCTAGTAGAAATTTCTCGTCTCTGATAAGTTAAGTTGCTACAATATTATAATCGTACTATGTTTACTTAAAAACTTATATGTACATTAGTCGATGTATTTAGTTCATTAAAGCTGGCTATCTTTTTAGTTCTGTGTGTGTTTCTGAAAGCATTGTAAATATTAATTCATGCTAAATTCATTTGTGGTCTGGTCTACATTTTACACTATGCAGGGCCAGTCACCCCCTTATAAAATAAAAGGAAGTGTATATTGCAGCAATTAGTCATGGTAGTAATATCATGACAACGTCCGCCATCTTGGATCCAACTTCATTTCTTTAAATGGGAAGGGGGTCATATGGAGTATGGTTTTGGGCTAGAATTTCACCAGGAATTCAGTAGTGAAGTCAGATTTATGAAAACTTTAATGATAAGGAACTTACTGGCATATTAAAGTAATAATTACATATCATTTGCAGGTTCTGAACCATGCCATTGACCAAGGCCGAACGAATCCAGATCATGAAGCTGTTCCGGGGGGAGGAGGGGGGGGGGCGAAGGGCCCGTGTTGTAGCTCGTGATTTCAACGAATGGAACCCTCAACGGAACCCAGTGTCGCACGTTACAGTCCCAATTGCTGACCAGGTTCGAAGAGCGGTACAGTCCAAGACAAGCCACGATCTGGTAGGCCCAGAACTGCCACTGACGAAGGAACAGCTACGGCAGTGCTACCATCGTTTGCCAAGTCTCCGCAGCGCAGCACACGTCGAATGTTTGTGCTATGTGGTGTCAGCCAGAGTTCCATTTGCAGGGTGTTAAAGATTGTTAAGTTGCGCCCGTACAAGCTGCAGCTGCAGCACCATCTCTCTGAGGTCGACCCAGATAGGAGCAGTTTTATGAATGGGCTGTGGAGCAAATTCGTCAGGATCCACACTTTGTACTGCATATTCTGCATCCTGATGAAGCAAATTTTTATGTGAATGGGAAGGTGAATAAACAGAACATGCGGTATTGGTCCACCGATAACCCGTTGTGGATAGATCCGAACAATATGGTTGGCGCTGGGAAGGTTATGGTGTGGGTTGTGATCTAGGGAACACGTATCATTGGCCCATTCTTCATTCATGACAATTTAAATGCAGAGGGCTACTTGCAGTTGTTACAAGAACACATTTTCCTGTCAGTTTTGACGGAGGATGGCAGCTTCCTCTCATATTTTCAGCAGGATGGGGTCACCATCTGGACCTCCAGTTCCCAGGTCTATGGATTGGTCGACGTGGACCAGTGGAATGGCCTACCCGATCAACAGATTTGCCCCCACTCGATTTTTACCTGTGGGGTCATGTGAAGTCCATTGTGTATGCCGAAAAGATTGGAGATGTGGGTCACTTGGAGCAACGGATACTGGATTCCTGTGCACAAATCACACCTGAGATATTGCTCCGTGTCCACAGAGCATAGGAGAATCATCTCAGCATGAGCATAACACAAGAAGGACAGCATATTGAACACATTGTGTAACTTTCATTCTGTAACTTTCATATGCCCATAACTTCCTTATCATTAAAGTTTTCGTAAATCTGACTTCACCACTGAATTCTTGGTGAAATTCTAGCCAAAAACCAAACCCCACATGTCCCCTTCCCATTTAAAGAAATGAAGTTGGATCCAAGATGGCGGTCACCAAGATGGCGGACGTTGTCATGACATGGACCAAAAAGTTTCCCCTTAGGCCTAACATATTACTATCATGACCAATTGCTGCAATCTACGCTCCCTTCCATTTTATAAGGGGTGGTCAGGGCCTGTTGACTCACGCTGTATAATTAATTATATGCTATTTCCTTTTGTCGTTAGTGGTGTATAAAGGGTATACTGTTCATAACAACTAAACAAAATATACCAGAAGAACATAAGCCATGGGGTACTATTAAAATAAGCCCACTACTTATTCCCCATGTTCTTATTGTTATAATTCCTATTAAAGCAAGTCCTATATGTACTGCAGAGGAATATGCAACCAACGCTTTTAAATCAACTTGTCGAATACATACAAGACTAATTGCCCAAATGCTAAAATAAACATATTTCTATTTCTAAATCATTACTGGGGGAAGGAGATGTTATTATAAATACGTACTGTTTAAGAATGATGTCATTGTTAAGAATTTCATATATTCATATTATTTCTTGTCACGGAAATAATTATGATTTTATGAATATGTAGGAAAATTGTGAAGGAGATACTTAATAGGTTTTTAATACCTATTGCACTTAATTAATTCAGCCTACCTGTACGATTGGGAACACTATTATAAAAAGGAACAAAAAGTTCATTTTCCGCCTCAAAAAGATTTCATTGGATGAAACACCAAACGCACATCTACGGCTCTATCATTTTTTCTTCTAGTAATGGTGGTCAATTAGTTGTTTGCTTTCATGCTGCGCTATTGGTAAACTCTTTTTAAACATGCTTAAATGGTAGCGTAACTATTTAATCATACGCTTGGCTTTTAACACTTGGCAACAGCGCTATTTAACAATATTCTGTGTAGATAATCAAGATTGAATTAATGATCAAATGTCCATGGTACAGATTAATATCTGAAAAGATAAACCGCGACCTATTGTTAGTGCTATTCAAATTTCATCTCCCGTAGCTTTTCAAATATATGCCTGTCTACAGTATTTATAGCATTTCTCATACTTACTACACTAAGGCTAATATCTTGTCGGAAAATCAGTGTGAATAACTGTCAATGTGCATAAATTATTCCATGAAGTTAAAAGAGATTGAATAACAGATTTAAACCTTTGCTAAATATGGGCTTGAATGATTGTAAAAAAAATATTCGTGAGTGTATACTTTATAAGCCACACATTTGGAGAACTATACATATCAAAAACCTGGATGAAGTTTGGCTATTGTTACGCGAGGGTGTTCCAAATATGTTTACTAAATCCAGTAACTATAAAATATATCCCGATTAGGGAAATAAACTTTATTCTACATTTAATGTTGATATGTGGATCATTACGTGTGAATTCTAAAAGGAGGGAAAATAACACTTTCACATCTTGACGTCAACGATTTCATTGGTTTACGACTGAGAATTATGTTTTCCAACCTAACACAGACGTAAAGCAGGTAGGTTAGTAATTAATTGATTTAGTTTATTTTACTTCGCGTTTTGTGCCTGTTGGCTAATTTGCGAAGATGGGGATGAGTGATGAAATGATGAAATTGATGAATGGACATTCACAAACAACCAAGCCCGACCGGGATTCGAACCCGGGACCCTTGGCGTCGCAGCGCGATGTGCTAACCACTCGGCCACAGGGTCGGGCAGGTAGGTTAGTAAGAACATCATTTTATTTAACTCAAATTATTTGAATAACTTAGAGAGGTGTAAGATTTAACGTTTTGAGAAGGCACCGAAAAGTCAACCTTACTTCCACGTAGAATACCCCGGTAACTGCAGTCATGCAGGGCAACGAGGCTCTGGCGTCTGGGCCTACGGCCAGTGTAATCCTCTGTAGCAGTGGCGAAGCGCATTGTCTCTGGAAGGGTAGGCACAGGATGGAGCAGGGATTGGGGGGAGGGGAAGATGTGATTTTTTTTAACAGTAGTATGTTAAAATATAGCCCCTAGAAAATAAAAGAAAGCCAAGTAAAATAAACTAAATCTATCAATCAATTATTTCTTTTTAACTCTTTTATGCATATAATTCTTCTTCAACACGCGACATTTTTAAAAATTACGATATGATTAGAAAATGATGAAATTCTAAATGAGAACACGGACACCTTTCTGTGTAACATAACGACCAGAAAATTTCAGTAACATGGATTTTCTCTATACGTTTGCATTGTACTTAGCCCCATTTCAAAAGTAGCGTGTTTTTAGTTATGTCACTAATCATGAAAGGAAATTTCGCCTCAATATCCCTTTCCTCAAAGAAATAAAATACTTTCCCTCTCTGAATCGAGATTGGTGTGGGGCACATCCAGCAGCTAACACTTCGCGAAAAGCGGTTCCTCAAAAGAGCTGAAAGCACCAAACTGGTAACCAACTTGCATGCATTATTTGTAGTTAGAATTCTAATAATGCCTACTTTGATAGGTTAGGAGGCCAGGCTTAGAGGTGTTAGGAACACATTTTCGCTACATGTTAGCAGCTAGGTGTGCTCCGCTCCCGGCACAGCTCTGAATCTTCCATTGAAACGCTGCTTCTCAACAAGCTCTGTACGTCCACTGCCTGCTTCGTCACGCGCTCGTACACGATCGACACTCTTCGGAAGTCAGGGAGAGAGGGTGAGAGAGAGAAAAGAGGCCGGCCTCTCAGGTTACATTACAGGCGAACGCGCCCCTGAAATTATGCTTTCCCGCACGAATCATATAAGTTGTTATGGGACCAGCTGAGGCACTCTCGGTCGGGCCTCGCTGAATGCGCAGATACGGTTCCAGACAAGGTTGCAAACTTGCGGTAATTATCGGAAGACCTAGAATTTCTGTTTTCTTTTATTAAGCGTCGTTTAATGAAATTTATAAGTAATAAAATAATCCGTAATAGACAAATATATTAGGGTAGGCCCGGGCCTCATAGGACGCTTCGCCACTGCTCTGTAGGGCTGTGTGTTGTCCTGTGTTGTTGTCCATATATGAGCCTTTTTTCTAGTCCTGAGACATATACTTATTTAAGCTACATTATAGGGCTGGACTCCGTATGTGTGACGGGCGCAAATAGCCTAACTGCTGAAGCACCCACAATTCTAATTTCAATCAATTCAATCAATCATCAACTCAGAGATAAGTACGGTGCGACAAGAAATTAAATTGAAGAAAAATGATTTCGACTTTTCACAGAAATTTTACATCTCGCTGAGTTTACAACAATACAGTGCTAGAAACGGTGCTCGAAATGAGTAGGGTGCTTCAGGTAAGAAATTTTGAATCCCCAGCTAGAAAAATTTGCCTAAGTACACGTCCTACATGCTTCACTCTCTCCATGTAGGACTACAGAAGCAGCCCCTCCCTCAAAAAAACACAATATCCCGAGACAGAGTGTATGTTCCAGGAGTCTGTGGAGCAATGCAGCGCAAAGCATTGCGCGCTGCTGAAAACGGCTGGTATCTGCAACCCACATTTCCCCCTCCTTGCACTCACTTCCTCTCTCACGCGTTCATTGGTCGAGCCCTCTCGAGTCGCTACTTACGCAGAGGACTTGTTTTCGTTCGCTTGCCCCACAGATTCCCGGACAGTGTGTACATCTCTGGAAATCCGGTCGGTCGGTGAACCGGAGAGAGTTGCCAGCCCCCTGTGTTTAGGTGCGTTCAGAAAATCGTACCACTTCCCTTACGAAACCGAATCAATCTTTAAAGTACTTTCATTTCTACGACATATCTTTCGCTCGAATGAAGTGTTTGAAATGGATCATTATCCAATATTACCAACATAATCCACAAAAGTTAATAAAATAATATTTTCCGAGAAGTATTTCGTTGGATGATTATTCAATAAAAACATCCCAAACATTTCACTGTAAAGAATTGTACTCCACTGCAAAACGCATAAAAATTTTCGAAAAAAAAAATAGGACGGAGAAATTATTAATTTGACAATCAGAAGAAATGACAAGTCTTAAAATTCCTTCTCGCAATTATATTTTCCAGATATACTTTGAGCTAGTGTAAATAACCTTTTCATTTTCAAAATCGTGTCTTCGTTGGAAAACAATATACGTACAACACAGAGAGCTTTTTTATGAACGTACGTTGCCTATTATTCTTTGTAACAGAATAAGTCGTATCAAACTATAGTAAGTTCTGTACGTGAATCCAAATACTTTTCCTTGTGTTTCTCAAAAAGTTCAACTAAACGTTTCATGAATTCCTGGTGAAGAACTTCGACCATGTCGTCTGTTATCACAGATGTTTTCTCAACGTGTATCGGTTCTCCAACTGAAAATATAAATGGAAAGTAATTCAAAATATGTTAAGGTCACATTTTAAAATAGTTAAACCTGTTTAGTGTTATAACATTTAAACAGCTTCAAAACAGAGTAACATTCAGTGTTTTTTCCATATTCCCACAGCACCACTTAACATTCCCCCAATTTTCCGCAGCACTCCTTACATTTCTTCACAAAGGCCAACAAACAGTGTACATGAAAGAATGTGTTTTCTGTGACAAAGAAACACGGGAAACATTTGTAATGTTCTGAACAAGACATCGTAGTTGTATGTTATTTAGTGGGAATGGTGAGTAAATTTGTTTTTTTAAAAAATGTCCACTGTTTATGTTTAGAGTATCACAGACAACTAGTATTAGACGGACAAGTAGACTAACCTTAATTAAATCAAGAAGACTTAGGTGGGCAGGCCATGTGGCACGAATGGGAGAGGAAAGAAGAATTTACAGGATTCTTGTTGGGAGACCTGTAGGAAGACCAAGACGAAGATGGACCTAAAGGAAATCGGTAAGGATTTTAAAGATTGGATTGATCTTGCCCAGGATAGGGACAGATGGAAGGGCTTGTGTTGCTGCAGCCATAAACCTTCGGGTTTAAGAAGGCCAGAGAGTTAAGTTATTTAGTAGACTAACCTGTATATGTCATCCTGGAAGCGGAATTTACAAAAGGATAGATTTATCAAGTATCACAATACCATAGCAACAGTATAACGGAAGTATGAAGAAATCTAGAATAATACTGATCCGGGTGTAAGTTTGTACAGTTTTGTGAGAACACGAAGAATAATTCTTTATTAAGGTTAAAAGGAGAGTTTAGTTTACCACAACTAGCGATTCTTCAGAGTCTTTTGCTCACAACACAAGGAGCGAAGGGTAAATTCAATGGCAGACTCGAAGGTACTTGAGCTTAGAACTAATACGAAATTACGTGAGGATGCAATGGGGATGTGCAATAAAAAGAATAATCAAATCGCATCACATCAAGAGATACTGTACCGGAAGAAGCATGTTATTATAAATGTTGTTACCTTGTCAATATCAGATTCAGACCAAATAAACTTAAGACCATTTATGAACAAGGTGCGTAAAAGTTAATAAAATAAAATAAATATGCATTTCAGTGTATTAAATGTAAGAAATATAAAAAAATAAAGTAAAATTATTGTGGTGGGTGTAGTGTCTAGTCTCTCTCAGGTTATAATTATTTATTATTATTATAAGTTGGAAATAAAAAAAATATACACACTAGCGTATGCAGGATTTTTTGGAGCGGGATGAATTGTAAATATGCACATTAATTCATTGGTTTGTTTTACTTCCTTCTTCTGCCACTTTAGGCTAATCGTGAAGATGAGGATCAGTGAAGTTATGATGAAATTTATGAACGGACACTCACAAACATCACCTATGCCTAGGCCCATATGGAATATTATTAATAACAAACCATTAAATTTAAAAGAACAAGCTGTGCTAACCACTTCGCCACAGAGGCCGGCTAAGGGTGCATCAAAGGTGCATATTACGTAGCTGCGTTCTAGGAGAGCAGAATACACACTAAAATAATTCGTAATTTCCTTTTTTAACCTTCATTTTAAAGTCGTTCACAATTACTACTTTGATAATTCCTGGGTGTTTCCTTTGAAAATTTTGGTGTTCTCAAAATTTCATAGTGTGACTGTAGCCTCATCAGCTTCTCCTTGCGTACGCTAGTGTGTGTGTGATTCAATTTTAAGATCTGACCCACCAAATATATTGTTGTAATCTCGTCTTACCTGGGATCTGAGGTCACAGGGATGCTTCAATAATACATTTTAGGTAGAGCTTAAATATACTTGTGGGTTGAACCTGCTCCGACTAAGAGGGAAGGTTGAATTTAAAGGTTATTTACGCTTGTTCATACCTGGTAGGTGAATGATGATCTTGTCCAGATGCTTCTTGCAGACCGAATTGTGACTAATGTCAAGGTTCGATACTGTGACCCTTGACTCACTGTTCCGAGCAATCCCGCGCGAATAGCTGCATGCTTATGCAGCCGTAAACTTCGTACACCGTCGTCGTAGTTTAGTTAGTTCTAACGTGTACTATTAATATGAGAGTAATCAGCGACTAATGGGAGACTAATGAGCGCGAGCTCTGGGCGAGCTTCCTTTTATAATCTTTGGCTTCGAAAGGTTATTACACATTTCGAACACGCTGGATCATTTTAGATCCACGCATTTGCCTCTCAGTCAATGCTTCACGGAAGTTACGAAGTTTGCGCATTCTTGAGATTGCTCGCTGGTCGGACAATTCCAGTGAATAAACAAGCATAAAATATTCTCTTGACGAGGTTTTCTCGTATTGTTAATCACCATATCTCTACAATATCTAACGACGTCCATGTAATGAACAACTTACCAACTGTTGTGACAGGTCTTCTTCGAGGAACAAACCCAAACGAGTATTGTAGGAGGCCTCTTCCCAACATAAGGATGGGAACGAACCCTAGAGTCTTCCTTGCCGTGTCTTGCAATTTCCTGACAAACGAACCCTCAGGATTTGCAGGTTGGTCGAACAAGTCCGTTTCGCCGAAGGAGAACACTGGCACGAGGGAAGCTCTGAAATAAATGATAATTTTGATGCATTGTACAAAAAATCACATGGTGATTAGTAACAGATAATGGATGATTCAATAAGTTGGACTATTTTAAGGTATACAAAATAGAACCGTACTCTTTCGTTTCATTAAATCAGTCAGTTATTACTTTTATACTTTCTGTTATATTTATATACCGGGTTAGTCAAAAAGAAAGAGCAGATTTCAAAATGTTATTTCCAACAAACCATACACGGCAGAAACATAATCCGCACATCACTAGATAGACGAAGGTTCCAAGTTTGAAATTTGCTAATGACAAGGCGGCTATTCGTTAAATCTACGGTGGAATTCACGTTGCACTCGCACAATGGATTCACACTTGGCAAATTTTAGCACACAAGACGTCGTCATTTATACGCAACAAGAAAAAGAAACGTCATTGTTACTCGTAGTGCACGAACGAAACCAATTGTCGATTAATAAAACTTTGAACCTTAATCTATCCAATGATGTGCTGATTATGTTTCTGTTGTGTATGGTTTCTTGGAAATAACATTTTGAAATCTGCTCCTTCTGT
Organism: Lepisma saccharinum; assembly: GCF_977018435.1. NCBI lineage: Eukaryota > Metazoa > Arthropoda > Insecta > Zygentoma > Lepismatidae > Lepisma > Lepisma saccharinum. The sequence continues at coordinate 82,057,909 of NC_139241.1, read as the reverse complement.
TTGACTAACCCTGTATGTATGTAGGACACCATGCATCCATAACCTTGACCATTTGTGGAGGTGATGTGATCAGCACAACAATCCGGCCTCTTTTCATCTATTTATGACATGTTTTTTGGTTATGTTCGTACCTTAGTACCATTTCTGAGTTGCAGTGAACATTATGGTTTTCCATTTATGTAATAACTTTCACAAATTAACAAAACTGATATTTTTAGTATCACTCAGCAACATTTGAGTAATGTGTTTGAAAACATGAATTTTTTAAATTATTGAAAACAGAAGAATCTTGATCAGCAACTGGATGTTGCTGCGTATGTGTGTGTGTGTGTGTGTGTGTATATATAGAATGCTCACTTAATTGCGACCACCCCTTCAAACAACAAAGAACGGCCCAGCAGCTGCTCTGATCGATCACATGACCATCCCGACTGGAAGTATCGTGGTGAATGTGTAGAATGTGCGTGGTAGTCGAACAGCACACGTTAAAATGGGAGGTGGTCAGGATTTAACGTCGCTCCAAAAGGGCAGGAATGTGGATGCCCGAGCATCAGGTGCGTCAATAACCCAGACAGCGACCTACACTGGTCGGATACGCTCGTTCCAGTGCAGTGAAGATGTACAGAGAGTGGCAAGAAAATGGGGCAACGACCACCAAGAGGCAGAATTGCAAGGGTAACACCGTAGGGGAAGCGTCGAGTCAAACGGCTCGTGACAGCTGAACGCACCATCAACATCCGTGATTTAAGGGATCAATATAACAGCGGATGCACAACACACATATCCCACGCAACTGTGCGCCGCACACTGGCACGCATGAAGTTCCACAGCAGAAGACCCACTCGTTACCCAGTCCTCACGAAGCGTCACCGCAGACTTCGTTTCGCTTGGACCCACGAGCACGCTGATTGGACAGTGGACGATTGGAAAAGGATGTGTTGGTCCGATGAATCACGGTTTTTGTTACACCACTCTGACGGGCGTGTGTGGCTCCAACAGCACGAGGCTATGGACCCTTCCTGCATGGTGAGTGCTGAACATGCGGTTGGGGACGGCTGTATGGTGTGGGATTGCTTATGCTGGCATGGACTGGGACCATTGGTGTGAATGGACCGCCGTGTGACATCCGCTGCGTATCGGGATGTGCTAGGGGACCACTTACACCCCACAATGCAACACTTCTACCCAGATGGGGACGGCATTTCCAGGACGACAATGCACGGTGCCACCGAGGCGGGACTGTACTTGCTTAGCTGGAGGAACATTCCACAGAGATGCAGCATATGACCCCGATCTTAATCCCATACAGCATCTGTGGGATGTTGTGCAACGAGCTCTTCGAACCATGCATCCTGTACCGACGTCAGTTGGCTCGTTATGGAATGCCATCAGGAATATATGATGTCAAATCTCCGTGGAGACATATCAGCATCTCGTGGAATCCATGCCACGTCGTGCCCAGGCCGTTCGCCAAGCCAAAGGTGGACCAACAAATTATTGGGTAGTTGGTAGCAATTCAGAGAGCACCCAGTGTATATAATTATAATAGCTATAATCCGTATTTCCAGACATAAAACTGCTCAAGGTAGGAAAATTTAAAAAAAAATTAATTTGTACCATTACATTGCTACATGCTATATATATATATATATAATGATGTGTGTGAGATAAGTAAGGACTGACCCGCTTTTAAGGGCTGCCTTGACGAAGCCCTTCCGCTTCTTGAGCACTATTATGTAGCACCCTGGGTGGGCGTACTGTGCTTCCAAAGCTCCTCCCACTAGCAAGGTCACCGCGTTGCCACCACCAGGCTTAGTCAGGATGTACTGCAGGCTCTCCTTGGACGAAGAACACATCCCTAGAGGAAATGGTAAAACAATGACATTTAGTCAGAGGGTAGTTAGATGAATGTATTGGGTGAGGTGATCTGAATATATACGTAGTATATATTAGTTATATATAACTTAATACAGTGTGTCCCAAACTAGTGTTTACACTCTTTGAACATTAATGATGGGAACACTAATAACAGCAAGTATGAACGTTTCTTGCGTGTCACATACCTTAAAGTTATGGATGTTCATTGGCAGTAATACTTTGTCTGCAATGCAAAAGAACAGATCGACAAGTCAACAAACAGCAGATATGGTTTTCACAGGAATGGAAGCGCAGGTAGTGTCATGTTTCATGCCATCCTGTGACCATTGCTTTGTGGGGTACACACCGTTCTTCATTTTCCCAGAGGTAGAAATCTAACGGTGTTAAATTGGGAGATCTATGTGTCTTTTTTGACACTTGCTACATTGCTCAACAGAAAAAAAACAAAACCTTACATCTGCCACTTTGGGCACACGTGACAGGTACCTCTCTACGAGCGTGACTTTCCTGTCATCAGCAAGTTAGGACTCTCCTATAGCAACACCACCTTATGGTATTCAAGTATTCAGGATGCTCTTATACGACGGTCTCTTCGCCAACTGGGCATTTTGTGGACATAATTAGAAAGGAATATAAATTATATTTTGCTATGCTGCAAATAGTAAAGAAGAATGTGATTTCAGAAGATTACTAAAAATTAAAGAATAGTTATGATATATTTACTTATGAATTATGAAAAGCCAAAAAGGCAAAAGTCAAAATTATCGCCTTAGCAACCCTCAGACAGTTGAAGACTACATAGTAACCAAATCAACAAACTCCTGCTATAAAAGCGAGGCAATTTGACAGAAATATTGAGACATACAGGGTATTAGCCCGTGTGTACTCCGCTCCCACAGTCCCGCCAACCAAGACTTAGCTGTCTGAGGATCACTTTCGAAACCTGGAAGGGAGAGAGGTCTTAACCTAAACCCAACCAGGACCTTTCGTTTTATAATCACCAGCAGAGTCAGCAATAAGGCGACCCAGGGTCTTAACCAAGGTACCTAATTTTCACCGCTAACAAGATTAGACTATAATCTGTTCGGGGATAGAACTAGGGTTTTTAAAGATCCAGGAACATATAAATTTTGATGGGTTCTATTGAGTTCCGCTGTGGGACCGGAACCTTTTTTCTCGCACAATTTAAATTCGGTCCAAGTTGCGTATTGTTTCATTGATAAAAGGTTCCTTGACCGTATTTTAATTGTTCCTAAGAAATGGTTCCTGAACCGTATTTAAATTGATGCGGGGAAAAAATGTTCCTGGACCGAATTTAAATTCTTCCTGAAAAAATTTCCTGGACCGAATTTAAATTCGTTCTTGAAAAAAATGTTCCTGGACCGAATTTAAATTCATCCGCAAAAAATGTTCCTGGACCGAATTTAAATTCATTCTTGAAAAAATGTTCCTGGACCGTATTTAAATTGACCCGGAAAAAAGGTTCCTGAACCCAATTGAAATGTTTTAAATATGAAACGGTTGAATTTATTTACAATTCCTGGACCAGGATTGACCCATTAAAAGGTGCCCTCTAAAAATGTCCGCTCGTACGTTTTACATTGATATGTCACACTGCGGTTGTAGAAAGCGTAACACAGGGAATAAATAATAACACTGTTGTTCTCTCGTGGGCCAGGTTCAAAAACTCCCTTCTAGAACAGTTACTGTACATAACGCAATGGACTATATTAGTGTGGCGTCACATTGAGTTCAAACAAACCCGTCACATGTTACTCCGGCATCCGATCCAGGAACCGCAGCCAATAGGAGCCGTCGATGAGGTAACGTGAGGTTGCTGTGTTCCCAGCAGATATCACAACAAGGACGGGTATATTGCTACAACCAAGTGAAGGAACACGCGCGAGAATGGGGCTAAATGGAGAGGGGTAACGTAACTGCAGCGTTTGCGTTTCGCCCATTTCTACCGTGTACCTTAGATTCTCGATGCAGCCAGCACCTGGATTAGTCTTTCATGCTCGCAAGTGGATAATTGTTTATCGTCAGGTCCGTATTCGATCCAAGTTGCGTATTGTTCGACCCTATTTAAACTGATTCGGAAAAAAGGTTAATGGACCGTATTAAAATTGAACCTGGAATAAAGATTTCCGGACCGAATTTACATTGGTCCGGAAAAAAGGTTCCCGGACCGTATTTAAATTCATTCATTAAAAATGTTCCTGGACCGAATTGAAATACTTTGCAGATAAAAAGGTTCTTTACGGTCCAGAATCCATTTACGCTTGCTGATTTCCTCTCCTGGACCGGAATTGAATTTATTTAAAATCCCTGGACCTTTAACAACCCTGATAGAACGGATTGATTCCGACCTGTATCTCTGGCAACGGACTTAGCCTGAAGAAAGAGTCTAATATAAAAGGACCTGTGGTGTCCAAAGGAGGCGGACGCGGGTACGTGACACAGAAATGCCTACCGCCTGGTGGGCTATGATGGAACTAAAAACAACAGAATGCATATGTACGCTTACATACACACTCAATGTAGATATTGCAACTTCAAATGCAGAAGGTCCAATCATCTTTAATAGTTTGTCTGTTATTAACATTCAAAGGGTGCAAAAGCACTATTTTGGGACACACTATGGCTTAAAATTTATATAGTTTTATACATTTCAATAATATTCTTTACACAATATATTAACCACATAGATATACAGTTTGTAGTAAAATCACAGGTCTGTTGTAGGTTCGATTCCCACACCCGGCATAAATATATTTGTTTATCTGAAGACGAGAGAAGAGGTGTTTTCTCGAAATGTGGTATTAAATTTGGTATAGTTAAAAGCACTAGACAGTACAGTGGAAATCAAATCAAAATCCTGCTTTAAACGTAAATTAGATGATCTCCTTTACACATATTAAGAAATTCATTTTACACACAATCAACAAACCTAAGATAAAGTACCACGGAATTTACGAGGGTATTCCAGAAAAAAAAAATAAACTGTTTGGTTTGGAACACAAACGTCAAATGATGTGTGCAAAAAAATTATGGTACAAAAACTACATACCTTACTCTACTTTTCCACATATTCGCCATACCCATCAAGCTCTTATCATAGAGTGATACCAGTTTGTTGATACCAACATTTTACTCGGTTTCTGCCAGTATATTCAACCATGTAGTGACAGCATCTTTGAGTTTTTTAAACATGGCGAAGTACTTTCTGAAAATTTCTCGATTGCGACAGGCGCTGAGACATGAGACTAGACAGTACAGTGGAAATCAAATCAAAATTCTGGTTTAAACGCAAATTAGATTATCTCCTCCACACATATTAAGAAATTCATTTTACACACAATCAACCAAACCTAAGATAAAGTACCACGGAATTTACGTGGGTATTCCAGAAAAAAAAAAAACGGTTTGGTTTGGAACACAAACGTCAAATGGTGTGTGCAAAAAAATTATGGTACAAAGACTACATACCTTACTTTTTTTTTTCCACATATTCGCCATACCCATTCAAGCACTTATCATAGAGTGATACCAGTTTGTTAATACCAACATTTTACTCGGTTGCTGCCAGTATATTCAACCATGTAGTGACAGCATCTTTGATTATAACACCATTAAGCCTTGTTTCCATGATTATGAAAAACTAAATATGCTGACCAAGGCAGTAATTTATTTTATTAAAAACATAAACTAAAACGTAACGTTTCAACCTTCTAGCAAGGTCTTCATCAGACTCTGTATCAAGTACAAAAGTCTTGCTAGAAGGTTGAAACGTTACGTTTTAGTTTATGCTTTTAATAAAATAAATTACTGCCTTGGTCAGCATATTTAGTTTTTCAGCATCTTTGAGTTTTTTAAACATGGCGAAGTACTTTCTGAAATTTTCTCGATTGCGACAGGCGCTGAGACATGAGACTAGACAGTACAGTGGAAATCAAATCAAAATCCTGCTTTAAACGTAAATTAGATGATCTCCTTTACACATATTAAGAAATTCATTTTACACACAATCAACCTAACCTAAGATAAAGTACCACGGAAGTTACGAGGGTAATCCAGAAAAAAAAAATAAACTGTTTGGTTTGGAACACAAACGTCAAATGATGTGTGCAAAAAAATTATGGTACAAAAACTACATACCTTACTCTACTTTTCCACATATTCGCCATACCCATTCAAGCACTTATCATAGAGTGATACCAATTTGTTGATACCAACATTTTACTCGGTTCCTGCCAGTATATTTAACCATGTAGTGACAGCATCTTTGAGTATTTTTAAACATGGTGAAGTGCTTTCCGAAAATTTCTCGATTGCGATAGGCGATGAGACATGAGTCGCTTATTCAACACCCGAAACCAAGCGCCAGTCACTGGAGTGGTATCATACTGGATCACCTTCCAAGCCAAAAAAAAAGTCCAAACGAACACTCCACATGCGAAAGGTTCTGGCAACTGTCTTTTGGGACAGGAAAGGCGTCTTATTCATTGATTTTCTGCCACGGGGAGCAACAACAAATGGTGAGGCCTACTGTCAAACTCTTCAAAGTATCTGTCGTGCCATACAAAACAAACGAGGTGGTTGAATACATTGGCGGGAACCGAGTATAGTGATGGTATCAACAAACTGGTGTCATTCTGTAATAAGTGCTTGAATGGATATGGCGAATATGTGGAAAAGTAGAGTAAGGTTATGTAGTTTCTGTACCATAATTTTTTGCACACATCATTTGTCGTTGGTGTTTTACACCAAAACGTTTCTTTTTTTCTGGACGACCCTCGTATATTTACCATTAACTGAATAACAAAAAATCAATCAATTGCTGACGAATTTTCCTACTTCCATTGAAGAACTCATGTTTTACTTCCTTTGCCCCATATACATTTAATTATGACGCTGGTAGGGTGTATAAAAAACACGTACCCATGCTGAGAGCCAGTTCCCTTAGGCCAGGGATGAAGAAGTTGGTGTGCAAAGTGATCATGTGGGTTGTTATCCCAGGGAACGTCTCCTTGTAATTGAGGGCATTCGTGGTGAAACTCCCGAAGGCTCCAGAGCAAACGATTCCGTGGGGGAAGCAGCACAGCAAGTAGTTCCTGCTGGGATCGAGTTCCACCGTCTTCACAAGCTGCAGGGGGAAGTAGTCCCGATAGTACTTCCACCATTTAAGATCTCTCATTCCCTCGCTCCTGCAAGTAGCGGTCGATACTATTATGAGAAATCACATGCAATTTTACATGCATAATTTTGTATTTAATGAATAGATATCTATATATAGCTTGGAACAGTGGCGGCGATTTGGTTCCAAAACCGGGGGGGCAGGGTGCCAAAACTGGGGGAGGGGGCAAAGACAGTATATTTCCCTTTGTAGATAGGGTTTAGCATAGTGTGGGGGCAAACGTGGCGAAAAGTGGGGGGGGCGGGCAACTGCCCCCCTTTCCACCCCTAATCGCCGCCACTGGCTTGCAAGTATGTTTTTCAACAAGCTGACAGAAAATTAGATTTTAGGGTTGCTAACCTTTGTCTAGAAATAGTAACTAATTGAATATTTTAACTTTTGGAAAATACACAATCAATATTTATTTGTAAAGTAAAAATAACATGAGCATCAACGTAATTTTAAAGAATGATTAGAATTTCTGGTGCGGTTTAAATAGTACTATAGGTACGTATTTATAGTTATATTACCGGCAGTGTTTGACACTATTGCATGAAAAATCATTCTAAAAATATTGGAGTGAAAGTTTTTTGGAAATGATACGTTTCGTGACAATATACGATTGGCTGTTGGCTGTGTGATAGTCAATCAGTATGTGCTCTCTTATTTTGAAAGTCATTTTTATGGGTAAATTCTTGTAACTCACAATTTGATAAGAATACGAAACACACACACACAAGGCGACGTCAGTGGCAGAGTGTTTAGCACAGCGCGCTAAGATGCCAGTGGTCCTGTGTTCGAATCCAGGCCTTGACATGGGTGTTCTTTGTGGGTGTCCCTTCATCAATTTCATCATGTCATCGCACGTTCTCATATTCGAGATTAGCCAAAAGTGGAAGAAAAGCGAAGCAAAATAAACCATGTCAATCAATCATTGAATCGTATATTCAACATCTTTTCTCTATTTCACAAAATGTACACGTCGAAGCTTTAAGATGAAGCTATTCTGACATGAAGGTATGAAGATGATCGACATTTCACTATTATGTATACATGTAAGGCTACACGTATATATTGCGTGTGTAAATCTCGCGTTTGCATCGCAGCATCAACAATGTAACAGTTAAGATGCGGCAATGAGACAATGTGGGTGGGATGTATGCTTATATTCTCACGGCAAATACTTACATCCTACCACCAGTTACACATATGTTCCTGTCGTAGGCAACCCACGTGGCGTAGAAGATGGGGATGAAGAAGTATCTGGTGAAGAGAAGGCAGACCATGACGAACGTGCAGAAGAAGCCCAATCCGATGAAGGCGACGATTGCGAAGTACACAGAGAGCACCTGAAGCCTCCTGTCCAGGGGGATGTCAATCGGCGCCCAATGGATGCCTAGGAATTTCATTTTGAAATCTCTGAAATGAGAGGGCATTAGTTCATATTTGCTCATGCAACCACTACGACGCAGAAAAGCTCACGCACAATTGATTTATACCTCGCAACTTTGGATGCCGCTGGGTTATCCTTCCGCGAATAAACTTCTATGCATTATGGTCCCATGAAAATGTAAAATGACACATGAAGTTGATATTCCAAACATGCTTTATGAAGTTTGTCATTCATAGCTTGAATGCTCTCGGAACAGGGTGCGAAATTATTGGAGGCTGGGTAGGTGGTGAAAGATTTTAATTTACACACACACACTCACACCCCCCCCCCCCACACACACACACAATTAAATATATAATTGTTATATGTTATACATATTTATTATTACATGTAAATATAAATCACAAAATATTTAATATGTATAAATTTGAATGAATCTATTTCTTACTTTTATGTACATCAGATATTTATAAAGCAGCAAAGTAATTCCGTTACCAACTGGTCAAAAATTTCAATAAATTACAAAATAAATGAAATAGCTTTATTACGTAATTCAATTTGATTTCATACTTTTTCCTACCTTGCATTCTCGTTTTACTTTTGTGTTGGCGATTAGTCAAAAGTGGCAGAAAATAGACGTAAAATCGTATCACGCCAGGGGCGTGATTCGAATCCGGCACCCCTGGCTCGATAGATTCATCACTTCACCAAAGGGGTCCGACTGAAGCGCTGGAAGTACTAGCTTGATACAAGCATATTACACCGGCGACCTTCAGCGGATCTTCAAACTCCGCTGACAAAGGAATCAACAGGAAATCATATGAAATAAAATAAAGTCAGCTTTATGCAAAAACAGGGTGGCCACTCTAGGACCATGATAAAATTCAAGTATAATTCCCTGTTTTCAAGGTGAACTTTCCAAAAATTCAAGGGTACAAGCAGACGTTTTCTCTACGTCAACGTATTACGAATCTCATCATTAATACATATGCACACACAAATATACCGTGCGTTCATTTCGATCTTCAGCCGAGAGATCGGGAGAAGCGTGGCGGAGATGCCGACATTTGCGGCCTGTAATGCCCACCTATTTTTATGGACATATGCAGACATTTATATAAATATTGCAAAACGAGCACTAACCTGTGTTATAAGAGTTGTTCAAACTGATGTCCACCTACATTCACACATTCCTCGCATCGTTTGATGAAATTTTGATACACACGCAAAAGTTTTTCTTCCGTAATTCTTCCAGTTCTGCCCTTATATTGTCTTTTAGTTCGTCGATGCTATGAGGGTTATATCGGTAGACTCTATGTTTGAAGGTTACCCACAAATAAAAGTCACAAACATTAAGATCTGGAGAACGTGAAGGCCATAAACCTCTAGAAATTATTCTGTCATCAAACACCTCCCTTATAGCGTCCAAAGAATCAGCGCCGGTATGGGCTGTGGCCGAATCTTGTTGAAAATACCCATATTGTCTCTCATTATCTGATAACAACTGAAATTTAGAAGTGATAGCGAGGTTATAGCAGCTGCCGAACAGTTTTTTGCAGACCAGGAGAAATCTTTTTTTTTTTTTTTTTTGGAGGGGTTAGAGAAGTTGGAGCAACAAAGTGCCAAGTGTGTAGACTTTCGGGGAGAATACGTTGAATAGCCTGAAACTTTCGTGCCTGTAGCTAAAGTCCTTCTGGGTCGGGCCGAGAACTTATCAGCCCCCCTCGTAAGGTGAACCTTGCGGCTGGCATTCCAATCGTCTCACTGACACAACGCACATACACACTGCAATAACACAAACAAGTAACGGCAAGTAACCAAGAATAACACTCTGGCTCACAGTACGAAATTAACACGCTCTTGGTTTACATCTGCTCGCCACTATATTCAAAGCTCTGTCTTCATCTAGTCGCGAAGGAACAAAAAACTCGAGCTCGGAGATTTCGGAAGCTCACGAAAACCATTGACTTTTAACGGTTTCGTCTGCAGCGCAATCTTGATACAGTGTTGCACATTCGAAACCTCCAAACGATCCCCATCGACACAAAACTCTTTCAAGGATATAAACTTAAGCAGGACGTTACTGGTCAAAACTATGATTAAAATGTTTTATTATCTGTGGCTCTTAACATCGTTTCTAAAGCGTATTTATTTGTGTGATGAATTACAGAAGAACTTTTGCTTGTTATAAAACAGGTTAGTGCTCGTTTTGCAATATTTATATAACTGTCTGCATATGTCCATAAAAATAAGCGGGCATTACAGGCCGCAAATGTCGGCATCTCCGTGAGCGCCGCCCGCCACGCTTCTCCCGATCTCTCGGCTGAAGATCGAAATGAACGCACAGTATTAACAATATAAAGGGTCTGATTCCTATGTATCCAAAAACTCTAAATCAATTAAATGAAAAGGTACATATATTTAAAATATTTAATTTAATGTACGGAGTTTACATTTGCAATTCCACATATTCCGACTCGAAAAACATCGTCAAACACACGTGACGGATGTTACGGGATATACTAATCTACGAAAATTTGTTAATTGTGCAAGACCTTCAAACTCAAATGTTTCTATTCAACTTTAGGATATCTTATCTTGCGATAATACTTCGTCTGTGAGATAGGCTGTTCTGCAAAAGACACTAAAAAAGTAAACGGATTGAGAGAATTCTCTTTTATTTTCCCCGCAGCTTTATTTCCCTTCCTCGGTAAAAATAAAACCTATACTGTGAAAAACTTGCGTCGGAGCATTTATAAATATGTATAAATTCAATGGGACTTGAATTGATTGTAATTTTGCACGTCTACGGAGAAAAATTCACGTACAATTCACGCGGAATTCCCTGATCCAATAATTGACGCAGAATTCAAGGATTCACGGTGAGTAGCTACCCTGAAAAAGTAAGGTTAACGACAGGATGGAACTGCCTCAACGGCTTTAACGATCGGAAATTTGAATCCCCTTTAAATAGATCGCGATAACAAATCTCAGCCCGAGTTGTAGTCCGAAAGTGATAGAGTAAACAGTGGTTGTCTCCAAGTGATAGATTGATTGATTGATTGATTGAAATGGTGTTTTAAGTCCACTTTATGCACAGTAAGGCTAATCGGGAATGGACCTACAGTTTAAAGTGGGATCCGAACCACTTGTGCCTCCACCGGGTATCGAACCCGGGACCCCATGATTACAAAGCGACGACGGTGATAGATTGAATATCGGTGCTACGCTAGAGTTATAAGCGGGGAGTTGAGCTCCCGAAAGACGTTTCATTTCAGGACCGTGCCTTATCTACCAAATCAGCGGAGACGATCACCTCTACAGGAATCTACAGGTAAACGAACATCCTTTCTATTGTTATCATGACCCCGCCCTGTCCAGTCAATAGAAGTGTTAAATCTTGAATGTTCTTCGTGTTCTCCTTGTTTCACAGGGGTGAGTCCCCTTACATATAGAAGGTACCTCTCGTAGAGGCGAGTTGCTTTTAGGTTGGCACAGCCTAGATTCCGAAAAACCAGTATGGGGTTTTATACGAAATAAAGCAAATAAATTAAGAGTTTTACTCTTATTGTGCATACATTGTTTATAGTATTATATTTGAAATCAAAACTAATTTCTTGTCTTTGTTGTTATTTTGTTTAAAGAAAAAAGTCTCCCAAGGACATTTTTAGTGGGTGGGGGGATTTTTAGGCCATGATGGTTTCTGAGAAAGTTACACAGTGTACATTGTGTGCGGTGGTTGTCACTCATGGCCAAACATAATAACAGTATTGTATTCAGTCCACCAAACTTTAGGAGTGTAAGAGATGACCTTCTGGTAAGGTACACCCAAAAGTCAACCTCACTTCCACGTAGTACACGCCGGTAACTGCTTCTTGCAGGCCAACGAGGCTCTGGCGCCTAGACCTAGAGCCAGGAAAATCATCTGTAAGGCCGTGTTGCCATGTGTTTTTCCTTGTGTGTGCTGAGTGGGCCTCGGGTTTTTATAGGTAAAGACGTTTTATCTTTTGAAACAGTAGAGTTTTTAATTCTTGTTAAGTAATGAATGAATGGATTAGTTTTAAAAATTGAGTGAGGAAGTTTTTAAATAGATATATCTTATTTTCTAGTTGGTGACCTGTTCTCAATTTTGTATTAGTTAAGGGGCTTATACCCCCGTATAGCCTATGTGCTGATATGCCCATAATGTAAAGAAATCAATCCACCACATTTTGTTTCAGCTGCAGTAGCTTTTGAGACAGAGACGGTCAACACAAACAAACGAACAAACAGATGAACACAATCAGAGCTTCAGTTTTGCTTTTACTACACTAAAAACCGATAATCACGTCAAGATTCCTCCACTTATTTCCTCTTGACAGTAACTTAACATGGAAAAACACACCTAGCTTCTGTTACGATATAGCTAGTGCTTTTGATTGTGTTGAAGACAATAGGAAAGGTGTGCATGAATTGTATTTCCTTGTTGTGTGATGCTTGATTGTCGAAAGTACACTCTGTTTAATGATAGTGCATTCCATACCGTAAAGCCATTGTTACCTACTGAATTACTCTCCAACGTTCTCTGCTTTATAAAATTTAACCTATTGAAAATGGCATTGACCTCTATTGTGCTGTACTATCTAATACTGTGTTAAAATGCTCGTGGCAGTTTCTGAATCTACGTTTTCGTTTTGTGTCCACTTTATGTACAGAAAGGCTAATCTGGGCTGGGCACACAGCTTATAGTGGGATCCGAACCGCTATGTGCCTCCACTGGGTATCGAACCCGGATCCCCTTGATTACAAGGCGACGACGTTACCATTACGCCATCGAGGAGACCCACAGCAGTTTTCACACTATTGTACAGTTTGGTAGTTAACTATAATAAGTATGGGGCCTCCTCGATGGTGCAGTGGCTGCGTCGCCGCCTTGAAATCAAGGGGTCCCGGGTTCGATACCGGAGGAGGCACATAGGGTTCGGATCCCACTTTAAACTGTAGGTCCAGTCCCGATTAGCCAACTCAATCAATCAACTATAATAAGTGCAACTTTTTGAAAAATATATATATTGTGCACACTACTGTTATTTATAATTTTTGGCTATTGGGAAATGTTCAAACTCTCAGTGCTGTAGGCCTACTGTCTGTAAGATGTATAGCTAAATATTCTGTCTCCCTTCCACCGGTCTGTCCCCCTGCTTGGGTGTGTGTTTGATTGATTTGGTTTATTCTACTTCTTCTTTCTGATACTATTGGGTAATCGCGAAGAGAGAGAGAGAGGATGGATGATGACAGAGGCGTCTCGTGAACGCATGCGGTGAATGCTGCGCATGTGTCATTTGTGGGAAAAAGGACAACTTGCTCTGCGACGACATTCATGAGCATCTCTACATTCTAATTTCTTCATATATAAGAAGTATTTATTTTATGAGACCTCTGAACTAAGCTTATATTACATTTCTTGGATCTGAAGTGACGCATGCGTCAATTGTGGGAAAATAATTATTACTTTCTTTCACTTCAGATCCAAGAGCTTAGTTGAGCGCTCTCGTGTAAAATAAATACTTCTCCTATATGAAGAAATTAGAATGTAGAAATGCTCATGAATATCGTCTCAGAGCAAGCTGTCCTTTTTCCCACAATTGACGCATGCGCAGCATGCACCGCATGCGTTCACGAGACGCCTCTGGATGGTGATAACATTTTATGGATGAAGGGGCAATAAACACATGGGTCAGAACAGAAGGCTTCACACAGTAATATACTGGCTATAAGTCCAGACGCCAGAGCGTCGTTAGTCTGCAAAATGCAACCCAGGCTGTATTGCGTGGGAGTGAGATTGACATTTTGCGCAGAGGCGGCAATTTCAAATAAATAAATATTTGAGGGGGGAGACTGACAACAATATATTTTTTTAATGTATAACGTATGTACTTCTTGAATTTTGAGGGGACAGAAAGCACTTCACCCTATGAACGTCCGCAGGATTCTTTCCAGGGAGGGGCAAGCAAGGTTTTCCGTGGGGGAAAGGGGGAAACGAGGCAAATTTCCCCCCATAATAGTGTTGTCCCCTCCAAAAACGTTAAAGTTTTTAAATAACTAATTTATATTATTGTGACTGAAATGAAATATGTGTGAAATATTTTATTTTTTGTATTATTTTCATTTTCCAAGGGATGTCCATGCTCCCCCTCCCTAAGTCGGCGCCTATGGTTGGGTGTCTTGAGGGAAGATCACTACTTACCCCTTGTTGTGGGGGCGAGGGTGTATGTGTACTACTTAGGTATACTTTGAAATCAGGAGGAGTCTTTATGCTCATATATATTACTGATGGTCTTAAGCCACCTGTGTGACATTTTCCAATATTGAAATTCATTATCTACAGTTCTAAGATACACAAGAAAGCGATAAAAAAAATGCTGATAAAAAATATATGATTCCTACCTTATTCTCCTTGTAGCATCACTCTGATGAACATGCAGGCAGACAGCTGTTACAGGGAGTGCCACCGAAGGATGCAAGCACTCTCAGACCAAGGACGGTCCTTCATTCACCTCCGCCAGCACTGAGAGCCTGTGTCCACGTGCAGAGACACAAGAACAAGTCATCGCCTTATGGGAAGCATGTTTGCCCGGTTCTTATCTATTCTTGATTACACTTCCAACATTTTTCACAACTCATTCCCACATTAATCACAGCGGTCACACTCCTTGTGTATACTTTATGGACTCAAGTTCAAATACAATTGCACGTTTTACGTTTCCTGTTAAGAAGGCCATTGGCAATTCCATAGAATGGTTGAACCATGCTGAAAATGCAAGAACCGCCGACCTCCGAGGCGGAGTGGTTAGCACAGCGCGCTATGACTTCAGGGAAGGTCGGGTTCGAATCCCGGCCTGGGCAAGGATATTCTTCCTTAGTGTTCCTTCATTCATTTCATCGTCTCATCGTCTTGTTTGCGATTATCCGAAAGTGGCAGGAAAGCGAAGTTAAATAAACCAACCAATCAATCAAAAAGCCAAAACTATGAAGCTGGGAAAAGGTAAGTGGGTTCGGGGATTGAATTAAAGCTCCTGGGGTCTGCTTTCATACACTGTGAATTCCTTTCGAGCTGGATAACAAAGTTTCCTGGTTCGAATCTCGGCCCCAAATGTCAACCTTCCTGTAGTATACCCTGGACTACATTTTGCAGACTAGTGAGGCTCTGACGTCTGAACTCACAGCTAGTACAATCCTCTGTGAGGCGCCATACGTTTGTGATTGCCCCTTCATTCATTCATCCCCAACTTCGCGATTAGCCAAAAGGGGCAGAAATGCGAAGTAATATAAACGAACTGAATCAATCAATCAATCTGATCCCGGCCTTTGCGTTCTTTGTGAGTGTCCTTTCATCAATCATCAGTCATCCTCATCGTTGCGATTAGGCACAAGTGGAAGGATAGCGACGCTAAATAACAAAAATGCAAATATAAATAGATTGTACATTCTCTTCTCTTTGGTGGCTGATCAAAACTTGGTCCTTCCTTCAGAAGGAAGCTACAAGCTACCCGTGTCGCTTGGAACAGACACCTTAACAATTCTTCCAGTCATTGAGTCATAGTTAAGGGGAGGGAAGAATATATCCCACAAGAGATTTATTATTCGCAGAATTCACACCATACAAAGAAGAGGTTTGTTATAAGTTCACTGGACTTACAGTTAAAAGGAGACTCGAACCGCTGTCCATTGCGCCACTAACAGGAATCGATCCGGGATCCCTTGATTACACTAAGCTATCCAGGAGATTCCATTACAAGAAAAGTCTAATTAGAGGCTATAATCAAATCACGAGACAAATCAAGAAGCAGTATGTTTCTCCGCATTACCTTTATTTTATAACCTTTTCAAAAGCTAAGCACCGCTCATATTACCACAGACTATTCGCTTTACAAATTACAATGTGAGATGTAAATCCTTGCGAGACTTTCTTGTTACGGAATACCTTTGCTGCTGGTATCTTGGGACTTCGGACGACAGTCTGTTCCTGAAACAGAATGTTGATTTAAATGCATTTCAGGCATCCAAAACAATCATTTCCCTTAAATACATTCTCGAAATTAAGATTTCATTCCTTATAATTACAGTGCATTCGTTTTGGCTCTGGGCCGAGATTGCGCGTGACATGTCGCAGATGCCGGCATTTTCGTCCCGTAACGTCTCGCTTATTTACGCATATATCTTTAGCATGTAAAGATATATTTATACTGTATAACAAGTACTAACCTGTGTTATAAGAGTTGTTCAAAGTTGTTCACGCGCCATCTCGGCCCAGAGCAAAAACAAACGCACTTTATTATAAATGACTTTAAACTACGAATAATATAATATAAATGCAGGTGCAGGTCTGCATAATCCAATATTTTTTATAATTACAATATATCAAATGTGTAGTAATTTGAAACTGGTACATAAAAGCTCATTGTTTATAGTCATTTTAATTGCGATAAATTATACAGCAGAGAAGTGGTTCCTATACTTACATCAACTTGATATATTTTCTTGCTATTTTATCCACAAAATGTGATATCGATTTCGCAATGTTAAAACGATCAAGTGCAACATATAAGATCATTTTGGAAGACAGGTTATTTCATTTCTTCTATATATGTTGAAGTTTTCAATGCATATCTTCACAGTACAACTGGCACACAAACGATAGTACAATTCATAGAACGATTTCACAATTAACGAAAAATAGGTTCAACTTGCCTTGCAGTATGCAGTTATTCATCTGTCACAAGATCACTTTGTATGCCTCTATTCTCAAGTATATGCTGCTGATCATGGACACTTCTACGCAAAGCTTGAGGTATCTTCTTGCCATTATATATCCACGTTCCTTCATTCTCATCTACTTGGCGCGATATTTTCTTCTCCCTTGTTTTGTATGTGACCTTGTAGCCAGGAAACTTCATTGAACTATCGTAAGATATAATTCTTATTTCATCATTTGCATCATCGCTTCCTTCTTCTTCATAATATTCATCATCTGCTCTCTCTAAATAATCTCGTACTCTTCTTTTTAGGTTGCCCTTCTCTGTATTGGTTGCCCCTTGAATTAGTTCTTCTGTCATGTCCCGTTCATCTTTTATTTTGAGGTTTAAAGTCGAGTTATTTTCTCCACTTACAGCTATTAAAGAAACTGACTTTGTTCCAAACGTAATTTTCTCCTCTTTATCTTTACAACCTTTTCCTAGAAAAAATCACGTCAATGTACAAACTGTCCCTTATTAATTAGTATATTACGCTTGAAAATTTAATGTCTAGCTCTTTACTATAGACCTTTTTACAACGAAATAATTATGTGAGAAAACCACATGCGTCATAATTGTATCTGGTATAAGCAAGACTTGAAAAATTAAAATAGAAATTATAGGTAGAAAATGTACACTTAAAAATATCATAGATTAATGGATAGACTTGCTATTGACAATTAATCTGAGTTTTCCTTCTTACTAAGCCTATATTTGTTTCCTGGAAGATACATTTCTTGGTTCATGTAAATATGTATCTGTTTCTATCAAACTACTTTTCGTAGCCTTGAATGGATAAGATTGTTTTGGAAAGATCAGTATTTAATTGTAATTTCTCTAAAAAAAACAACCTCGAATACAGTTTCTGAGAAGAGACATGATAACAAAACATTTCATCCATTTGAAAAAAGACAGAACTGTAACAAAGGACCAAGTACATTTCTTATGGAATGCTACAGGTGATAATGAATGAGTACATTAACTCATTTTATTGCAGAACAAAAACTGAAAATAGCTTTTTGCTTGACATTAAGAATCTCATGGTCATGGTTGATTTGTTGGAACAACCTTTAAAAATATGACTTTTTTTTAAAAAAGAATTGCTTTTGATGATTTTGAAAAAATTGGATAAGTTGCTGATTACTTTTTGGCTATCCAATTTAATGAATCAATAATGTAGTTTAAATTCTATTTTAGTTCATTTTACTTAAATAAGAGCTCTAAATAAAAACATACGATCGCAGAATGGAAATAGAATCATACATTTTCTCCAGATATTCAACTATACTATAGTTAAATAAGGCTGCAACCATTTTTATAAAGTATAGAAATAATGCTTACGTTTACCTTCTTGTTTTCCTTTGCAACCTTCTACATCTTTCTCGCTACGTTTAAACTTTCGTCTTGCTTTATTGCCCATCTCATAACTATCGCTTCCATCATCCTCTATTGTTCCCTCGCTTTCCTCATCTTCCTCAGTTTCTGTAAGAGCTGGAAAATGATAATTCTAGATAAATTATTTTCTCCAAGATATGATCGTACCTAACTTATAAAAATATATAATTAGCAATAAATACCTATGTTTGATTGATTGATTGATTGATTTGCTTTATTTTACTTCGCTTTTTGGGCCACTTTTGGCTAATTTGCGAAGATGGGAATTAGTTATGATACGATGAAATTGATGAATGGACACTCACAAATATCCATGCCCAGGCCAGGATTCGAACCCTGGACCCGTATAAATACCTATGTATCAATATAATTGTTGATCAAGAATTAACAAAGAAATCGATTGCTTTATGCTTGCAGTGTATATGTGTGCGCGTGTATGTGTATACACTTGCTATAATGTTTGACGTCCAAGTACAAACACACAACACACACATACATATCCATATGCAACAACAAACACATACGTATCCAGTTCCGATTTTATAAAATGTGTTTTATAAAGACATTGATTTTCATTTTCTTTCTAAATATTATACATTTCCTAAAACTGAAACACCTTCTGATTCCTCGTATGTATCATATTAATAATTAGTAATAAATTGTTATGCATAATATGGGCTTTTTCAATTTGTACCTTTTCTGTAGATGAGTTTTCACGCACAAAATACATAGTTTTCGTGTATACATTCGCAATTGGGAATCAATTCTTGCAACTCTGAATTCGGCTGTGAATAACGCCAATGAAACACACACAATTTAAGAATTCCCCCAAAATGTAATAATAGTAGGGCGAGTACTTACCATTTTCATGTTGTTGTTTTTCACTCTTCGCAGGATTCTTTTCCAGAAGGTGATCTAATGATAACACGACTGAACTATCACCCTGTTTCTTCTCTTCCTTAGTGCCATATTTCTCGCTTTCTGATTTAGCCTTTCCTCGCGAAAGTGTAGATGCAATAGGTCTTCTCCTCATGCTCAATAGTAGAGCCCTTATGGCCTTCTGAACCAGCAAGTCTAGTTCTTCGTGGTTCGTGGCTGTTGGCTTTACATTAGTTGGAGGTGTGGTATTAGATGGTACAGAATCTCGTGCCTTGGTTTTGTTTCCTATCGCTTTATTGCTGCTCTGTGGGTTGGGCTTTCCTTGAGTAAGTTTAGTAGAATCTTTCTTCTTGTTAAATTCTACATAGTCAGTAGCTTTTGTGCCATTGGTGGTCTTCTTCTCATTCACCTTTTTACTTTCTATAATGTTATTAATCGAAGTCTCGTTTTTCGTTGCTGTCTTTGGGTTTTCGTTCGTACTGGAAGAATTTACTTTTCGGCACAATGGAAGATCCTGATGTTTAGTATCCACTGTATTCACACTCTCTGTTGTACCCTGGGGTTCTATCTCAATAGTCACCTTGGCTTCGGTCCCACTAGTCACCTGGGATTCTATCTCACTAGTTATCTGGGGTTCTATCCCACTAGTCACAATATGGTTCTGAAACACTCTTGCAGGAGGAAATGGTGTTGTATTTTCGCCTGATTGTGTGGTTTGAATATTGAGTGGAGGAGTGCTGTTGTCTCCACTTGTAACAGAAACTTCCTTTTTGTGTTCTGTCTCCTCGCTATGTAAGGTTTGGGTGTTGCTATCTAGAGCTTTAATTGGCTTTTCTGTTCCTTCAAGTGAAGCTGTAGAGACCGTAGATTGTTCTGTTACTTGTTCATTTTTCTCATCTGTATTATTGGTGGCTCGCACATCTATTTTGACATCGAGAGGATCAGGTTTATTTGTTGTGTCGTTGACCATTTTCTCATCTGGAATTAGCAAAGGAAGTCTAATTATTGAAAACGTTAAAGAAAAACATGTTGGGGAAAGTGTGACAAAACGGGGAGATTGCAAGTTCTGAGTAAAGTAATTGTAAAAACTAGCAGATGAGTCGCTAACAACATTTTATTATGAGTGGAGAGATCGCTATTGTAGTTGAAGTGGGTTCAGTTTAGTGAAGTAGCTAGGCTGATGTGTTTGGGTGGTGCAAATTTGGCGGTCCGCGCCTCAAACATGCCCCCAAAACAAAAATTTAACCCTTCGTTAATTTTAAAGAAAGGAAGAAAAATCTTGCCATAATACGAGGAGGTGTTAAATGAAAAACCTTAAAAGTCGGACAAAAATTATATGACAGACTATACGAAGTTCAAATTCACATGAGGTATCGACTCAAGGCTGCAACACTGATCAAGTGAGCTTCAAAAAATTCCATAATTTCACTATAATGTAATGCAAGAGTATGGCAAAAGAGCCAGGTGAAAATATATAAATAAAAAAAAATCCGAATTTCAGCTTTCTTACCTTCCATCTTGTTGGAAATAGTGATTGGAGATGATGCTGGTTGCAGGTTTAAATCAGCATGGGACCTTATATTGTGGATATTTCCAATTTCTGTAACAAATAGTTACGTTAAGAGTTAAATAGTTAGTTATGTAAATGAAATAAATTGTTAAATTTTATTTTCGTCAATCAAATTTGTACAGTTATTTTAATGATAACTACTATTATCCACTTGATATTTGACTTTGTCTTCCAATAGGCCCTTCATCTTTTATAAATGATACAAAATAGAAAATGCAAAGAAATAAAGAATTTTCGAAACTCTTTTGTATTTTGATCATACTTCTTAATCTTCGTGATAACTTCAACACTTTTTGCTGATTACCTTAAAGACTAAGACCTATCAAACTTTCTCTCTCTCTCTCTCTCTCTCTCTCTCTCTCTCTCTCTCTCTCTCTCTCTCTCTCTCTCTCTTCGTGGTTTGCCGCTTTATCATCCCATCTTTAGACAATTATATATCCAGGGATGAGCATAATTGGCTGACGGTTTTAAAATAGCGGAAATGAAACGAAAACGTTTCACTAGAGCATCTTATGTAAATGGAATAAGTTCTACATTTCTTTGAGATTAATTCAAGAAACATAAAATTAATCTGTACAGTTGTTGGAGATTTATTCAAACAACACAAACTGACACTAACCAAAAATAATGTCTTTGAAGTGATTCCCTTGTAATGCTACGCAATATTGGAACCTCTTTGTGAAGTTTAACATCACACGCTTCAAGACATCCTTCCCAATACTCTCAACTGCTCGCTCGATAAGACTCCAATACTGTGTAGCATTACAAGGGATCACTTCAAAGACATTATTTTTGGTTAGTGTCAGTTTGTATTGTTTGAATAAATCTCCAACAAGTGTACATATTAATTTTCTGTTTCTTGAATTATTCTCCAAGAAACGTAGAACTTATTCCATTTACATAAGATGCTCTAGTGAAACGTGTTCGTTTTATTTCCGCTATTTTAAAACCGTCAGGTAATTATGCTCATACATTATGTGATGTGTGTATCGTCTTATTTAGAGATAGTACATTACATGAGGACTCCATACCAACATTCTTCTTCCTCTTCCTTCGATGCCTTCTCCTCTTCCCCTTTAGATGATGTGTTCCAGATGGAGTTTCTTCAAATTTTCCTGAAATCAATATTTTATTATAGGGTAAGGTTATACATTTTCGATCACAAAAAATTAAATTCAATATAACTTTAAAAAAATAGCAAAATTACAGTTTTTGTGCCAGTGAAATGCTTATCTTGTCCTAAAGACGCTGGCATAACATGACACTTTTAGTTCTGCTACTGTAGACAGCAGAACGAAATTTAGGTTGGATAAAATTTGATTAGAATTGTACCTAGGTAGGTACAAATCTGATCACCGTGCGGTACAATTTGGATCAACATTTAGTGATGAAACAGTATCCTTAATATATACTACAAGTGCAGCTTCTTCTACTGCGTAGACCTACATGAGCAAAATAAAAACAAACTGCATGTTCTGTTAGTTTAATAACTCTGTTTGACTCCTCATCGTTGCATAATTCGAAATATAGGAAACGTATTTATAGCTATGCCTAAATTATTTTTTCTGTTCTCTTAATATTAGGCTACCTTGTAAGTAGTACTCGGATATTATATTAGGGAAATAAGTTTTTAATTTTTTGCAACATTACAATATTTTATGTAGCTATATTATTTTAAACATACTATGGTCTAAAAATATACAAAAGCAGAAAGATTTTAAACAGAAGAAGATCTTTATGTAATGTTTATAGACAGGTCTATTTTTAAAATGAAAAAATCACAAGGATTTATTGACGTGTGTTCCTTGATTTGCTGTTAGTATCATGAAAGGAAGTCCAACGTCAATCCTGGAAGGGGCAGGAACACCCGCTGTTTCTTGACGTGCCATCGTTACTTTGTTTTGGACGGTGGCAAATGGTTGGTTGGTTGATTTGGTGTTTTAAGTCCACTTTATGCACAGTAAGGCTAATCGGGACTAGACCTACAGTTTAAAGTGGGATCCAAACCACTTGTGCCTCCACCGAGTATCGAACCCGGGACCCCTTGATTACAAGGCGACGACGGAGGGTAGCAAATGGAACATGATAAAGTTGCGATGCTCCGCGTATAGATAAGTGTCCCTCTAGAATACTCTGCACGGCATTTTCGAGAACTCTGGACGAATACTGTTGATATACCTTCTTCGGTGTACGTTTGCGATGCATCTGTAACAATAAATTGAACAACGCATTTACTTACTTTGTGAAGTAATGTGTTGCACGCATTACGGATGGAAGTCAAACTGTGTACCTCGCTGATCGAAATTGTACCATTTCCGCCGATCGAATATGTACCACTTCGTGCATAGAAACAAATATTTCTGTAGTTCCCTTATCTCTCACCATATGACTACACATGTAACATGCTACAGCCACCACTTGCTTGTACCCGTTTGATCTGAATTTCGCTGTCCTACGTTCAAGCATAAACACGGGGCACGCAAAATGACAGGCAGACGTTGATATACAAAGCACCTATTCTATCTACAAGGTACTCACCTTACCATACAAAATTACGTCTGGTTCTCCGGGTTTTCCGTAGAATTTCTCTATGTTTTTGCATAACACACCTGACACCCCACGTAACAACTCTCAGTCCTCAAATCAGCGTTCCCATTAACAGGAAGCAAAATATTCGACTTTTTATAACGGGTGATTGAAATAAGTACCTATATCGAAAATGTACCACCCTACACTACCTTCAATGTGTTACCAATGTACAGTCACCGGCAATAAAGATGGAACACCTAGATCCTGAAATACTGGCTTCTCTGCATTGTGTTATGTGTCTTACCTAACTGTAGGGACAATGAGCCTATTTCTATATCAACTTTTCAATAGGAACTTCTGCTAACGCCGGAGAGTTAAGCAACACACACGGCATATTGCAGAGAAGCCAGTATTTCAGGATCTAGGTGTCCCATTTTTATTGCCGTTGACTGTACATAGAAGAAATGTTATAGCTATTTGAAAGTAGATTTTTGTAAAATCGATATACATAATAGTATCTCACACTTATTATATTCCAAAGTTATAACAATACACTACCATTATTTACAGAAAAGTTCTTAAACTTGTATAAATATAGAAAAAATATATGTAGAAGATATTATTAGGTTCATGTACTATGGTCTCCATGACAGCGAGGACTTACATTCATGAAAGATGATGGGAATCACGTAAGTAAACAGATCATTTTATTTTATTGATATATACAGGGCACAAATTGAAGCTTCATTGACTTATTGATTGATTGATTGATTTGTTGTTTTAAGTCCACTTTATGCGCAGTAAGGCTAATTGGGACTGAACCTACAGTTTAAAGTGGGATCCGAACCACTATGTGCCTCCAGCGGGTATCGAACCCGGGACCCCTTGATTACAAGGTGACGACGCTACCACTGCGCATCGGGGAGGCCCGAAGCTTCATTGACAAACGATCATTTATGCAAACACACTTATATATATATATATATATATATATATATATATATATATATATATATATATATACACACACGTATATATTTATATATGTATGTATGTACGAGGTCAGACAATAAAGTAATGAGAAAGATTTTATATTGTGAAAAGGAAACAAAATAATTGAATATGGCTTGTTTATTACTAAAAGTACATCCCTCCTGCATCAATACAGCAATTGGCACGGTTGGCCAACGATCGATACGACATCTGCAAGTCTTCATGTGGTATGACTTGAAGATTGGACGTCACAACATGTTGACTGGTCCTGTGCTCATCAAAAGTGCGTAATTTCAGCAGCAGCTTCACTTTCGGGAACGGGGAATAATCACAGGGGGATAAATCTTGGGAGTAAAGACGATGATTCAACACATTCACTTGTTTTTGGACTAGGAATGTATAGACAACCACTGCTCTGTGGGACCGTGCATTATCGTGGAGCAGGAACCAACTGCCTGGTTCAGAATACTGAGGTCTGATACGGTCAGTTCTCTTCCATAATCAATCCGAGCACTATGATAGTAACAACCAATTACACTTTCACCCTCTGGAACAATTTCATGATGAATAATGTCTTTGCTATCATTAAAAAAAAAACACAACATTGTCTTCACCCTTGGCTTTTCGAGCTGCATTTTCTTGCCTCTTGGTAAATTTAGTGACTTCCATTCAGCGATTTGTTAGTTCGTACAAGGACCGTAGTAAAATGCTCCGTTTTGTCCTCCACAACAATAGAATTCAAGAAATGTTTATTCCAGCAAGCAGTTTTCAGAATGTCCTTCATGAAACTTGATGTTCACTCGCTGCTCCATAGCTATTACGTGACTACACCCTTGCACCTCCTTCACGACATGGCGGCATAATTGCCAGCATGCCTATCGCAAGTTCATGAGGTGTTGCCAGGTTGTGGATTATGGACCACACTACATCAGGAACGCGTTACTTCAGAGATAGAATGCACATGTGGGACAATATAAAATCATTCTCATTGCTCAATTGTCGGTCCTCGTATGTATGTATATATATATGTATGTATATAATTAAAAAATCAATTATGCTCACCTGTTTCGAAGTGTGTTATCTTCGGTCTCATAATACGAACCTTTATAAATTCTTTTCCTTCATCCTTGACCTCATTTTTACTATCGTCCTTTTCTCTTCCCTCTTACAGAGAATAAGAAATATTATGAAGTAGGGTGACAGATAACATTAAGAAACATTAAATTATGGAAATAAGAAATAAAATTAAAACTTCCGTTATCTGAAGGGCCAAGGGGAAAAAAAACAGGTAAGTCAACTTTCGTAAAACTCCAGAAAATGAAGTTTTAATTGCGAAACGTTACTGAACATGTAAATAAAAAGGTGCAAAAACCATGTGCATTGATACATGGAAGTGTCAAGTGTATAAAACGGAAGAAACCATATTGTATAGTCCAATACAGCATCAATAGCTCAGAAAATGACACCACTAGAAAATCAACTTACCTGCTTTTCCCCCCTGACCCTTCATCTGTTAATATAAATTAAGTCATGTGTTCTTACAACTAAAACGAAATATTCACCATTTTAAATTAAAACAACAAGTACCACTTTCAAATTGTTAATGCAACCACAAAGACATTGAAATGCTAGCGTAGTTTCGTTTTGTCGCATACTTTGTTCTACAAAAAAGTTAAAATGAAGCGTTATATGTCTATATGTGTATGGACATATGTATGTCCTAAGTAAGTATATAATATGATCATCATCGTCCTGGGTATATTATCCCAACATTTACCAGTAACGCATAGTTATTATACTTTGAATGACTAATATTATATTTTAATTATTGTTATGTAACTTACTGCAGCATATAAAATATTAAATAAACAATAAAATTGTGTAAGAATTGTTCTTTATGTACTACCTTCAGAGAATGCAGGTTTTACAAGATGCACTGCTGTGGATTGCTTTTTATGTATGTTATCTACATCTTCACGAATTTCATGCAACGTCTCAGCATTTCCAACTTCTGAAAGACCTGTGAAAAGTTAGAAATGTGACATTAAACAGACAGATCAATCAAATGGGGTTATTGTACAATATAGAAAAGAAACATAATCTCAAAATATATGGTGTTTAGCTTCATTCACTGCAGGGGCGGCTCCAGGGGAGAGCGAGGGGGCGCTTGCACACCCCTTAGTTTTCTTCCGCACCCCCTATTCAAAACCTATATTCTACCGAAAAGATTACCTCTTACAGTGTCATATTATGGCATGTCGTTGTCATAAATTGAGGGCCGAATGTTAGGTACTGAATTGAGACTGCTGTTATTATTTACAACAGGCAAGCATTAATCCTACTCTCAAAGAGATGTGCCATTTATTTTCCTCTACTGTCGGCATTCTATAAAGATCAGCGGCTGTTGTCTTTATTTCTTCAGAATTGTTGTTAAGAATTATTTCTTCTTGTATTTCAAGTAGTCTGTTTGTGTTTTTCGATACATGTATGTAGGTCAGTGTCAGTTGTATGTTTTGCTTTACACTGCTGATACACGGTTTAATTGTCCGCCTACTTGTTCTTCCTCTTTTCTTCAATTCGCATTCGAACAAAAATGTCAGTTGCTTTCAAGTATCATCATTCATCAGGTATTTAACGCGAGTTGTACCATGACGATAATTTCCTCGCTAATTCGTTCTATTTGTTATACATAGTAAATGTACCATTTCAGACTTTTTCAAAGACTGTTACGAAGGAGCCAAAAATTCGCGAAGAAATGTTATAGTTCGTTGTTGGGGATACCACGCATCTGGGCAGACGGAAGATTATGTAAAACGAACGCATATGAAAAGAGGGGTAACAAAGCAACGGGACATTTTTGCAGTCCAAAAAGAGTGAATTGATAATTACATGAAAGTGACTACATAATTTCATATTTTGCCGGCCTCCCATGGCGGAGTGGTTAGCACATTGCACGCTACGACGCCAGGGGTCCCGGGTTCGAATCCCGACCTGGGCATGGATGTTTGTGAGTGTTCATTCATCAATTTCATGATATCATCACTCATTCCCATCTTCGCAAATTAGCCAAAAGTGTCACAAGAAGCGAAGTAAAATAAATGAAGTAAAGCAATTTCATATTTATTGTGTTATTTTCTTTTTCAAATTGCAGAACTTTAGGTTGCGTAGTAGCGATTTCTTTCTTTTACCCAACGCACAAAAACTAAACACTCAGCAATTGTTGTCTGTCACCTATACAACGTTCTTGACATATGATTAATAACTGAATTTTGTACCTCAATTGGTTGTGCCTTGTAATACCCGGCGGATGCACATAATGGTTCGGATCTCATTTTAAACTGTAAGGCCAGGCTCTATTAGCCTATATCTGCATAAAGTGAACTTAAGACAGTGGATGTCAATCAAAAAATGTACATTTCAGTCACAGTCATTTATGTTAATTATTATAAAGGCCTTGCAGGAACATGATAACTTCAAACTGAAAGATTTTTTTAGAGAGAGTAAGCAACACTATTAGACCCCTGTCCATGAAAAAATGCCTTGACTCTACATGGAAAAATCCTCCAGTCGTCCATATATGTCATTGGCCTCCCTTGAACAAGCTGTTCTTTCCAAATTTCCAAACGTCGTTGTTGTGCTAAAATCAGCCAAAAATGAAGGAAGTCACTGCTATTCTTCAGTTTCATTAATTAGCATACTATCATAGATGCCTACTAAAAGTTGATTGATATTTGATTTAGGGACTAAAACATGCATGCATATTTCATGTTGTCTGTATTTTCAACGTCGCACCCCCCTCAGCTCCCCTAGACGATTAAACCTAGCGCCGCCGCTGATTCACTGTGAAAATTATATGAATATTATATGCACAAACATACAAATTCTTTGAGGAATTTAGGGTGCAAGAAAAAATGTGCCTTGCATTGATTGTATATGCATTTTTGTGTATCTTTTAAAATATAGCAACAGTATTATTAATATTAATTTTCTACTCTCTTCTAGCGTATTGAACATATGTCTCATAGAGAACTGGAGCATGTGTTATTCCGTAGACGACATGTTTTTAGTACAGTTTGCTTCTTTGCAAAATAATACAAAAACATTTCGTAATCTCTCAGTTAATTATTTATTTAATGCAAACATGCAAAGATTCAACTTGTATGTAAAGTCAGCGGAAAATTGACATTGTTGTGTAAACTGCTATAATTCTGCTTTTATCAGACAAGTCAGAGAATGGTAGAAATAAATAAAAATAGAAAAAACATAGAAAAATCGATGGAAAATTAGTTTCTTGGGGTAAGTTGTTGCATGTTTTTCAGTAAGTCACTGACATGACAATTTCCATGTGACTGTTCAATTTAAAATTATTTATTAAAAAGTAATTACAATCTAATATCCAAATACGCTAATGGTGTTTACCTGTTGTTACTGAAGATTGATTCTTTTCATTACTCGCAGGAGCCGAGTCTACTTCTATAGAGGAGACCTTTATTTGAAAAGAAATAGTTCAATCAAATGTGAATGTTAAATACTAGCAAATTACAACTATTTCATAAACATTTTTAACAGAATAACTCTGTCTATATTTAGGTAATTTTGCATAAAATTAATTGCAACGATAAACCATCTATGATCAAACGATAGAAAATTTAATGAAGGGTAGGAGCACAAAATATTTTTCTAAAAAATGAATGAGATCAGGGGTAGAGTTGCTTAGCACCAAATGGGGTTAGGGAAGAGGCAGAAACTCTGATAAAGGGTAGTAAGCGGTCAAAGTAAACGAAATTTTCCAGAAAGTAAGCACTGCCAAATATTTTCAAAATTGAACCAAATCGGTGATACTGCTTTCTGATTTTTAAAATATGGAATTTGGATTTTGCTCAGAATTAATTCTTGAACACGACATATGATTTCGTAACATTTTATTTTTTAAAATGAGATCTCCTGGACCTCTCTATCTGCTACACAGCCCTTAAAAATACGTTAAAAAAATATGACTTTTTACTCACGCCTACTAAAACAACAATTTTTCAAAAACTGTGGAAAGGGAATTTGTTTTGGCTCAAACAAAAACAGGCTGTGAAAATTTCGTCAAAATCCAAAACTATTACGGTCAGCAGCTATGGTGTGCGATTTGACATGGAATGCCCACTTACATTAATGCATTTATTTTACAAAATTATAATTTAAAAGCTCCGTAATTTACTGTCTTATTTAGCAATTAATATAATTATGATGAAATCCAATATTTTTATTCTTTAAAAAACTTACCAAGAGAGCGAGAAGACAAGCTGCAATAAATTGAAAGGAAACCATTCTACAATGAGTTCAATAATATTTCTCTTTAAAATTGTTTTTTAGAAGCATGTTGTGTTTCTAGAGATATCAGAGCGCTCAGAGAAATGTTTGAATAATTGTAGCTGTGTGTGGAAGGAGACCTGAAAACAATATTGTAATACATTTTCTCTTTTGTACTTGTTGAATCCTGAAATCATATCAACACATTAACATCGACGTTGATAAGAATTCTTCAGCGTGTGCGTTGTAATTTTATCCCGCATTGTACTCTGGTATGCTTGTCACATTGTTTCAAAACTTTAGCTTCCAAATTCTATGCAATTAATGAAGCTACTACACAGTGGCGGCGATTAGGGGGCGGGCAGTTGCCTCCACCTTTTTGACACTTTTTCTCCCGTATTATGCCAAACCTTATCTACCAAGGAAAAGTAAACTGTCTTTGTCCCCCTAGTTTTGACACCTTGACCCCCCAATTTTGAAACCCGATCGCCGCCACTGCTACTAGAGCATACTATTGCAATCCATATGATAAATATTCCGTTCCTGATGTTAGTTTTGATACGAAAAACAATAACAACCCAGAAACAAATGAATATAAGCAATTTGAAGCTGAATTTATTATACGAAAGCACATAGGCTACATGCTTCGTTAACATTAATCAGGCACTTAATGTTTTTCCCTTCTTTCTATTTTGCTCATTAAACGTCGCCTTTCCATCTCTTGGGAAAATCACAACGGTGAGGATAATTGAACAAACACAATGATACACCATGCTTTAACCAGGGTTTGAACCTGTGGCTTCGATTGTGTTACAAGTCCACCACGGAGGCTGAGATCTATTGCATTTCTCAGAATTCCATACCATTTTATTTTCCAAAATATTATATATACAGGTACACATACACGCGTTGTAGTTTTGCTCATGCGAATAGAGCTGTTTCCTATCTAAACCCCAAATAATTGATAATTAATCCTTTAGTTGAAGAAAATTCTGCAAAGCTCCACGTGTAGGCTATATAGCGTGCATGTGAATACATACGCACATATCATTTAGAATTTTGTGCATTGTAAGATCTCCTCCTTTGGTAGTTAATATGACTTTACCATACATGTAATTTTGTGAACTGAAAGAAAGTGAAATAGAAACTTAGTCACATGCAAATTATTCACTGGTCGTCGGCTTATTTGAAATTTATAGTTATCAATCGAAACTGATTAATACCCATGAATCATAAAATCTATTATGCAAATATTTTATCAGTTACACAGCACATTAATTTGTGTTTAGATCTTCAATGAAATAAATATGTACAGAAGTTATGTTTTATTGTAACGTACTTCAATAGCTACAATATTTCTTTACAAATACATCGGGAAAAGTTTAGAATTTAAGAATTATGAAACGTTTGTAATAAGCTTGACAAATTGTTAGGAATAGCTTGTGAGAGCAATATATATAATTACCAAATTATAAAATTAAGCTTGTTTATAAATACATGATGTCTGGTACAATCTGTCGTATTCACAGTGTGCTATTGTAAAATGAAAACATGTGTTATTTGATAACAGTTAGGGTGTGCTATCTTGAAACTACAACCACTCGTACATGCAGCACATGTCACTATCTTCCTGGAGATTTATAGTATGAATTGACACACAAACTAATTGAAAGCATGGATCTCTAAATCGCTTTATGATATGAATATTCTGAGATTATTACATTCTGAAATTGATGTAACCAATGTACAATTCGATTTACATAAACATACAATGTGAATTGTATTAAATGGAAATAAATCTTTCAGAACACGCTCAAGTTAATTGTATTACAAATAAAGTTTACTTTTATAGAAAATAAGTTACACATAGAGTAAAATGCATTTTGTAACTTCTGTATCACAAATATTGTATTGTTAGATATAGTTTACTTTTGAAATTATATGACAGTTATTATTAAACTAGTAAAAAGATATGTAATTTTAAAAGTAAAGTTACATTTGTTGAGAAGTTTCACTTTAGTGGAATTATCTCTGTAGTAGTGGTTTATCGAGAAACCTACTATTCATTAACAAAATAGAGTTGTGTGTAAATAAGTTTCAAAACAGGAAATTTTAGCCTTAGAGCTTGTAAGCTTAATTTAGTAAAATTCTGATCCAGTAAACACATTCTAATTAGATTTTATGGGAATTTATTACTAATTACTTGGCACGAACTGTGGGTTACTACTATTTTAGAAGTTGAAGCCTACTTGTCCAGAAGTCGGGGTCTGGGGGCCTCCGTACCCTGAGCCACCATACGAGCTAGCACCAGCCATGGAGTTGGATCTACTGTACGAATCACTGTCCTGGAAGGGGTTTAGAACCATCCGCCCCTTTGAGTTGGCTATGTTCGGATCATTCCCATCGTAAGGATCAACGGATTCTAGATTACTCACATCGGTTTGCCCGTTGGTGTAGAAATTGACGATGCCTCTGTTGTTTCCTCTGTAGCTGAAAATGTACGTCCCGTTCCTCTGGTTGCCCTCACCTCTGTCCAAGTCAGCGTAGTCTGGGGAGATTCTTGGCATTGGATTCCTGTAGATTGGTGGTGGCGCTTGGAAGGCTGGGTCAGGTATCTGCCTAGCCCATCGCTGTTTCAGCATGAAATTAGGTGCGTCAAACGGATCCGGTTCAATTTCACTGTCCAGGTTCCTCTTCTTTCTGTCCTGCCTGCCATCCTCATGACCACTCATTGGATTGCTCCACGGTGCAAGGGAGATTTCATTGTCTGGAATCTCGAAATCAATGTCAGCAGCTTTCGTAGGAAAACCTCTCGGTAAGTGGTGATATCTACTTCTGTGAGGGTTTATACCATCGTAAGGGAATTCTGGGTATCCATATCCTGGATCTTTGTAGTACGAAGATGGAGGATAGCTTGGGTACTTTGTGTAATAATGGTGATACGGATAATACGGCTTACGTAAGTCTGAATACGTCACTGGTCTTCTGTAAAGTAATTTGTTCGGATGCCCAGAAGGTCCTTTTAGAAACTCGATATCAATGTAGTCAGGGGATATTGCGGGTACGTCAGGATCTTCAGTGGTTTCTTCACTGGTGGGTTCCAGAAAGTAACTCGGCCATCCTTTGTACCTTCCATTCTCCAAAGGTGGATGAGAAGGTATTTCTGGAGGTGACGCTGGAACTGGAAATGGGTACGGGTGTCTTTCGTGCATAGTCGAATCCTTGGGCCATGCTCTTCTATCAAGATGCTTGTGGTGGAAATCTTGGGACAAACTGAAGCTTGGTCGCTCAAATGCATTTCTAGTAGCAGCGTCTCTGAAGAAATTATGTGGAGCTATAGTTTCCAAATCTCTGTTGTTTGAAGACATAGAGCCAGTAGGAAAAGCACGATGCAGTGTTGTTTCTGCAAGGATCCTTGGATCCTTACTCATTACGGAATCTTTGGCACTAGAGGGCATTGCTTCCTCTTCCCTTTGATGTGTGATAGAGGATGAACTGTCCGCAGATGTTCTGTCCACTTCCGGTGACTGAAAATCCACTCTAGATATTATAGCTTCCACAGGACTTTTGGTTAGATATATTTCCTTTCCAGATGTTCTCTCTGTTTGTGCAGGCACTTCAGGGTAGCTAATGCTTCTTGTAAACCGCCTGTAACCGTGACCCAGCGTCTCTGGATAAGCAATATTGCGTGGGGAACGGAAAGGTCCAACGAATGTGTTGGGGAAGGAATCATCGTATGGCGATGCATCGAAGTAATCAATGCTGTTGGGGACAGCTTCGTAGCTAGATGCTGTGTTTCTCTTTAATCTGGGCTCGTAGTCTCTGCTGTTGTACGTTTTAGCCGTGCTTCCAGGATACCAGCCGACAGTGCTGAAAAAACTTGGAGCGAACAGCGAGCGGCGATGGAGTTGGTGCATATCGTCTGCGAAATATAAGACATTAGCAAATAAGTTATTGTTGACAAGTGTACACCTTTTTACAAACTCTTATTTCACATTGTTACAAAAAGGTCGAGATTTTGTAAAGTAACGACCTTGCCAATGAACACGAGAATTTCAACTGTATGATGCATCTTTGAGGCCGTGTGGTTCAACCTGTATGTTGAACTCTTAAAAAAGGAGAAGAAATATGATGATCTAGAATGTTCGTTGTTTTTTGCTATGGGGTTGGATGTAACAAAATGTAAGTTGATGTTAATTCTTTTTGCTGTGTTTAAAGTTATTGGTGTTGATTGTATTTAATATTGTGTATAAACGTGTTGATGTTTCTTGAATAGTTGTAGATTAAAGTATGAATCGTTATTGAAACATATTACTTGGGAAATGCATTATTGCAGTCTGTCATGTGTATACGTGAATTCATCACGAGCTAATAAGTGTTAAAATCAATATGTTTTCCTGCACGCATAGGCGGTAATGTAAAATACGTTTCTTTTCTCTCCTTGCTGCAATAATCAAAGCGGTTCGATTAAGGGGGGAAGGTGACTTACATTACTAAAACACATTGGACCTTTACACAGATCAACAGGCGCGTGTCATGAAATAATGCCTTTGTAATGGATTGAGCCCTATGGAAACAAAACTGATTGCAGGGCAAGAGTGTAATGTAGAGCAGAATTAGTGTAATGCTATTTGGTTTGTACCAAAAGTAACTGAAATATTATAAAGTTTGAAATTTCGTTTTGTAAGCATTCTGTTACATCTATGTGAAGTGTAAATCACCAACAACGAGACCTTTTGTAAACAAACCGTCTCACCGATTCGATGTATCACTCCACGTCAGCTGAACACGGAGACCTTCCAGCACGCATAGAACTCACCATGTTGAAAGTGGCACTACTTCCTTGCTGTTCACATGATTATTTTTAAAAAATAACCAATGTTATAAAATTTCATTATGTACACAAATCTCTAAACTCATTGAAAGTTAAAATGCATATTCCTACAAAATGTTCACACTTA
Source organism: Lepisma saccharinum (assembly GCF_977018435.1). Taxonomy (NCBI): domain Eukaryota; kingdom Metazoa; phylum Arthropoda; class Insecta; order Zygentoma; family Lepismatidae; genus Lepisma; species Lepisma saccharinum. The sequence continues at coordinate 82,023,063 of NC_139241.1, read as the reverse complement.
TCTTGCCTTGTCATGTCACAAAGTTATTTTACTAAGTGCACTATATTTGGCGGAACAAAAATCGTTATTAGGATGCTTGTCAAAGTTTCCAACCACAATAAATTTACGAACTTTCTTTGTCTTGTTTTGATCATCATCATCAATATATTTATTGGACTTACAGCATTGCATATGGCTGTTTATGCCCATTATATACGTATTTTATTTACATAAGATACAATTTACATAAAATCTACAAACTAATTTCAAATACACTCCTATCTATATCAAACCTTAGAAATATATATTACCATGTTATATCATTTTGTCTAAAAAAATGCAAGTAAAATATATTCAATTCGCATGCAAGAAAGAAGTCAAATTTATGGAAATGATTACTGGTGCAAAGAGTTAACCATATAGGTGAAGCAATAAGTACAAAAGAAAAGAGCATTGGGTTTAAAGTGAGACGTCATTTGCGGCAGCGTATCCCATACTACAAAGTGGCCGTTGTTTTACCTTACGTAATGAATCCTGTAACAACGCTGGATTTTCGTGTGGATTATTTTACTTCTATGAGTTTGCAATGCTTTCTGCATGCACGTGGTATTGTTTACAGAAGGTCTCAGGGTTGGTGATTTGAACTTTAGATTCCTAATGTTTGATAATTTTAATTGAAATTAATCCTACGAAGTAAACAAAATTAATGACTCAGTCTTATTAAACATTTCCCACACAAATCGGATTATAAGATAGTTACTAATTTTGTTTCATGATAAAAAAAAAAGTTTAAGTGGCATGATGCAGAAGCTACTAATACAATGTGATAATACGTTTAATTGAATGCCATGTTTGTACCGCTATATTTTAAGTCAAATGTATGCACAGTAAGGCTAGTCGGGACTGGACCTACAGTTTAAAGTGGGATCCGAAACACTATGTCCCTCCACCGAGTATCGAGCCCGGAACCCCTTGATTACAAGGCGACAACGTTACCACTACTGCATCGGGGAAGCCCAGTTTAGAGTAGGAATATGAACTACAGCAATATATGTGTTTATTTTGCGTCAAATGATACAATGCACTTACCGTAGGTATCATACGTTGGAAATCCATCAACAGTCATTCCAGTTTGTAGGAATGGTACCATGAGGAGAAGCAACTGAAATATGGATAAAGGCCCATAGAAGAACAAGATAAAACTAAGTAACTTTAATATGCATTAAAATGGAACCAATGATCAACTTTTCTGTTCAAATGTTTGCAAAATTACTATAGCCTGGTGAATCAAAATTAGCGTCTTAAGTGAAATATAGTATCATTACAATTTACCATGAATGATTTGCATTACAATATAATGCCATTAAATATATAACTAGATCTCTTGACTTATAGACCAGTGAATGGGCTGAACTAAAAATAGATTTTTCCTACGTGGCAAGCACTACGAATTCTGCTGATATCTATCTACATCGCACTTTCGGAGTTGAAGAAACAAATATCCCATCTTTTTTAGATCATCACTGCGTTGTAAGCTTTCATAAAACTTTGAAATACGTTTAGGAGAGAATCGGATCAAAACGAGAGCCAGTTACTAGTATTGTGTAGCAAATTCGGTAATTTTGAGCTGGAAGTGAACACGATCAAAACGGTTCAAGATGGTGGATTTTAAAATCAAAATACCTACATTCAGTGAAGCGACTTGTGTCTGTAGTGTTAAATTAACTGCTGCATCAAAAATTAACATTTTCCTTGGTTGTGTTAAATATCTGAGCAGCAGATTCTGTTTTTTTAAAAACTGCTTCCCCCCCCCCCCCCCCCCAACCATCCCTGTTCAGATACTGTTATCACGAATTCTTTCATTTTAATGGCTCACAGGTTTGTTTACAGCACAATGTATTCATCTCATCCTACCAATGTCACATCGTCAAAGTGTAATCTTATGATTAATTGCCTGATATATACACCATATTTCTTCATTATCATCACATGTAAATATCGTTGAAGTGTCGCTATGTGTTAAAAATTGCCTGTATGTAGGCCTATGTATGGCATTTCTGCAACAGAGGATTAACTTCACATATTAATTTCGCCGGCCTCCGTGGTTAGCATATCGCGCTACGAGGCCAGGAATCCAGGGTTCGAATCCCGACCTGGGCATAGGTGTTTGTGAGTGTCCATTCATCAATTTCATCATATCATCATTCATCCCCATCTTCGTAATTAGCCAATAGTGGCACAAAAGCGACGTAAAAATAAACTAAATTAATAAACAATAAACATTAGTTTCAAAATAAATGATACCTTACAGCAAAAAGTATAATTGAAGCAAATTAAGAAAACCATATTTGACTTTCTCCTTTACGCATATATGAAAATATTAATATCTGCAAATATGAAACACATAATTCCTAAGCTCGATTGATACACATATTTTATCATAGTTTAAATGAGGCGTGATATTGCACTGCACAATCCATGAAAAACCAACACACCAACAGCGACAATTTATGACACTGTATGCAGTCTTTTAGTCAGAGCACCTTCAAACATAGATGCTATGTTGACAACTTACCACGAACATAATGTTCTAATCTTTCTATCTCAATCAATTCTCAAGATCCTGAAAGCATCATGCCTGCGTACTGTTCAACGATAAAGGAAATTTGTTGATATTAGCTATTAGTGTATGGAATGAAGGTATATATTTTTTATGGCAAACATTTACAAAGAATCATTCACTCCTGAACAATTCATTTCAGTCGGTGCTTTTCACAACCTTTTACAAAGAAGGTTTATTTAATTCAACATTACAAAACAAAATGAATAGATTTCAAAGAAGGGGTTCGGTAAAACCTGCATTATGCCTAACCAAAGATTCGATTTGATTCCTTCGATTTAAACTATCAAATGTCAGCAATAGTTTCTCTTGTAGCAATACAGCAAACGAGACTAATTTTTCCAATAATATATACGCGTATTAATGCTGGAGCTATTTACATCTAAGACATGTTTATTCCTGTGGACCAATTGATTCAAGCACAAGAGCAGTTGTTACGAAGACAGTGCAAAATGAGAGGTTAGTTTTTCATAAACATGGCGTGTTATTTTCCTTTGGCTACATGAAAGGAATCGAAACAATTTACGTATTTAGGATCAAACTTCTTGAATTTGATTTAATTTTTGTTATTTAGCGTCGCTTTCCTGCCACTTTTGGCTAATCGTGATGGTGAAGGTGAGTCATGATATGATGAAATTGATGAAGAGGCACTCACAAAGACCATCCATGCCCAGGCCGGGATTCCAACCTGGGATATTAGTCCTCGGAAAAATATTTTGAGACTCCATCTTACGTTACGATGCAGAATCTCAAAATCCGAAAACTACAGCAAATTTTAATCACTGCTCCAATAGCAAATTTATTTTTATAGTTTTTTTTAACTCTTTACATACACTTTCATTAGAAAGTGATTCCCTGTGCTTTGCACCACGCCATGAAGGCGTATAGGGATTGTGGAGTTAAGAGTTAGGGTCAACACTTTCTTGATCACAGCCGAAGGTTCCCCAGAGTTTCCTCCACGTAACTAGTTTATACGACGGCGAAACAGGCGGGAAATATTCCACTTCTCCCCCGTCGGGATCGAACCCGGGACTCTCGCATGGTAGTCAGATGCCATAATGACTGAGCTACCGCGGCTACTTTCATTAGAAAGCACGTGGTAATTAAAATAAAACAGACAAAAATTTTTGCTGGTAGGGTGAGCAGTTGAAGGAATGTTATTCCACATTGGAAATTACCAACATATCTAAAAACCTGAAATTTAAAGAATGGTGTATGATTTCTTGGCATTTCTGCATATTTTGTGCTTTGTTTTGTAATATGGACATACGGATCTGAGCCATGGGGAAAATATTTTGAGACTCTATGACTCACATCTATATTACGATGCAGAATATCAAAATCTGAAAGCTATAAAAACTAAAATTTTAAGTTTCAATAACTGCCTCACATCTCATAGCTATTTATTGTTATAAGCTTATTGAATTCATTACATACACTTTCATTAATTCTAACGAAACAAAATATAGGTGCATAAAAAAACATTAGTTACAATTTAAACATATACCTGCAAATCTTCATTGAAGACATTGAACACATGTAATACAAACTTATTTTTACTTGAACATTTACATTAAAATTAATGTAAGTAGAAAGTTTAAAGGGAAATAAATCTAATAGTGAATTAAGAAAAATCCAAATTACTAATTTGGAGGCAGTTCAAGTCACCATCATTTTCTAAACTATTTCTTTTTCATGAAAATAACAGTTATATCCACAGACTTGATTCGCCGATAACGAGCCGATTTAAGAGAATGCCTCATTACAAAATGAATATTCATAAATTGTGTTTGAGTAATTATGAATGAAAAAATTAATATATTTTTTTATTACTTGCCTGTGTTTATCACAATTCTTAACCACAACAAGGAATAACAATAACTTGAAGAATCTCTCGATGTATTTGTACACAAAAACGTTTGTAAATTTGTGCAAAGGTAAGTAATTTCCAAATGTAAGTATACAATGTATGCCCCATTATGCATATGCTTTGCAGATCACATTGAAACACACATATACAGACTTATTAATGACATTACATTAATTTCAATTACAACAATTATCGTGTACAATTTCTACATGTGTGCAATATTCACTGTCTGTATGCTTTTATGTCATTCATTTATCAACAGTATTATTTGCAACATTTTCATGTTGATATATGAGGTTTCCATATAATTACTTCAATTTCTGGAATTTGTTCAATTTAAGAACTACAAACATTGCTAGAAATTGAAATGTAGCCTATGTTTCTCTAGTGCAGAACTCGAATTTGGATCATCTGCTGCTAGAATGTGTAAACAAAACATATTGCCTGTAACTTCCATATGTGTATACTGCCTAAATGAGTTAACAACTTGGTTAAAACAATATAACGGACGTGTAGTTACAATAACCCTCCAGGTAACATGCTTAACATGCAATTCACAGACACAATTCACAACTACGACTGACCATGGACGGACGTCCGGAAGGGGGGCAAGGTGGGGCTACGCCCCCACCCCTTTGGAAAATGAATGTTAACCTAAAAAGTACATATTTCACACATAATTTCATTTTCAGTTACAATAATTTATGTTAATTATTATAAGGGCGTTGAAGAAAGATGATAATTTCAGACTGATGTAATGCTTTTCGAGGGGGCATCACTATTATGGGTGAAAATATACCTCCCTCCTCTGCTCCCCCCTGGAAAAAAATTACCTTGCTTGCCCCTCCCTGGAAAAATTGCTGCGGACGTCCATGCGATTTACTAACATAATTATAAACATAGGTGTACTATAAGTGATAGTAATTGTGTAAACTACCTATTAGTAACTCCGAATGAATTGATCAAGTGGAATTATTGCAAATATGAGTGCAAATATAACTATTTGTGAATTGCTACAATTTATATTTGCAATGAAATTTTACTTCCTACTCCCTAATTCACATGGAATGGATTTTAATTTCTTACGAAGAACTTCACACACAAACACGAGAAGTGAAAGTACATAACCTACGATCAAAACACAAAATGCTCCCTGTAAATGATCCAGACTAAGCACAATACTGTCGTCAACTTCAGATGTATCCATGCACTTGCTTGCTTCTTGTGATTTTCTTATAATATCAGCCTGATACTTATCTATCATTCCACTCTCAAGAATTCTGCGGATCAGAACATTGAAATGGACTAAAAAAGGCGAGTGCTTAGCAATGCCTATTCCTACTAAGCTCACTCCAACGACTTCTCTTACGAAATGAAACGGCGACTCTCTGCAACCAAACCGCCATCCGAACCAATATTCGAGTCCATCTCTTATACCAATAAGTGACAATTTAGAATTTCGTAACATCTTCGAAACAAAACTGTCTAAATAGTATACGGCATCGTAACTTCTATACAATTTGTACATTGTTGGATTTTGTTGATCATTGAATAGATCCTTATAAATACCATAACCTGACACCTTGATGTCGGAGCTAGCAACTTCCTGCAAAGTGTTTATATCCGGGTAATGTCTGGGATCTGTTAAGAGACCTACAATCATTCCTTGATACAGAGCTACTATGATGACTGAAAAGTACATCCAAACAATAAAAGCAATTCTTGTAGATGCAGATGTTGGTTCGTAGAACGACGAATTCAGAATAGCTGAGAGCATACCTAAAAATACCGTAACGAAATCGTGACTGAATGAAGTTTCTCGTGATAATTTCAAGATAAATTTGAAACAGATTGTCATCACAAACAGACTTACGACAATTAAGATCCAGAGGTGGTAATGAAATGCGAGGAACAGAGACATCCATTTAGGAATTTTTCCTCCTTTTTGTACAGCAATGGCTATAGCTGACATTCTAAGGGGGACCGTGTAGTCTATGACCTCATACCTGGCAGCATTCAAACCCATTGCTCCAAGACCAATGTCCGCTCGCTTGTATACAAGGTCGCCTACCATATGAACCCATGTTCCATTTTCCAACTTCATTCCAAATTTTGCACCTTCATGGTTAATGGGATTGTCAATTGTGAAGTTCATTTTCTCAGACAAAAATCTTAATACCATGAGGAAATATCCATCATCTAAGCAAATATATTTCATTGATTTGCAGAAATATGGCAAATGTTCTGCATATATTGATGATACTTTCAGTGTGAAACCGTGAAGATTTCTTGCGTTAGCTTTCAAAAATACATTTGAATCTACGTTGTTTGTCGTTTCCATTTCGGACATGATCAATATTTTCTTTCGAAACTGATTCATGAATGGGTCGTACCTCGATACCATCAATTGGAAGTCCCTATTGGGCGTGCTGCTGAAGTTACCGTGACTCAAATTTTTAGACCAATTCACAGGATGAACGAATACGGTATTCAACATCCTTTCAGCCCAACATATCTTCAATATTCTATTCCCAGCTTCATCAACATTTGAGGATGAAACATAAGCGAACACAAAATGTTCCCTTCGATTCCCGAAAAAATTCTTCATCCATTTATTAACATGATATATTAAAGATTGTCCATTTTCTGCCAAGAGAACTATCAAGCCACTGGCCAATCTCCTGTACATATCAAGCGACCTTTTGTCCCATTTGTTGTTTGGCGTTACTATAAACTTAGGCGGATAATCACCTACATCCAGAAAGCCATGTTGAAACTCAGGGTACCTATTGTTGGTTCCGTCAAGAATAGCAACAAATTGTGCCCAAGGAAATATCTTCTGATACAGAAGCACAAGGTGATTCGCCATTTGGCCTGAACTTTCACCAATTGTGAAACCATTTGAATCTTGACTGTGGACGATTAAGAGAAATAGAAGAACTAACATTTGAAAGTTTTTGACAAGTAACATCTCTCAGGTTCGTCACAGTACTTCCAATGCCAACGGAGAACCTGTAATAAAAGAAATAACAATATTAAATATTATACTAGTCTCTGTCTTTTGTTCAGAGACATGCACAATGTGATGGAGGCATTTATTGGTTGACTGATTTTGCTTACTTAGGGTGGGCACTCCTGGATAATGTCAAAATTCGAGTTTAATTCTCGGTTTTCAAGGTGAAGTTTCCAAAAATTCCAAGGTACAAGAAAATGTTTTCTCTATTTCAACCTTACGCATTGGCGGCGATGGGGTTCCAAAATCGGGTTGGGGGGGGGGGGGGGAGAGCAAGGTGCGAAAACAATACAATACGGGGTGTCGAGAAAATAAGTAACTATTTTTATATTTCCGTCAAGTTAGAACTTTAATTATTTTTTCTTCCTTTGCAGGGTAATTACGAGGCACAATGTTGACGATTGCTGGACGTGTTGCCGTTGTAACATGGCGTCTACAGTGTGTTCCATACGATGATCTACGAAGATTGTTTCAGTGGAAATTTTGGAAGAACGGACATGCAAATAAATCCACCTGGATACTGTTGAATAAGTTTCGACACACAGGTGCAGTTGCACATGAGTCTCGAGCAGGTTGATCTTCCACGAGCGAGGCTGACGTTGAATCTATGGGCGAGTCAATTGAATGGAGTCTGTACCAACCTTGTCCAACGTTCGATGAAACCCAAAAATCGTTACTTTTTTTCTGGACACCCTGCATAAAGGGTCTGTGCTATTGCAAGTTATTCAAAAATTTTAATTCAATTAAGTTGAACGCAATATATATTTTTAAAATAATTTAATGTGCAGAGTTTATATGCCATTTCACATACTCAGACACAAAATACAGCTACAAATACAAGTCATAAATGTTACGGGATGAATAATTCTACGAACAAATGTTAATTGTATAAGTATTTGAAATTTTTCTTGATCAACCTCAAGATATCTAATTTTGCAATAATTTTCCGTCTGTCAGATAGATTGTTCTGCAAAGGACACAAACGAAGAAAGCGGGTTGAGTGAATTCTGTTTCATTTTCCAGGAAGTTTTGTTTTCTTCCTCGATAAAAAGAAAAGATGAACTGTGAAAAACCTTGCCTCAGGGCATCAATAAATATGTATAAATTCAATGGGATTTGGATTAATAAAGTAATTTTTCACGTCTACAAAAAAATGACGTAGAATTCAAGCATAATTTCCGGAGCCAATAATTAATGCAGAATTCCTGGTAAGTAGCCACCCCGTACAAGACAATATAAAATGAGACATGGAAAATAATTCACCGAATTTCACTACATTACCGTGAATTGTGAGTAGCTTTCTTGCTTCTGTTTACGAAACGAGGAGTGGGACCGTTTGCCTCAAGAAATGCTCAATGATTTGGTACTGAGCATGCCCCGTCGCATTCAAGTGAGCCTCGGTTCGTGGAGGACCAACACGTTATTGACTCATGTCAAACTGTCTTTAAAACTGTCTTTCATTTGTGATGTTCTAACTGAGGAGGTTCCTTACTTTGTTTGGTTTAGTCACATACGGAGTGTCTTTGTTTTTTCTTTTCATACTGGGTCTCAAGTTACCGAGAAGTGTACGTTTTCGTTGTATTTACTATTCAGAGTTTCACATGGAATAAAATGCTATCGGTTCCACCTCAACACAACAGAATCTGGTGTATGCTTAACTTTTTTTGATGAGTGCAAAAATTAAAAAAATATTAAAACGAATTGAATTATTTCAAATAAGTTAAAACCAATTAAATACAGGGTGATTCAAAAGTCTCTCGACATTTTAATCAAAAAGCATTTTATTGACCAAATTGACAGTACTGCGGAAAATTATTCTAGAATAGAAGAAAAACTCAGTTCATTTGAATGTGGTGTCCGTTTAAGTCTAGGCATAGGAACCACTTCTCTTGCATAGACCGAAACACATGCTCCAACATAGCTGGTATGATCTCCCCTGTTGCTGCAGCTATTCGCTGTGTCAGTTGCTCTATCTTTACTTGGTACACCCTGGACTTAATGAAACCGCAGGTAAAAAAGTCTGAAGAGAGAGCCACGGTATATTCACCTATCGGGGAAGGTGTCAGCGAGGTAGTCCCTAACTATTCTGGCAAAATGGGATGGATCACCATCTTGCTGGAAAACAACAGTGTACTTTATCCAATCCAGACACCATTCATAAGCGATATAAGGAAAAGGTCAAGAGAATTTTGAATCACCCTGTGTACACCATCTAAAGAAATTTGTTCCTTTTTGATTACCTCAATGCTTGTAAGTGTGATCTCTTGATACGAACACCTTTGTCGATACTAACTTTTGAACCAATTGCAATGTAAACTATCTGGTGGGGAGAAATGTGAATATCGATACTGTACAGCATTTTATAAAATACTTTTACCTTCGAACGTGCAATTTGAGAACTGAAACACAACCGTCACTTAGGGAGGAAAACAATGCATCATCTACGCCATCATTTACATTGATGTTTACTTTCATCTGCAGTTTTCCTTTTACAGCTTGTAATTCCTACGATTAGAGTTCAGTGACAAATCCTCTAGGTTCTTCTTGGTTCCCAAGACACATTTTGAGTAGGAAGACGCAAATATCAAGGCAAAATGAAAAGTATTAAAAACGTTCAAGGGCCATACTTAGTAATCTCTTCAATTTATCATTGTGTAGTCTTACCTGACAGCATAGACTTTATTATTTATCTTTTCAAAGTAAACCTCCTGATAAGTATTGATTAACATTAAACTGACCGCTTCCAACTCCCAAACAATATTTCCTGCAAAGATCATTCATTCAGTATGGTCGCTACTCTAGGGTCTTAATAAAATTAACATATAATTCACGGTTTTCAAGGCGAACTTTCCAAAAATTCAAGAGTTCAAGCTGATGCTTTCTCTATTTCAACCTTACGTATTACCTCCTCTTACCATCCACTTTCCCACACACACACAAATATGTTAACAATATAAAGGGTCTGTGCGATTCCAATGTATCGAAATATTCTAATATATATATATATAGTTCATTCAAAGTGTGGAGTTTACATTTGCCATGTCGCATACTCGGACTAGAAATACATCTACAAACACAAGTCACAAATGTAACGGGATAGGCTGTATTCATCTACGAAAAATTGTTAATTGTATATTATATATACAATATATATATATATATATATATATATATATATATATATATATATATATAATATTTCAAATTTATCCAATAAACCTCAAGATCTTTCAGTAATTTTCCGTCTGTCAAAGAACACTAACAAATCAAGATTGAGTGAATTCTGTTTAATTTTCCACGCAGCTTTCTTTTCCTTTCTCGATTAAAAGAAAAAGATGAACTGTGAAAACCTTGCCTCAGGGCATCAACAAATATGTACAAATTGTATAAATTCAATGGAATTTGGATTAATAAAAGTTGCAATTTTTCACGTCTACGGAGAAAAAAAATTCATGCATGATTCCCGGAGCCAATAATTCAGTTATCATTCCCGGAATTAAGAAAAAAAAATCCCCGTGAGTAACCGCTCTGTGTTAGCACAGCGCGCGTGGGCATAGGTGTTGTTTATGAATGAGCCTTCATCAGTTTCATCTCATCACCCACCCTCATCGTCGCGATTAGGCAAGAATGGGAGAAAATCGACGCTAAATAACAAACCCAAGTCAAGGAATGTTTCTTGACTAGAAAATTGGTCCAAGCTTCCCAACCAACAAAATTAAGACTGAAGAGGGTGCCACATTGGGCTAGTCCACCCATCATTGGCACATGAACAAATGTTACTTTTCATTGTGACAGCTAGTAACAAATAAAGTATTCATCCACCAAAGAGTACCAAAGGAAAGAAGCAGGGTGGATAAAAAATCATGATTTTTAGTAAAAAAACAAAAAAAAAACAGTTTTGATGATATCTTTATTTCAGTCATATTTTTTGGATTTAAAACACGCTTAAAATTGCTTATATGGTTTTGGCACCGTACATACAGATATTATGTTTTGTTTTTTTATATATAGAAAGGCTTCTTTCGGGTAAACGGCACTGTAATATTTGAACAGTTTGATTAACGCAAATAAAAATATGCAAATATACATTTTTCTGTGTCTGATATTGTACACATAAACCTACAATGAAAATGTATGTTGAGTGTGTTAATGAAAGTATAATAATTTCAGTAACTTTTCATCTAGTGAAAATAAAATATTCTGCATGTATTGTATAATTGTAATTTTTATATATATATATATATATGTATATAATCTTTGTAGCTGAATTTTGGTAATTTTTTTAACGATGGTTTTAAAAATATAAACCGCCATGTTTATTTACAGTTTAATGATAAATACACTATTTATTGTTTAAAATTATTATTATTTGTATATTATTCTAAACATTTTTTTTGTATTTTTGCCTGTAAAAATTATTGAATTTTAAATCAACAGAAATTTAAATGTTTTTACAGTTTACATTTCCTTTCGTATGAACTTCACACCATCAGTACATATATTTTGTTTCCTTTCTTTTCCTTTCTTAAAGCTGAATAAGCACCATTAAATGATTACGAGATTAATGTAATTTCACCAAAAGTAGTACTCATGTCTACAAGATCCTTATGTACATTATTCTGTAAATTATTTATTTAAAGTTATTTAAATCAACCTGAATTAAATCAATCCTCCGTGATGGCGTTTAATTTTAAAAATTGAGGTTCAGGGCCACTTTCATATGAACCAATTTACAGCTGATTATGAGTTTGCCAAGCGGCGCTATAAAGGCGGAAAAGTGGTTCGCTGAGGTGAAAAAGGGTTCACACTCCACCGCTCCCCTGAGTAGCTACACGAGGGGGGTTAATAAAAACATAAAAGTCCCTTCATCCACTCAATGGCACGCTATCCGTTTCGCTGCATTCCTCGGAGGAACCTCCACAAAGGAAAGCGTTAATTTTTGGTTTCCCCCCGTGACGGAAGAAGGGCCACGCTTTCATCTGCTTTCTCCGGGTGACCATTTCCCCATGTCCGTTCACCTGCAAGTTCCACACGGAACAACGGAATAAACATCTCAGGAATACGTCACTTCCTTCGAAGTGTTCTCACCTGGTGTCACTTTTACCAGTTAAAAACTCCATAATTTCTGGATTCCTCTAGGGATGGACGATATCGGAAATTTGATATCGCGATATATTGTCAAGAAAATATCGTCACAGACGATAAGATACGGTACTTTTTTTCGTATCGTGATATCGCGTATCGTCGGCATCCTCTATGGGCGACGTAATTCTTTTCGGAGACTTCAATCTCTCAATTTCATGGACAGACCCCACGCATGGCTTTACAAAAGACAAGAACGACACGTACTTCATGGATCATTTCATACATGGCCTCAGACTTCAACAGCACAATATGTTCAATACACGAAAAGACAATAACCTGGACTACATTCTCTCGTCACTCCCTTCAGCGCACATCACCCCTTCGAGAAACCTCATCCCTTCGGACCACGAATCGCTGGACGCTGTATTCTGGCTCCCGGACCACCTGAAGAGTCAACGACCTCCCACCCCTCGACGCCAATACCTTGTTTGGAGCAAAGCACCCTGGGGTGACATCCGTTCGGCGCTGGATTCCATTCCCTGGACAATCCTGGAGAGTGGAAGTGTCGACGAAGCGTGTGACGTGCTGACTGATGTGATTCATGCAGTGATGAAGGATTATGTGCCACTCAAAAAAACGAAATCAAGCAAATACCCTTCCTGGTTCGACTCTGAGCTCTTGCTTGCCCTTGGAAACCGAAAAAAGGCCTGGGATCTCTGGAAACATTTTCCTAATGAATACACACGGAAAACTTTCACCGACTTACGACGTCACTCTAAACATTTGCAGAAGACCAAATACAGGGAACACATCAGTGCTATCACGAACAATATCAAATCAAATCCCAAACGTTTTTGGTCACTAATCAACTCAAGGAGGCAAAATTCCCGAATACCTTTGAAAGTAAAACATGACTCAGTATGCGCAGAGGGCCCTGACAAAGCTAATCTTTTTAACTCTTTTTTCTCCATAAATACAACCTCGAATTCACCGACTTCATTCCTTCCCAACCTCCATCCAGTTTGCTGTCACTCTCTAACATCTCTCTCCACGTCTCCAGAAGAAGTGCAATACATCCTATCTTCAACGCCTCAAAATCGCGCCAATGGTCCTGATGAAATCCCTTCTATTTTCCTAAAAAACGCTGCTTCTTCTCTCGCTATTCCCTTCTCTATTTTATTAAACAGATGCTTCAATGAGGGTACATTTCCAGATTCATGGAAAAATGCTAACGTGGTGCCATTATATAAATCTGGAGACAAGTGTGCCGTTTCTTCTTATAGGCCTATTTCCCTTCTTTCACCACTTTCTATCGCCTGTGAAAAAATAATAAAGGACCGACTCTACAAATTTACCTCTCCATATATAAATACAGCACAGCACGGCTTCCTACCAGGCAGCTCCTGCTTAACCAACTTAAGCATTTTATTATCTGACGCTGTCAACTCTATATCTGAAAACTCTCAACTGGATGTAATATATCTGGATTTTTCGAAAGCTTTTGACTCTATAAACCACAATTTCCTGCTTCATAAATTATCCCACCGTTTCAATATTCATGGAAACTTTCTCTCTCTGCTCAAGCACTACCTCCAAAACAGACAACAAAAAGTTGTTATTTCCGGAATGTCTTCTTCTTATCAAGCTGTATCTTCTGGTGTACCTCAAGGCAGTGTTCTTGGACCTCTTCTCTTCATCCTGTACCTTGATGATCTTCCAGAATATCTTTCCGATTCATGCAAAAACCTTCTCTTGTTCGCTGACGATTGCAAAATATATAGTAAAATCTCCAATTTCAGTGACATGACACTTCTGCAAAAGAATTTAGATTCTCTAATAAAGTGGTGTGAATTATGGAACTTAAAACTCAACCCTCAAAAATGTACCATCATGACCTTCTCCTTGAAGAAAAACACATTTAATACTAAATATTTCATAAAAAATAATTGTATTCAAAGAGTTGCCGCACAAAAGGACCTGGGCGTCATATTTGACGAGAAACTTTCCTTTTCTGAGCACATCTCTACAGTCACAAGGGGTTCAATGCGTATGCTGGGTCTTCTCTATCGTTTCACGGAAATAAACAACTTGACTGCCCTCAGCGCCTTTTACAAATCTTTTGTGTCACCTAAAATTGAATACTGTTCTCCGATCTGGTCTATGGCATGCCCCTCAAATTCAGATAGACTAAATTCCGTCCTAAATTTCTTCCTGGCCATTGTTCGACACCGAATTCCGTCCACAAAACACTTGCAAAAGTCCATCCTCCTGCAAATGTTAAATATCCAAACTCCTCAAGAGAGACATAGACTGGCTGACCATATATTTCTACACAAAATAGTGAATGGCAACATCAGAAGTGGCCGTCTTCTTCAGGAAATTCACTTTCGTGTGCCTGCCCGCTCAACAAGAAGCACTCTACTTTTTGCTTCTCAGAAGCCGAGATTGTGCCTCATCCAGCGCTCTCTGTTTCATAGACTGCCCAGTGATTACAATAATCTAGGAACCGAAATAGACATTTTTGAAAATCTGGACAAATTTAGAAGAAAGTTAGCTAAAAGTATGTAAGCCTCTTAACCACATGTAATTTTTCTGTTATTTTTTTGTTGTATTATGTTATTATTTTTTTTGTCCTTATATTCTTTAAAATCGTTCCAATGTAAAATGGCTAACGCTGTATTTGGAATCTTCTATTAAATAAATAAATAAATAAATAAATATCGTTTCCAAGATATATGTATCGCCAAAATATCGTGACGATATATGGTCTAGTTAATATCGCCTGGACGATATTTTTTCAGACGATATATCGCTCAACACTAGTTTCCTCTCGATGTTGGGAACGACCTCCGTGGCGGAGTAGTTAGCACAACGCTGTACGACGCCAGGGGCACTGGGTTCGAATCCCGGCATGCACAAGGGTGTTATCTGTGAGTGTCCTTTCGTCGATTTCATCATATCACTCATCCACAGCTTCGCGAATAGCCAAAAGTGGCAGAAAATAATAAACAAACTAAGTCAATCAATCGATCGACGTTGGGGAATGAAATTTCGTCACTCACCTACCAACACTGGCCCCCTGACGACGTGGCCTGCAGTGTTAAGATCAAATTCTTGGGTAACTCTAAAGATATGTGTACGATTACTAATAGAATCTCGTTCCGACGCTACCATCCCAGGGGTCCCGTGTTCGAATCCCGGCCTGGGCATGAGCGTTTCATGTCAGTCCCATCCTCAGTTTTGCGATTAGCCAAGAGTGACAGGAGAGCGAAGGAAAATAAACCTCAATCAGTCAATTTGGTTCTGGTGAGCAATCATTTCTAGGGTGTCTGGCAAAGAGCACTCAAGTCAAAAAATTAAATTTTACAGCAGGCAGTTATTTATGTTCATTCTAGCAAACATTACATGCATGACCTGTGCATGGTGCATCATCACTGTTAAGAAACTTCACATATGCCCAATATAAAATGATAATATTTTCTTTAATTGATTCAGTGTGACTGTATATGAAAGCAACAATAGCAGTTTGTGACTTACGTGCTTCTCCCGAAAACACACTAGATTTGTCTCCTATTTAAGCATATGTTTGGTTGCCAGAAATTATTCTTTGGTTATTCCAAACAAACTTTTATTTTATATGTGACATATTCTTTCAATTTTGTTACTGCTAATGAATCCATTTTACAGTGGGATCCATGAGTATTGGCGTGCAAATTGTCCATCACCATGTTCGTTCACTTTATTTGACGCAATAAGAGCTTCAAGAATTAAAAGTAAACTCAAAACAAGCTGTTTACAACATTTTCACTAGCATATATAAAAGTCCATCGCTTTAAAACAAATAGGATGTAAGAAAAAAATTAATGAAAATAGTCATGGACAATTTGCACGGTAATACTCGTGGATCCCACTATAGTCTCGTCTTCGTTTGTCATCAGTGGTTCATGACTGTTTAAAATTGGGTGACCCTCTTTCATTGGAAGCATGAATACTGAGAAATTATGACCGTACATGAAAGTCATTGTCAAGAAGATAAACAAAATGAAAAATCTCTTTTGTGAAAATATAAAACAAAATTACAACATCCTGTTGCGTATCATCTGTGGTCAGATTTCATTGACTCCGCCATAATCTTATTATTTTCTTTCACAGACGACTTTTCATTAAAAAAAGAAATTGTGTCTATCTTTACTTGCACTTGATCTAAAATAACAGTGTAGTGAAAGTTGATTTCTTTGTCTTTATACACTTACACTGGCCCGAAACGGAGTGTTCTCTTTTAGGCTTCAAAGTAAACAGCCAACATTTAAGTTTCCCTCCCGCCGATACGTGGCGCTGCGAACTTGCAGTCTGGTTGAATATCTAGCACTGAATTCAGTGTGCGAATTAACGGGGCGTGCCTGGATACCCCCCACAAAAATTGAACCCCGAAAAAAGAATTATATTTTTATCCCTGCCAGGTATGTACTATTTAAACCCTCAAAGTAAATGGAATTGAATGCACCAGTTCTTAACCATGTCACAAACACAATTGAAAAATTATTGTTGTCCATTAATTATCCAGTCATCAAAGATTTCCTTGACCAAAAGTATGCAGCTTTGTGGATTAAAGAAGGACGTCATTCTGAAACTGACCAACCTCACCGAGCCGAGAAAAAAGCAGACTGTTTTCCACTTACGTTTTCATGGCACAGTGCTGATATTTTACATGTATTAAGGTTTTCACGAGTAACTTGTTGGTTGGTTAGGTGGACATTACGTTTGAACCTGCCAATAGAAATTTGCTCAGGTTTTCAGTGTTACTAGTTCGATAGATCTTTTTCTGTGTGACTTTGGGTTTTCTTAGAATGTAAATATACTGTTTCTCGTAAATGACGTATAAATGTTTCCAAAACATTTAATGACGTAGGTTTGAACCAATGTTCTGAGGTACTTGGAACAGCAAGGAAATAGAATAGTTTACTTACTGGAAACATATTCAAATTTTCACCCCCACCCCAAAAGAAAAATCTACCTCCCGGATTGAAATCACAAATACGCCACTGAGTGGGCATCCCCATAGCAAAGAGCTTAATTAGCATAGTGACTGAATTAGAATATGATCTATTATGTGGGCTACGTACAGAGACACGCTACAAATATTCATCTGCTTATCCGTCCATTAGCAATTATACAGATGTACAATAATACAATTCTGTCTCTTTAAGCATATTTTTTTTAAAAAATGCTGATTGTTAGAGTGTGATGGAAACGTTTTGTGCTTGATTGCATTTCCGGAATGTTCTTTCGTCCAATCTCACCGCTAGTATAGAAACCGCTGGGAAAGAAACAACGGAAAGCATAGAATAATTTGGCCGTAGCCAGTTTCAGATTAAACTTCCTGCATGAAGGATTCTCAATAAAATTTCGAAAACTGACTTGATTTAAACTGTTTGAAATAGTCATTATTAGGGAGACAAATTTATGGTAAATAAAAACTAAGGAGAGCGGTAAATAAAATGTGAGATCAGCTGTATATACCATCGGTGGAAAAAAAAATTGGCACACACTTTTTCATCATGAGAGGAAACAACATACAAGAGAGCTATAAATTGATAAACTACTTCATTTTTATATACTGTACACATACACAAGTACTTAGCTGTCAAACCAAAAAGAAAACATCAACACAAAATCACTTCATTTCTAAATTGCATATTCGGGGGAAGAAAGGAACGCAGCTTGAGAGGGAGCGAAGTTTTCGAACTGAGATTATGTGCATGGGTAATCCCAATTTGCAGTGTCTTCCTGATGTGATCGAAGGTAAAACGTTCTTCAGCTGCAAGTGGTAGGGAACTTTAGGCAAACGTTTCGTTACAAATCGACAGTTTGCGCACACAACCTCGATTGCAGGGGTCCCGGGTTCGATACCCGGTGGAGGAACAAGTGGTTCGGATCCCACTTAAAACTGTAGGTCCAGTCCCGATTAGCCTTAATGTGCATAAAGTGGACTTAAAACACCAACTCAACAACAACCTCGATTGCCGGTTTTTGCGTGTTTTCTACTTAATTTGATGATATTTCACGGTTATTTCGCGAAAAAGCGTTCATTTCGTGGAAAAGACACATTTCGCATTACTTCGCGAATAAAACTCATGCATATTTCATCATTGGGGGTGTAGTTACGTGCAGGATGTTCAAAATTGCATCTTTTTTTCACATTTCGCGATTTAGCGCATCGCGAAAATTCAATTTCCCTAGTCATTATGTTCATCGGTGAAGTGTTTATGATTTCGTTTTGTTGTGAAGCTTTTTCATGAGCAGATTAACAGATGTTTATATAGACATTTATTTATGTGTTTAAGAGTGTTCAAAACTAACTTTATTAAAAATGAAATGAAATAAACGTTGTATCTTTGGGACATGTTGAATTGACAACATGGAAAACTTTTAAAGAATTTAAAATGTAACTTATAGATGTTATAATTGAATGGATGATATTCAATTTGATATCATCAGGCAAACTTTGGGCAGAAAAAGCATGAAGTCAGGAAAACAGATTCGAAAAGTGTATGAGAAGCCTTCTTAAAGGAAGGACGTACGAACACATTCCTCAAATTAACACGATAATTAATCATACCTTGAATCACTTGAATCGGTAAATATCATACGCACAATGCTTAGCGGCATGTTTCAAACGCAGGATATGATCTGTTTGACTGCAATATGGCGGCGTGATCTCAAGCAATGCATTGTGGGGGAAGTTGTTCACAGAATATCATCAATATTGAATCATACTTCGATACACATAATTTATATTTGCAAATCACATAGTTACCTAAATAACCAAACTGAGATAACAATGTTTTAACAAATTATTTAGTTATCCAAATTTCACTACACAAAACTACACACAATTTTTATTGAATTTTTTTATTTTTTATTTCTTAAACAACATGCTTAGAATTGTTTGTATGTTTCTGGCACCGTTCATATAGATATACATTTATATATACAAATACTTTTTTCTGGTAAACGGCCCTGTAAAATATTTGAAGTTTCATTAAACCAAATAAAAATTTATGTGTAATTTCAGTAATGTACATTCTGGATGTACTATATAATTGTAACTTAAAATATTTTTCAAATTTTTTGTAGCTGAATTTCGGCGATATTTTTAATGATAGTTTGCAAAATATCAGCTGCCACGATTATTTACAACTTAATGAAAATGACACTATTTACGGTTCAACGTGATTAGTATTTTGTATGTTATTCTACACAAACTTTTTGCTATTTTTGCCTTCAAAAATTATCGAATTTTAAATCAAGAGAAATTTAAGTGTGTTCACAGTTTACATATTAAATTTCCTTTCATATGATCTTCACCCCAGCAGTAGCCTACATATATTTTGTTACCTTTCTTAGAGACTAATAAACAGTATTCAATTATTACTTTCACCAAAAGTATTTCTGATATCTACAAATTCCTTATGTACATACTTTATTCTATGAATTATTTATTGAGAGTGGTTTAAATCAGTGATTTTGAAAAAAATAACCTGATATGTATCTTGATACAAATCGTGATTTAAATCAAACCACCTTGTTTTGTTGAACATACACCATTATAATACCAATTGTTTTGTCAATTGTTTGATGCCCATTGGCACTAATGAATTGATTTATTAACATCTTGGCGCTTTCATCAGTTCTCGAAATTTGATTTTTGCATCGGTTGTATGGGAAAGCTTACTGATGTTATCTTGAATTAACCAAGCAGGCAAGTCTTTCTAAAGCTCTTATGTCCATTACTTATCTTAGCAATCTTTGCAAACTGTGCCGGGGGAATAAATGAAGGCCAAGGACGTGTTTGTCCTTCCAGCAGCTCAACAGTTAATGCAATCATCATCCATACTTATCTTTGCTATTGACCTAGTGGTGCAAATGTAGAACGTTAAGTAACAAAGCAAACACATAAACAAAACCCAAATGTCACGTCGGGCTCCAAATGAAAAGACGAACATTACTAAACAAGCTGCAACTATGGTAGATTTTCGATAGAAATAAGCAAAATATGAAAATTTCCATTTCATGACATGTTACAATAATTTTAAAACTTTGATGATAATGGGAAGAAATTTACTGTTTCCGAATTTGAAATTGTAATTTTTATGGCCGAGCAGATACCGATGCATCGGTTGGAATTCATCTATCGATACCAGTCGATACTTTTCCTGCATATTGGTCTGTCACGGGGTCCGCAAAATTACAGGGTGACACTTTCGCGGAGTTTAAATTCAAACTTTTTTTTTTCATTTTGCCCCAATTTTGCATTAAAAAATATATTGCAAATACAAGATGTCTATTTTAATATTCTGATGCAATTCTTGAATATTCTAAAGCAATTTTGTTAGTAAATTGATGCATATAAGTGGAGAAGAATATTTCCACGGCAATATTGACCAACATTTTGAACAAATTGCAATTGTTAAGTATCGGTATGTGTAGGAATCGGTAAGAGTATCGTTATACGAGGGATGATCGGAAAAATAGGTTACAAAGCATATAACTTTTGTTTTATTCACTGTAACGTAACGAAAATTTATGTGTAAATTAATAACATGTTTGTCTTGTTGAGAGTTTGAGGACTTCGGATTCTGACCATGTATACCCGAGAAGCGGACATTTAAAATGGTGACTCGTCTAGAAAATTGGTCAAGAGTAGAAGTGAGGGCAGTGGTGCGGTTACTGTGGGCCAAAAACACTACACCTGCTGACATTCATAGGCAGATTGTGGAGATGTATGGGGAGGGAACAATTTCAAGGCAACATGTAGCGAAGTGATGTCGTGCCTTCAAGGAAAGACGGACCAGTATTGTTAATGACAACCCTGGACACAGCGTTAGACCCAGTACCTCAACCACTGACGTGAACTGTGCTCTTGTGGATGAGTGTATTCGTGAGGACAGAAGAAGAACATTAGGCTCAATATCAGCTGAGCTGGGACTACCATTTGGTTGGCTGGCCACCATTATCTGACATGTGATGATGTCAAAAGAGCTGCGTCACGGTGGCTACGAGAACTTGACGCGGATTTCTGAGCAACCGGTATGGAAAACCTCATCTACCGTTGTGACAAGTGCTTGAACAAAAAAGGTGATTACATCGAGGGCTAGTGTTGAGTGCCGTCCATCATCAGGTGTGTTGATCTTCCAGTTATGTCTAACACATACGCCATAATAGGCTTTGTAACATTTTTTTTCGATCATTCCTCGTAGGTTCAAAGTGGTATTCGTTCAGCCCTAGAAATTATAGTTCTATTTAGGGAAGGATTACGCCCGAAAGAAAGGAAACTGTATTGCTGTCTTCAATCAGCTTGACTTTCCTGTTACAGTGAGGACGCGCTTACATCCGGCGCGGAGACCGCCTTTATGGCAGTGACCCCTCTGTTGCCGCGTTTACCTACGAAGGAACTCTCGATCAAACAACCAATTAGACCTACCGCGATCGAGAATTGTTCTTTTATGGCACGGGGAACTTTACCTTTTCTGCCTGGCGTCGCTGTGCTAACCACTCCGCTACAGAGGTCGGCAGAAGGAAGCCAGGAGGCGTGGAGAGGGCATTAATTGCCTGATGCGAGTTGTGATTTGTTTGGTTTGGTTGTTCCGACGAGAAGAGAAAGTACAGCACGCGAGGCGAAGGAAGTGCAGCGGAATTCCAATCGCTTTCTTCCATGCGGCCTCCGTTCCGCTGCCTTCCCCAGCGCTGGATAAAACTTTCCGGGGCCTTCTGCGGCGCCGCATACTTCCGTCAGTGCTTCCAGCAGCCGCTCGCGTGTCCTTCAACTGGTCACCTGCTTTACTCGCGAACGGCGGAGGACCTTTATCATACGTCATGAGGCAGGCAAGTGCAGTTCCCATTCAAGGGCGGTTCATTCATAGATTTTATTTTTAATTTTAGTTATTTAGAATCGCTTTTCTGTCACTTTTGGCTAATCGCGACGATGAAAATAATTGATGAAGTGAAGCAATCCACAAAGAACACCCATGGCCAGGCAAGGATTCATTATATATGTATTATATAATGTTATATATATATATATATAACATTATTTAAAATGTTTATTATTTGTTGATGGAAGGAACCTTCCCCACGGCGTAGTAGCAACGTCGTCAACTCGTAGTCAAAAGGACCCGAGTTGGATACCGGTGTAGGCACATAGTAGATTAGATTCCACTTTAAACTGTAGGTCCAGTTCCGATTATTATCCTTACTGTTCATAAAGTGGATTTAAAACACAATCTATTTGTTGTTGATATTTACAAAGTTTACTTACGTCGTATTGATCTCGCCATTTGTTATCATTGTTGCTCTTTGTCATTGAAATTTCTTAAAAAACTGTACTCCCTCTTTCTCTCAGATCGATTAAGGTTTTTTACTTGTATCATGCTACGTGCTTGTAACGAATTTTTTAACCAACAATACAACTTGATCCATTTCAGATAACGACAACAGCATTGTTGCTGTTGTGCTTCAGCTGTGCAATTGGTGAACCGCCAATTAAACGTAAGTATTCCTTCAACATTATCTTTGACTTTTATTGTTCCAATATTCCACAGTTAAGTAACCTTTAACAAAACTTTCGGAAGTCATTTTGAAATTATTGCAGAATTTTTTAAAATGGTGCATTCTAAAAATGTTACATGGGAAGTTTTTACAGACTGAAGATTTAATAAATATTTATTGTATTACAAGAGTCACATGAAAACCTTAAAAATCCAATAAAAAGTGTACGGCAGGCTGTATACAGCTCAAATTTACATGAGATATCAACTGTTATTTACAAAATAACTGCAACACTAATCAAGTGAGCTTCAAAACGCCATTTTTTGTAATTTTAAAGATGGCGCCTCCTATACATACTTGCAGCAGGGAAGAGGAGTGGTTTCTTGCTCTCTGTCAGCCTAAAACTTACAGAAATGTATCTGCAAATGAAAATTCAAGATCCTGAAAAAGGTTCAAAATGACTTAATTTGGTACAAAATTCCTGAAAAATGCTGATTAGATACAAACGTAAAAAAAAAATTCAAAAGAACCGTAATAACCAAATATTAATTTTCTAAACAAATTTTCATTTCTTTATATCATTTTCAAAATTATCTACAAATTATTATAATGCTGCACTTGTGCTGTTAGAAAAAGTTACTTGTTGATATGAAAAATGAATTACGTATGTATAATTTGCTGCACAATATCAGGGTGGCTACTCACTTGGAATTCCTTGAATTCCGAGAAATACACGTGAATTTTTGGCACCGGAAATTATGCTTGAATTATTGGCTCTAAAAATTATTCATGAATTTTGGCAAGACATGAAATAAGGTAGAAGCGGATGTTTTCTCTATTCCATTTTTTTCTCCGTAGACGTGAAAAATTGCAACTTTTATTAATCCATATCCCATAAAATTTATACATGCTTATAAACGCCCTGAGGCAAGTTTCTCTCAGTTTAGATTTTATTTCATTCATTTTTTTGAGGATGGAAAAGAAATCTACACAGAAAATAAAACAAAATCTTCTCAGTTCGTTTACTTTGTTAGTGTCTTTTACAGAACAATCTATCTGACAAACGGAAGATTATTACAAAATAATATATCTTGAAGTTGATTAGGTAAATTTTTTGTTACATTGGAATCATACAAACCCTTTATATTGTCAATAGTTTTGTGTGTGGAAGGGAGGGTGAGGGTCGGTAATACGTAAGGTTGGAATAGAGAAAACATCTGCTTGTATCCTTGATGTTTTGGGAAGTTCACCTTAAAAAACCAGGAATTACACTTCAATTTTATCATGGTCCTAGTGACCACCATGAATCTTTTTGCGTTATCCACACTCAAACTCCGCCTTTTGTCTGTGAGGATCATTTCATGTGCTGAAAATTATATTTCAACAGAAACATTGTCTAGTAGTGCTAGTTTGAATTCTGAAATATTACTTCGCAAGGCGTGAATGCCAAAAAGGACCAAACTGACGCGAAAGTTAGCAAGGTCACACAGATCAGAAGTTTGCACTTAGGACTGTGCAGGCAGTAGAGACGATTGGGTGCTAAAACTGAAAATGGGGAGGGAAGGGGCAAGGACAGTTTACTTTATCTTAGTAGGAAAGGCTTAGCATTAAGAGTCTATAGTGCAGGGGTAAAAAGTAGGGTGAACTGTCCCCTATCGCCGCCACTGTCTGCGTGTAACAGTGACGTCAGACATTTTTGTTTTGTTTAAAGCTTTGATAAACATCATATACTTGGAGGGATGGAAATCGACAGAAAACATGTTTCAAACACGCCAGTCACTGAATTATTTCGCCACCAAACCTAGTAAATACCTCTGTGAGATATAAAAATCCTGTAAAATCTAAAACAAATATAAAACCTAAAAAAATGGTTTAATTTAGGCACATAAAACTAAAATAGGTTCTAACAAGCAAAATAGGTTATTTTAGGCGTTATAAAACTTCATCAGTTGTTTCGTTTCTTTTATGAAATGTCGATATAACTTCTTATTTCTTATTTACCTGCAAAGGAAAAAATAGGTTAAAAACCTAAAATGCGAGGTCTACTCATAAGTGACTGCACGTGGATTCCAAAGACTTGTTCTTCTTAAGGTATACAGGAACTAACTCAGACTTCAAAACGTATGTAGATGAGCAATAGGCCTGTGCTAAAATGCAGCAAACTTGTGCAACCCTACATACAGAAACGTACAGTGGGATCCATGAGTATTACCGTGCAAATTGTCCATCGCCATGTTCAAGCGCTTAATTTGATCCAATAAGAGCTTCAAGAATTAAAAGAAAACTCAAAACAAGCTGTTGACAACTTCTGTACCAGCATACATACAAATCAATCGCTTGAAAACACATAGGATGTAAGAAAAAAATTGATGAAAATAGTCATGGACAATTTGCACAGTAATACTCATGGATCCCACTGTACTAGATAAGAAACAAAAACAAATGAACGTTTTCATTTCACTCTCCCTGGTAAGTATAAATATGTACAGCCTGTGCTAAGTGAATATTTGGGGAAATAGGCTTTTTGTATTAGTATGTTCGAAGAATGAAACTTCATGGTTGTCTCTGCTATGTTTTGTTCAAGCCTTTAAATATTTTATAACTTTACACCCTTGCTAGTACATTTATAAGCTTTGTAAACAATATTTAAAATATAAAAATATATTATATTAATCCGTCAGGGTGCAATATATTGGTTATAGGACATTTTGATGCCGGCCATCTTGGTTCAGGCAGGCATTTTGATGCAATGACTGTTTGGTGCTAGGTAATTTTGGAGCCGTGCACTTTGGTGTCTTTCATCTCTGACCTTTGGCATTCATATTCACTTTTCAGTGACTGTAATATTGAATGATGTTACTTCCTTATCACATAAAAGTAGCTAAAGTGAATAACTGCATGGCCGTCGGGAGGGGGCGTCGAGGGGTTCCTCCCCACCCCCTCCTGAAAATTGACATAGTTTATCTCACGCTACAAAAATGGCAGGAATCTCGTTATTTTTATTGTTTGATTGATTTGCTTTATTTTACTTCGCTGCTTGTGCCATTTTTGACTAATTTGCTAAGATAAGGATGAGTGATGACATGATGAAATTGATGAATGGACACTCACAAACATCCATGCCTAGGACGGGATTGGAACCCGGGAACCCTGGCGTCGTAGCGCGATGTGCTAACCCTCCGCCACGGGGAGAGGCTATTTTTATTCTTAATAACAGAAATATAGTTAAGTTATTTTGTATTCGAACAGAAAAATCTGCGTCAGATCAAAGAATTTTGAGTGTAAAATACTGGAAATAGGTTATGTTCTACCATTTAAAACCAAAAAATAAATAGTTTCACAGAATTTAAAATTCCAGAATTTAGTGTTTTTCAAGAGAGGCCAAATAATATAAACTAACTAAAATTTTCCCTTATCTTTTCAAATTTTCTCGTGAATGGGAAACGAATATTTATTGTTATTATTTATACTTTACACGTTTTTATTAATTACCTGAACGCCTTCCCCCCCCAAAATATGGCGACGTCGATGAATAAGCATAAGGCCCCTACAACATACATGTTCTCCTTAATTAAACAACTTGTATTCATTCTTCATAATGATGTCAGATGTCAGATAATTTTTCCAGTAAATAATCCATTTGCTGATCAGAATTATCCTTACATCAAGACTGACAGTGTTGCAAAGACATACTACTGCGTAGAACGTAAGTGAATTCTCCTCTCATCATTTCAGCAAATAGTTACAAAGATTTACATTCTGGATTAGTTCTAATCCACTTACAATTTACGAATCCTGGCTCTAGGTCGCCACTTAATTTCAACTGTCCCCATTGTATGAAGTTTGTTGCAAGAAATATTTCAATATTAAGTAAATAATTCGACAAATATCACATAACATGACACTGTATTCAGTAAACAGTAACAAGACAAAAGAACATCAATATTCAATAAAGTTTTTACAACAGAATTCTCTCATTTCTTTTCCGATTATACAAAACAGAAAATAAAGATATGCAATTGCAAAATGTCTTTCATTTAAAGTTCAATTTGTGTTACATTTTACACAAAGATATATATTTTGCTTGCACCAAATTGGCCTGGCACAAAAATTTAGTGTGTGACACCAAAATTACCTTGCACCAAAATGTCCGACTCCACAATTTAACGTATCCATATGTTAATCCACGTGGCCAGTTTGCTGTGGGCCTAGTATTCAATAATGTCAACAGATGTCGTGTCAAATAAATGTAAGCAACGCACTCACAGCTCCGGCCAGATACGATAATTGTCATTGTTCTCTGCTAGCCAGCGCCACACAGCGGAATGTGCCTGTAATCTGCCGTGCAAGCAACTGGAAGAATGGTTACGCTCTGAGCATTTTGTTCTGGTGCGGGACACATCCAGCTGCTGCAGTCACTAAAACTAATTGCCAAGTGCTCTAAACCTGACCCTCCCTAAATCAACCTAACAGTATTATTCTTGAAATCTTTTCTGCAATTACATAAACGAAAACATACATTTCTAACCAACTTACATCAACCTTCTAATCAATCAACAATTTGCATCTCCTAACAAGCCTAACCATTCGGATTACTAAATTGCGTTTTAAATTATTCATTTAAGTTATTCATTTAAAGTTAACATTGTAAATATCACATGAGGGCGTAACAACTCTAGTTACGGTCCCGATTAGCCTACCTGTGCATAAAGAGGACTTAAAACCTTAAACTTTCTACCAATGAAAGTGTTCCCCAATCTACAGGCATAATACTTCAGAGTGTATTTTCTCAGAGGCGTTAATTTGAAACAGTCCGTTGCAGAAATTCCTTCCGAGCACATAGACGTTTCAGCAGGCAATGCACCGGAACAATAACCGGGGAGCCGAACAACAGACCGGAAAAAAAGAAAGTCTCTCTTTTTGACAAGACTTTCATTGGAAGCAAGAAGGTCATTAGGAAGCGAGGAGCAAAAAAAAAAAAAAACGTAATTCAGGTGGGCGTTGACTGCACGGCTGTCACGAATGCTCTACACGTGTCACGATGTGTTTTTTTTAAATTCAGAAAGTTATTGGTTAAGGTTGTAGCTTTTCCGTGCAGTCAATGCGCGTGTAAATGACAATTAAGTTTTTGTATCGTCCGCGAATTGAATTACAGTTTATTCCAAACAGTGGGACAGAATCTTTTCTGATATGGGTGTACAATGTTATATCACCATATACCGGACTGTACGAAGTATATAGTAACTATCATTCTTTTAATATTCTAAGTGGAAAGACATACCAGTCTAAACATAACTATGAAACAAGATAATTATATATTTGTGTGTGTATATATATATATACAGTAGAGCGTCGATTATCCGAAGTAATTGGGGGACATGGGTGTTCGGAAAACTGGTTTGTTCGGATAATCGAACTGTACATGTTTATTTGCCAAAAAGAAGTACTGTACAGTAAATTTATTCATAAAAACAGGCATCTCTTTAAGTATTACAAAGTAACGTACAAAGGCAACTTTAGTAGGAATATATAGTATGTGGTACAGTTTATTAAACAAAAATATGTACATATTACATACGCATTTTGCATGAACAATACACACAGTACACAAAATTAACGTTTAAAAAAATCCTTTATTTTGGTCAGCAGCGCCTTATGAAGGCCCCATTAGAAGCAATGTTCCGCCAGCGGTGGCTCAGTGCGGCGACTACTGTGGGAAACTTGGTTTGGGAGTGAGGGGGATGATGAACGGTAGGGTGGGAGAGTAACAGGTGCGAGCGAGTACACAGTTCGGTTAAGCGGTCGTTCGGTTGACCGACGTTCGGATAATCGACGCTCTACTGTATATATATATATATATATATATATATATATATATATATATATATATATATATATATACACACACACAGGATATATAATCAAGGGCGTATATTTTAGGCTAGCTAGTCTGCCTTCGAAGCCCAGACACTAAAACACAGAAGAAAAATCTATTTGAAAATGTGCATAAAATGTTCATTTCAATAAGGTAATGATGCTTCAGGAGTTGGCAACCTGATTTCTTACGAGTTGGCAACGTAACTGTATATGGAATGGCAACATGGCTTCCTTGAAGACGCCAAGAAAAATCTATTAGATTATTGATTGATGGATTGATTTAGTTTGTTTTACTTCGCTTTTTGTACCACTTTTGGCTAATTTGCGAAGATGGGGATGAGAGATGATATGATGATGATGAATGGACACTCATAAACACCCATGCCCTGGCGTCGTAGCGCGATGTGCTAACCATTCCGTCACGAGGGTCGGCAAAAATCTATTAGAAAATGTGTATAAGGTGATGGTGCTTCAGGAGTTGGCAACCTGATTTCTTAGGAATTGCCAATCTGACTGCCTATGGCAGGGCAACATGGC
Source organism: Lepisma saccharinum (assembly GCF_977018435.1). NCBI lineage: Eukaryota > Metazoa > Arthropoda > Insecta > Zygentoma > Lepismatidae > Lepisma > Lepisma saccharinum. Next base: position 81,993,534 of record NC_139241.1, on the reverse strand, counting down.
TTTCTTGAAGACGCCGAGAACGATCAAAATGACTGGGTCTAACCACTTATACAAGGCTCATACGAGAGCCTATCTTCTCCCTTCCTCCATATCCTATGACCACATGTCCGGATCCTGGCCTTAGTATACTCCATACGTACAGTCATGGACACTTCATGGTTGTAACGATTCCATTGAAACTTAATGGGATTGTTACAACCCAGAAGTATCCATGATTGTGGGGACGAACAATTTTGCTGGTAATATTTATGCATTTTACTCTACATGACGAGTTTAAAACTCAGATTTCTTGTCTGGAAAGAGTAATTCCGTTAAGCACTTAACCTACTCAATTATGACACTTTTCGTTGCAGTTATTGGAAAAGACGGCTGCACGTGGACTGTCGTACGCAACGAGAATTTGCTTCCTCAGGTGTACCATGCAAATGCTGCCCTATCTGATGCACCACGCTCCATGCCACAACATGCCTTACAGGAAAGTGTGGATTGGACCTTGCCTGTTCAGGAGCAGCATCCACAACCAGCGGGTGAGAAATAACATATACTAAATCATGTGTCCAGTAGATTGGCAAATATACTGAAGATTTTAAAAATCAGGTTGACGAGACGACATTTGTATTTCCATAATACAAGTAAAAAAGGACATAATTTGTTACAGTAACGTTCCATCTAGGTTTCTGTATTTCGATTGGTGTTGGTTTCAAGTTTCTATATTTAATGCTGATGATTTTATCACACTATATGCTGGCAGCCATTTTGGATCCGCCATATTTAATCTAATTAATCGAATGGTTTTTTTGCATGGTATCTTGGGAGATCTAAAGTAACTTCCTACCAATTCCTAGTTTTATCTATTTGCTGCGAGATTGTGCCAGATACAAGATAAATCTAATTTATGTCTATTCTACAATCTGTACCGAGAATTTCTGGAGCGAGCCAACGAAAACAAGTCCTCTGCGCAAGTTGTGACTCGAGAGGGCTCGACCAATGAACACGTGAGATTGGAAACTGCTTTCAGAGTTCCCATATGAACCCTAACTGCATTTTCTCTGAGTTTTCCAGAACCTTCACATTTTTTTCCAGAGTACTAAATATCTATACATTACTATTTTAAATATATTTTATAATGGTCTATGGTGTATCCGTTTTATCACTAACATTGCCGATCTGTTATATTTATAAACAGTCTGTAATTTAGTTAAATATTCTGCCATTTTATTATTATTATTATGAAGAAAAACATATAATTCATGTCATGGGTTTGTATGGTGAATGACTAAATAGGCAGATCCTTTCCAAAGGCAAACCCTACTTCAATCGCGCAGCAACATACATTACTTACGGAGACGAAAGGAACAATTCATCAAACATTCAAGGAATATTCGCAATTTTATATTAGATCAGTAGAATATTGATTATCAGTATGCGTATTAAGTAAATTATGTACAGTAGTATATCAGTATCAGTCAATAACAAAACTAATTCACAAACAAAATGACATCTTTGTGGATATAAGTAAGGACTAAGGTTTTTGTTGAGAGTTTTCACACACAAAATACATTTCAAACACATCTTACCATTAATACTGTCACAACTTTGGAAGATGGGTCTTCACGTGGTGTTCAAATCTAGAACTCTGAGAGAGAATGAACATGTGAGTTATTGCTAATTGAGTTACAAAAGTGATAGAACGATGTGTATAGCTTTCATGATGGAATTGCGAGATTACAAAACCCATGTGGCTGCTATAGCACCCTGTAAAATAGGGAAGTCAGCTGGTGAAATTTTCAAGATGCTCCAGACGTTTCGAATTTCCAAGAGGTTCAAGTATCGTACTATTCAGTTTTTTTATCGACGGAAGATGTAATTATTAGTACAAGAGTATATTTTAGTCCTTCAGATGTGCTTCATTGGGACTCAATGACTGACTAGAGGATTTTCCCTGAGAATTTTATATTTTTCAAATTCCCTGACAATTCCAGGTTTTCCAAGTGTGTGGGAACCCTGAACTTGGCTCCACCAACTCGCTTTCTCCCCTTAGCCACCATTATGTGCGATTTTGCTCCACAGATTCCCGCGACAAAGTATATAATAGACACAAATTAGAATTATTCTGTATTTAAAACAAAGAAAGTGGCCCAACCTTGCAGAAAATAGTGCAAAAATAGGATTTGGGGAGATTTGCTTTAGATCTCCCAAGATATAATGCATAAAATAGTCAGTTCTCTGATCATCAGCATTAAGTATGAAAACTTGAAACCAAAAGTAATGGAAAAACCGAAATCTACATAGAATGTTACTATAACAAATGAAGCTTACTTGTATTATGAAAATGCAAATGTCATCTCGCCGATTTGATTTTTTTAAATCTTCGGTAGTATATGTTGCTAAATGAGGCTGATTCAGTGCACTTTATAAAAACAAAGTCATTATAAATACATATATCCTTTTCAGTACTTTGCAAATTATTTGCGTTTCTTACAAATATCAGTTGTTTTGATAAAATGATTAATTTGGTTTATTTTACTTCCCTTTTCTGCAACTTTTGACTGATCGCGATGACTTTGAATAATGAAATTGATAAAAAGACACTCCCATCACATGCCAAGTCCTGGATTCGAACCCGCGACCCCTGGCGTCATAGTTCTCCTTGCTATCCGCTCCGCCACGGAGATCTGCATATATAGTAAGTTACATATATAATGTAAGAGAAATAGTCAACTGTATAACGGGATTACTCACTTCCATGCAGTAACACTTGAATGTTAACCTCACTTCCATATAGTAACACTTTAATGTTAACCTCACTTCCATATAATAACACTTGAATGTTAACCTCACTTCCATTTAGTAACATTTGAATGTTAACCTCACTTCCATGTAGTAACACTTGAATGTTAACCTCACATCCATGTAGTAGCACTTGAATGTTAACCTCATATCCATGTAGTAACACACTTGAATGTTAACCTCACATCTATGTAGTAACACTTGAATGTTAACCTCACTTTCATATAGTAACACTTTAATGTTAACCTCACTTCCATATAATAACACTTCAATGTTAACCTCACTTCCATATAATAACACTTGAATGTTAACCTCACTTCCATTTAGTAACATTTGAATGTTAACATCACTAACATGTAGTAACACTTGAATGTTAACCTCACTTCCATGTAGTAACACTTGAATGTTAACCTCACTTCCATATAGTACACCCAAAAAAGCATTGTTGTAGACTAACAAGCTCTGCTGCCTGGACTTCCACCAATGAAAATGTTCTTTGGGACTTGTATTGACCCTTCATCCATTTCTTTACATAGAAATACCGTGACTAATTTATATTTATTTCTTCAGGAAACTACCCAACGGCATCCAGCAACAATTATAATGTTATTCCGAAGGATGACTACTACGATGATAACTTAGATGAGGAAGACGTTTTGTACAACCCAGCTGAAGGAGAGTTTGAAGTGTTTGGCCTTAGAAAACAGAAGGTCACTCCAGAGTTACCAAACGACAAAGAAGGTTCTACAGTGAATCCTGAAGCAGAATATGACCACGATACCCTCCCTTCTCAAACAAATATTATCACGTACGACGATATCAAGGAGGATGATAAAGAATCCTCTGCTGTTGTTGATAATCAAGAGCCTCTTGACTACGATAATGCTGAGGAAAAAGACAACAGTTCCACTAAAGAAGACGATGAGTATGACGAAATTAATGAAAATGTAGGGGAAGTTAATCGAAAGGAATCTAGGGCTGATCATGACTATAAACATCTACGTTACGCTGAAGCTTTTCCAGTGAGGGAACAGTCTCCAAGATACAGAGCAGAAATGAGAGATATGGACTATCCGTCATTTTTAGATCAGGATGAGATGCATCACGCGATAGATCGTCGTCCAACGATTAAGAAAAGTACAAAGAGACCTAAAGTCAGAATGCATGTACCCAAAGAAATCACTACCACCAACAATGAAAGGTATGATATCAGACCTGTGAGAGAGGAGCATGATTTCAAGGATGTATCAACAGTTATGTTTGTTGAGAACGACAGGCCTAGTCCATTAGACAACGAAAGAGTGCGCGGAATGATTCAAAATTTTCAAGACAGGGTTGATTCTTTGAGCGATAGAAGGCCGCAAGTTTTTCCATCACTGGGGGCAGAAAGCCGACCTGTACAAAGAAAACATCGCTTCCGTAACAAAGACGAACTCAAAGGAGGGAGCTGGAATACAAACTTTAATGACATGAGAAGGGCGACGAATTTTGACAACTATCACGACGAAATTAGATATAAAAATGCTGCTCCCAACAATGGTAGACCTCAGTACGTACAACAAGAGGGGCAGTATTCTAATGCTCCCAGTGTTGCTTTGAGACATGAAAGACACCGTATGGCAGAAAAAAGAGCATCGCCAGTAAATACGGTTAATGAAAACCAAAATGCTTACCCGCTAACACACAAAGGAATTGTAGATGATGTACCTGCGATTATCTATGGAAAGCAAAATGATATATTTGGGAAACAACCACAAAATTCAAATAACCAAGCTGATATGCACAATGAGTACAAACAGTCAGATACTGTTCAGATATTACATATTAACAGAGGGCAACAATCAACTCGTGATAGAATCTTTAACAATGGTAATCCAACATCCGCAGCTGATAATCCAGTTCTACATAGACCGAACAGAAATGGTAATATTGGTAACAATGTAAATATCAATAGCAACAGACTTCATGGAGACAAATATAGTTTGAATCACACAGTCGAACGACCAAGGAAAATCTCCCACGGAAACGCTGAACAGAGAGAAGCACAAATGCTACAGCACGCTCAGAAAAATACACGTATTCCAACTAATTACCAAGTTAGAGAGCAACTCGTGCAAAGCAACGCGGACCATGCAAATCCGACCCTAAATAGCGAATTTCCGATGCAACAATTCGGAAAGAAACGTGAAGATAAGGGACTTCGTTCAAATACAAATACCTTTAGAATTAACCCAGAACATAGAATGCAAACCGATGCATTTCCTAAAGAAAGAGAATCTCAGAAAAATCAACAAAGCACTCCAGACACATATCCAGGAAGGGACGAAAATATTGGGCCTGCGTACCAAAAAGAGTTTCAGGATATTCTTCGCAAAGAACTGGAAGAACCAGGTGTAGATTTTGGGAGCAGCGTTCTAAGCCATAACCCTTTCAGAAGGGAGATGTTAGGAGATAAGTTGAATGAACCAAGTTTCGCAAACAAAAACATCGATCGCCAGTTTGAAGTTTACAGACACAACATTCCAGAAATAAATAGCATGTTCGGTAATCCCTTGAAACCTGACGATCAAGAAATTGTAGCAGTTCCAGCTGAAAACAATCCAATGGATTCTGGATTTGGAGTACGAACAGCAGCGAGAGAACGGTATATGAACATTAACACAGAACCAGTGGAAGTCGTAAACGGGCCAATAGAACGAAGCGACAACTACGACAGGTATGTAGATGAAACTAAAGCTCAGAATGTAGCTCAAAGGAGAAATTACAATAAAAATCACGAAACAGTGGAAGATAATGATGATGGCATGAATATGGAAGAAATTGAAGCAGCCAAAAACGTTTTTGAATCCGAAGGAGAAATATTCGGGTCAAGAATACACAAAAGTACAACACCGCGGCAGGAAGAAGTGATATTGGTGTCTCCTGAGAGACCATCATGGGATTCGTTTGACAACTCGATAACAGAAAACAGAAGGTATGGTCCTGGGGATGATCTGTTCGTGTCGGGGGAAGAAATGAAGCCACGCCCGTTTCGACTATCTGCTGACGAAAGCGACGTCGCTTTCGGTAGCATGTTGCAAAGGGGGTGGAGAATAATCCCTGCACCAGCAAATGCTCTACGCAAGGGTAGCGTGGAGGATATGAATTCAGAAGGCTCAGACGACTTGGAAATCGTCGGGTCAGCACCGAACTTTCACGATTCCGAACCATTGCAGTTCGGTGGGAGTAAACAAGCAGAAGTAACCAGGAAGCCAAACGACATTTTCATCGACCACACGGACAATGGAAGAGAAGAACCGACAGTACATTCTCCTGAACGAGTAAGAAATCTTCCACATCCCTCGTTTTTGAAATCGACCAATTTCCCCAACGCTGGTGCGGACAGGCGACCAATGAAATCTCCAACGGAGATCCACGTGGTGGTTGGAGGGCCAAGCACTTTGCTAGTACAAGTTCCTCGGTCACATCCGAAAGCTGTGAATCGGTTTTAGTATCGCCTCGGAAATCTACTTATTGTTGGTAAGCAAGAACATTTACGAGGGAAAAAAGTTTGTACAGTGTATGGGAATGTTTATTATAGCACAAGCTAATGCCAGACTGCAAAAGTGGCAATCAACAACTAAATTCAATCGACTCTTAAGTTAAGATACAAACCGATACCTGAGGTAATAGTGTCATCTAGTCAGTTGTTATTTATTTCTATTTATATTCTAGTTCAATAGCTTTCTAGTTTGTTTTTTTATACCCAAACGAGATTTGTATGTACATATGTTATGACATTGTTTATATGTTCATCGATAACAGCAATTACTTTGTAAACATTCATCCTTTCATATTCTTGTAAACACACATTTGAAGAAAAAACTGTTAATCTTGAAAGCCGTATCCTTTAGTACATGTAAAGATTGTACACTGTATGTAAATTGTCGTTTTGCATTACATATCATAACATGAAAGTATTATCATTATGTGAGATAAATAACATATGTAATTTCTAACAATAAATGTATTGCAAACAAACTACATGTATTTATTTCTGTCTCTTTCCTGCTTCAGATCTTGTGTACAGTCACGGACATTAACGATTGTAATGATCCCACTGAAAATCAATGGGATTGTTAAAACCAAGAAGTGTCTCTGACTGTTGTAACGAACCTAAGAGTTTAAGGTTTTATATTTGTAAGACGTTAAGATTTTTAAAATGTTTGTTACTTCAAATAATGTTCAAGTTGTCACAGATAATTATAGTTAGATTGATACAGTTGTGTTTGGAACTTGTGTAGATGTTTATAAATACGTCATAATCTGTTCGTGTTGACGTCACTTTCTCATCTCAGCAGAGGAAGTGAACACACCTGAATGTTTCTCACCTGACGACAGACTGAGTTTAAAAAAACAGGTGAAGGGGAAGAATCAACAAGAACGTGGTAACAGTTAATGCCGGAAAAATGTAATGGTAACTATTTTCGTTTCATTCTGGCTATACTCGAAATAATAATTAAGTACAGAAACTTTCGTGTATTTATGTTTGTCTTGTCCAACGTTAATTCTATATGCAAGTGTCTGTAGTGATTGTGATATGATTTAATATGATATAGAATTGTTCCTCTTCAGGCAGAAACGTAAACAAATCTGTGTCTTGCTTGTAAGTGCACATACGATAAGAAATATAAGTGCTTATAAAAACTACGTTTAACTTTGAATACTGTGTTGTGTTTCTTTTCTGCCCAGCAAGCCTGATGATTTGCAAAGATTCTCATGTTCCCGACTAAAGGAGTAGCGGAGTAACTTATCGACGACTGGTGTCCAACTGGAGTACGTTGCACTGTACAGGACTTGCCAGGAATATTATATACTCGTATATAAAGTAGTACTTAGCTTACTGTGTGTGCCAAGCACCTTGTACAGCCACAAACACTTCTGGCTTGCAACAACCTCATTGACGTTTAATGGTATCAATACAACCCAGAACTGTCCGTGACTGTACCAGGTGGTCGTATTTAAGTTGTTTTCCTACTGAAAGCCCTCTGAAATCCATTCGAAGCATCGGATTGCGGTGAAACTTGGTAAATAGGCTATGGAGACAATGAGGAAAAGAATGCTGACGAAAGTAAGTTCGAATTTTCACCACCAGTTCGAAATCTGGTGCTGAAATCTGGTGCACAGTGAACGACATCCCTGGAAACGCTTCGTACGATCATCGATCACAGTCTCACGCTTATAAAGGGCCTATTCCAAATGCAGACAGGCAGGGGGTGTCAGGGTGATGTCACAGATATCCATGAAACTGAAATATATTATTCTAAATACAAAATTATGAGACACATATTTTTTTGTTTCGCAATAAAAAAAATTTTGGCCGTCTTAGGCTGCTTCAAAGTTTGGGGCCAAATTTTCACAAGTTTTGGTGCCAAAAATTGTAAACGGCTGTTTCTCAGGAACTATTAAAGATATTTGGATTCTGTTTTTTTTATCTGAAAGTTTATTGAAAGCCTTTTCAAATGCATATACAACGAACTTTATATGCAGCTTTTGGGGTGTGCTATGAATGAAATTTTAAAAAATTAGCCCCCTTTTGGACCCCCAAAATCTCGAAAAAGCCACCCTAAAAAAATTTCAAAATTTCAGGGCAGTTAACAGCCATACCTCAAGTTGAACATATATAAATTTCACGGGGTGTATATGCCTGGTTGTAGTTTTACACAATATTTTAATAAGCACATTGACAAGCTGAAAACTTAAACGTAAGACATTCTTTATGCAAGCTAGGCGATGTGAACTCCCAGTACCGGCATTTCATATGTTAGTTCTGTTCATGAAAGCTTTTTCTACACAGGCAGTTTCAGTATTAGAGATGCCATGCAGTCTTCCAGATTGTCCAAGGGGGTGTGGTGGAGAAAGAACTTGCAGAATATTTTGCAAAGGTATCACGTACTGATGTTAGTGTTGCCTAATTCTATCAGGAAAATTATAGCCCTTTGCAGGTCCATGTGGCAGCATGAAATTTACATGCACTTCCTGCATCTCGAAGTACACTTTAGTTGCTTCTTCAACCCACCAGCAGTCATCATACATAACAGCCAAGAACGTTCTCACTTTGATGTCGTGAATTTTACAATACTGCATAACATGTGAGCTGTTTCCAATAGTAACATTCACTTCTTGTTTCTCATTCTGGGCAGTTCTTGCAATGGAAACTACAATATCATTTTTCCAGTTCCCTCTGCATGCCACACATGACTTTTATGAATCATTCGCACTGCCTGCACATGTTCCCACTCTTTGTGTTTCATATCACGGAATGTTTGAATCTCTGCAGATGGAATGTAAATCAGTGTAACACCTGATGTATATGTCTGAACAACAGCCTGAAATTATTCTGCAGTCTGAATGCACTTAATATGCCCTGCTGATAAATTGTGCCGTGTAGCAAGGTGCTTAACTGTGTAACGACCCTGCGTGAACATATGTTCAAGTTGTCTGAACTTCCAACTCTTGCTTTGATATACACATTTTTTATGCCTCTTCTCAAACCAGGTCACTTTATACTTTTCTCAGAAAACACTGCTTTTCCACTTGTAAACATCTTCCTAATGACTCAAAACTCAAGCTCAGGAGGAATTAACAGCAATTTGTCTCAAACAAAAAGAAACAAATGAACATGTGAATATTAAAAACAAATGACTTCTAGTATGTTCTATAAATAAGAAATGTTGAATATGATCAGCAATATCATGATATATACCAATTACATGAATTATTTGGTTATGGACTCTTATGATTTGTATATTGTTTACCAATAATAGCCTGATGAAATAAGGTTTGTCTCCTTCAATATTACGATTGTGTTTAAGTTTTCAACTTGTCAATGTGCTTATTAAAATATTGTGTAAAACTACAACCAGGCATATACACCCCGTGAAATTTATATATGTTCAACTTGAGGTATTGCTGTTAACTGCCCTGAAATTTTGAAATTTTTTTAGGGTGGCTTTTTCGAGATTTTGGGGGTCCAAAAGGGGGCTAATTTTTTAAAATTTCATTCATAGCACACCCCAAAAGCTGCATATAAAGTTCGTTGTATATGCATTTGAAAAGGCTTTCAATAAACTTTCAGATAAAAAAACAGAATCCAAATATCTTTAATAGTTCCTGAGAAACAGCCGTTTACAATTTTTGGCACCAAAACTTGTGAAAATTTGGCCCCAAACTTTGAAGCAGCCTAAGACGGCCAATTTTTTTTTATTGCGAAACAAAAAAATATGTGTCTCATAATTTTGTATCTAGAATAATATATTTCAGTTTCATGGATATCTGTGATATCACCCTGACAGATTTTCTCAAATCTGCCTGAATTGAAATGGATTTGCCCAAAGGGTAATTCACGTTGACGGCGTGCATATTGAACACTGCTGTACTGGCATATACTAAAAATAAAGTTTTCCATGTACGATTCTGGTTGTTATTTCAGTACCAACTGGCGGTTAAAATTTCAACGTTTTTTTTTTCCCGCGTGAATTCGTTTCCCCGTGGTCTGCACAGCCTCTATATCACGTTTCACAGCAATCTGTTTCTTTGAGGGATCTGAGCAATGTGAATTTAATCATGACCACCCCGTATTTAAGGTATTACAAACATCATAAAATCTACATTCCAGGTTAATAGAAATATGTTGGGTAGAGTAGATATGGGTACGTAACGTTGAGCAAATTATTTTTTAAAGAACAGCATTCATTCCCCAACATGGTGGTTACATGAAAGTGCTACATAATATTAAACTAACATGTCATTAGGCACGTATTTTAAAATATATTTCGGGGGTGATCCGAACCAAGAGTCTCAATAATAATAATAATATAAATGTTTAAATTAAAAATATCATAAATTAAATATTAATTAAAATATGTAAATTTATTAATATTGCATTATTAATATTACATAAATATGTAAAACGATGGTGTAAGAATATAGATATAACATCAAATATTTATTATCTAGCTTGCGTGTACTTAAACTCGCCAAAATTTGTATAGAAACACGGAAAATTAATGTAAAATTGGTAAGGAATTTAATATTTATGGATTAATAAGAAAAGGATGTTAGATCCAGCAGACGAAAAGTAATGTTCCTGATTAATATTTTATGCATATTATCATAAGTAGTAGTGTGCATAAATCTTCTTTGGTACTGTCATTCAAAGCAGTACGTTCCAAATATAATAATAACCTATACCTTCCAAGTTCATACGAAATAAATTACCATCGATTATACAAGTTGTAGTAGAATCGAGTACAGGATTTTTCATTATTTTATTACTACTTGGTGAGTCTTTCGGGGGGTCCGGACCACCTGACCCCCCTAAATACGTCCTTGGGTATGAAGGATATGATTCGGATTGTTTGTGTCTCTATGGCACTCATTACCCTCCGATATCTCAGAACTAAATTAAGTTACAAACTTGTACTTTGGTATACCTAAAGATATATAAAGCATCAACTTATTTATGGAAAATATTCCACATTTGACCGCTCATGTCAACAATCGAACCGATTGATTACTTCAGATATGAAGATATAATTTCGGGAAAAGTAAAAAAGTACGTACCCGGTGATGTTTTGGTTGTGCAGTCATTATCTCCAGAGATCTGTCCGTTTATCTGTCCATGGGAGTTAAAAGTTGACAACAATCGGAATATTACCGCCTAGAGTGCTGCAGGGAAAGGATTGCGCTCGAGAGCCAAATAGTTTGCACGGACAACACTAGACAGCGTATGGAATCGAGAGCTTCTTCTCAAATATGGATCTTGAAGTGAAACACGTAGTGAAATTGAAACTTATGTGAACATAGTCATCATCTACATGTTAAAATGTAGTTTATTCTATCTTAACAATACAGTGCTATATGAAAATTAAACAGATGATTGTGAACTGAAACTGCCAGAACGGATATTTTACATACGTATATATACCTAAGACTCGCGTACTTTCGACGTGGCCTTTGGCCACGTCTTGAACACTCGCATGCGTGACCTTCGGCCACATTGTGGACGCAATCACGTTATAGATGGGGTTCCTCAATGATCTTGATGACTTTGAAAATATCTGCATGTTGTATTGGATGAAGGGGAACAAGTGTATAAGTTTGCTAATTTGAAAAGTTTAGAAAATAACTTTATGTGTGTACTCTAACATTGTACAAATATTCAACACATTATTGTTTATTTTCATAATAGTAAACTGGGTAAATATTGTCCGTTTCAAAATACTTAGATATTTCATATCAACGAATTGAATAGCGACACTATATTGGAAAAGCAATATTTACGTCTATTGTCATTTTCACATTTTTAAACGTAATTTAAAAATAATTGTTTTCCGTCATTTCGTGCGCTCCCCGACGTGGTTCGCTAATTTGGAAAGTTTTGAACGTAAGTAACTGTGTGTACGGGTATGGTACAAATATACAAAATTGTCTTTTTTCTTAATAATAAAGTGAGTAAGCAATAACAGTTTCAAGATAGTTAGTTAGATTTCTTGTATAAACGAATCCAATAGCGACATTAAATTGAAAAAGCAATATTTACGTCCTTTGTCATTTTCACATTTGTAAACGTAATTGAAAAATAATTGTTTCCCGTCATTCACCTAGAATTCCTACCTCTCCTCTGTAATAAATTCTAATGCTGAAGTTTTGAATTTCGAAAAATCTAGCATAATTCCTTGTCGGTAGTTTAGGTGAAAATAACCTTTCTTTTAAGTTCCCTAGCAACGTCCGTTTCCAAGGACAACAACAAGCACGGCAAGCTCTAAATATTTTCGCATTGAGTATAACAATATATACGTAATTGTATCTGGACTGAATCTTCTTCTTATGTAGATGTCACCCTTGTTTGCGGCACCTTTTCAAAGCCAGGAGTTCATTCATCTGTGTGTGATCTGTGAGAAATATAATGTAGCTAGACAATTAAGAATTGAAGGAAACAATGTGTGCTGCATAAAATGCCCGTGGGGAGAATAGTCTGTGGTGAAATATTAGCTAGTTGCGTAATATATAGTTACAGACAAATTCAAGCTTAAATTGTGGATTTAATCATCGTTTTTATTGTAAAAGTGTTCAGTGTTATTACAAGACAGTACATTTATTGAAACGTAAGTTAAGATTAAATAATCTTGTGATTTAGAAGATAAATCAGTGTTAAATCTAGATAGCATGGAAGGCTCTGGGCCATCCAGATAAAGTTTCCTGCTTGTAAGAAATTAACAAATTTCTTTCAAGTGAGGGAAAATGTCTAGCGAGGAAATTATTAATCAAAGCAGAGAGGACGTCCAAATGGAGATGAATGAAGTAGTAGAAGTAAAAAAGGACACGTCTTCAAATAAAGACGGAGAAAATATGGATGTTGAATTGGTTGCTAAGCAACCAAAAAGTCAGAACACAAAACGAAATCGAGCAAAAGTTAGTGGAAAGGAGGAATCTATAAATGCTCCAAAAATTTTGAAAGCAAACGTATTAGAGCGTACAATGCAATCAAAGGACAATGTGAATAAAAATGACTTATTCTATCCTGGGCATGATGGCCCATATATTGTGCTTGTTGAAGGTGCGGAACACAACGTTGGTAGCTTTAGTGCTATTATGTTAGGTAGTCACTTAAGAGAAGCTAGAATTAAGGTGAATTATGTTAAGGCATCGGGTCCTAATCGTGCAAAGGTTTACTTTTTAACATCCAATGATGCAAATGACTTTTACTTGAACAAAGAGTTTCAGAAGAAGTATAAAGTAAATGTCAAGATCCCGAAGAGTCTTTTACACAGAATAGGACTAATATATGGGTTACCGTTACATATAAATTTAGAAGAAGTACAAGATGAAGCAGAGGCTGAGAGAAATATTCCAATAATCAAAATGGAAAGAATGAAGAAGAAGATTTATCAAGAAAATGGGGAATTTGTGTTAAAACCGACCAAATTGATCAGCGTAACGTTTCAATCACAAAGGTTGCCCTCGCATGTAAAGCTACTTAGTAACATATTTCAGGTACAACCTAAAATAAAATCTGTGATGCAGTGCAGGAATTGTTTCCGTTTCTCTCACACAAAGGATGTTTGTAAGTCCAAAGCGATATGTCCAAGGTGCGGTGATTATGAACATGATGATATTTGTGCTGCAGTACCTAAATGCATAAATTGCTCAGGAAATCATCTTGCAACTGAGAGGTCGTGCAGTAAGTGGGAAGAGGAAAGAGAAATTCAGAAGGTGATAGCATATGAGGGCTGTTCATATCAAGAAGCAAAGAGAAAAGTTAGTTCTAGTAGTTCATTTATGACCGAAAGAGACGATTATTCTTATGCAAACATACTACAAGATTTCCCAGAGTTAAAAACAACTAAAGCAGAGTCTTCCTTTGTACAAGCTCCAAGTTCAGCAATTACAACAGGTAACAGATATGAGGTGCTGGCCACTCTAAGAGATGAGGAATCAGGGACATCAAGAAACTTATATTCTTGGAAAACTTCTCAACCTCATCTTTACAACATGAACAATAGTTATGCTGATCGAAGATTTGGGAAGATATGTAAAAGTAAAGAAGTTATGAAAAATAAAGGTATGCAAAATCTAAAGTCGTGTGACAATCCTCAAACCCAAAACGAACAAGAAAGACCAGATTATGTATTACTAAATTCCCAAATCAGTCCAACGTCAGTGACAACAACGGAAAAACGAAAATTACGAACTAGCATCCCACAATATGACTCTCAAAAGCAAATAATGATTAGTTTGTTACAAGTTATGGCAAAACTAACGTCGAACATAACTGTGGATGATAATCTTCAGAGAATTAAAAATATTCTAGTCGATTGTACAAATATTACTTCACAGTTATTGAAACTTATTGAAGAGCTTGAATCATATGAAGATGCTCAACATTAAATATAATAATCAGTAAGTTATCACATGCAAAATATGTTTTTGTTTGTTCAATGGAATTTATGCTCGTTTCCTTCAAGAAAACTTGAACTCATGAAACTGATAGAAGAGCATCATCCTCTCATTATATGTGTATGTGAAGTATGGGGGGATGGAAGAGTTTCAATTGAAATAAAAAAATATCACGCAGTAATTAATCAAAAAGGCGGAAAAGGTGTGGGTATATTTGTACATGAAAGTCTGGCATTCAAACCCATATCATTTAATCCCAATTTAGTGATTCTTCGAGAATATCGGGTGGAAGTAGTGGGAATACAAGTGCAAATTATGAATAAAATATTTACTGTTATCTCGATCTATATACCATCTACCTATACATCGCAAAAAATTGCAGTGAAACATTTAAGGTCTATGATTAGTTCATTCAAGACTCCATTAATCATAACTGGAGATTTCAATTGCCACCACCCATTGTGGGGTCGACAGGCAGCAGATAAGTTGGGTCGAACTCTTGTTGAATGGATGGAGGCGGAACAGTTAACTATAATAAATGATGGTTCACCTACTCATATGCCTAGAAATGGAAGTAATCCGTCATCTATAGACTTAACATTAATTTCAGAAAAGTATTCAGCAGACTTTACATGGGAAGCCGATGTGGACTTGAGAACAAGCGATCATTATCCATGTTATTTTTACCTGGCTTATTGCCATGCAACAAATGAAAGAATATTAACTATTCGCAAATGAAAAGTATTCAAAGCTAATTGGTCTAATTATACTAAACTTTTAAATATTTATTTCTCAGAGGATGATGGATTAAAACCTGATAATATTACATACGAGGAGTTTGTAAAAACCATTTCGGCTGCGATGGACTTGAGCTGTCCCAGGGTGATAAAAAGTAGTCAGCAACACTTCCCAAAGATATACTGGTGGACAGAAGAGTGTGCTGAAGCAAAACTACATAGAGTCGAATTAGCAAGAATATACGCACGTCAACCAGATCTGGAGAACTGGATAACATTCAGACACTCTGTGGCCAAATCAAAGAGATTATGCATAAAAGCAAAAAGAAAATCATGGAAATTATTTTGTGAAAATTTACACCCAAGCATGAAATTAGGATATGTGTGGAATAAGTTTAGGTCGCTCAAAAATCCTCGTGCAGCAAATGTGGTCCCTTTGAAATCAAATTGGAAGACTGAATTTATTCAGAAACTCATACCTACAGTGTCAGACGGAGTAGTTGAAAAACCAAATGAATTATGTAGTTACACATCAAAACTACGTTCGGCGAAAGGTTTTGCAACTCCAATTTCAAAAGAGGAAATCTATGAAATCATCGGCAACAGTAAAGAATCTGCTCCAGGGATGGATGGAATTACTTATTCGATGATCAATCACCTTCCAGATATAGCGTTAAAGGCGATGTGCACAATTTTTAATAAATTCTTAAATAATGGAAAAGTACCAGAAGATTGGTCCAAACAGTTGATTATTCCAATTTTAAAAACAGGCAAGGACCCTCAAATAGGTAAATCATATAGACCTATAGCTTTGACGTCAGTTTTAGGAAAGATATTTGAGAAACTGATACAAAAAAGAATAGAATGGTTTTTAGAAAGCCAAAACATATTTCAGTTCGAACAAATAGGATTTCGAAAGGGATTAGGATGCCAAGACGGATTAATCACTCTTTCCTCGTATATTTTCGACTCACTGAAAAGAAACAGAATTGTATTAGCTGCATTCTTAGATGTAAGCGCAGCTTATGATAATGTAGATATTAATATCCTAATCCAAACAATACAACAGCTAAAAATACCTCACAACTATGTTTTGATATTATGGAAGTTACTCAGTAAAAGATCCGTATATTTCCACTTTTTCAGTGAAAGTAGAGGACCGTATTCAGCCTGCAAAGGGTTACCTCAAGGAAGTCCTTTAAGTCCTTTGTTATTCAACATATATATGACTGGGATGAAAAGGAAATTGATTCCTACAGTCAATTATCTTCAATATGCAGATGATATCTGTATCTATATGTCCACGACACAAATTCACACTGATTTTCCTGTTTTAGAGGAACAAATATTGGAAGTGCAAAAGTGGCTTGAAAGTAAAAAACTCTCCATTTCAATGGAAAAATCTAATATTACACTTTTTAGTAAAAAGGGAACACCTCCAATAGTTCACTCAATGTCCAGAAAAACAAGAATTCCCATTACATCCAGAGTAAAATATTTAGGTGTCATCTTGGATGAAAAACTAACTTGGAAGGACCAAATTAAAGCAATACAAGTCAAATCAGAAAAAGTGTTTAATTTGTTCAAAGCAATAGCAAATACTCAGTGGGGATGTCATCCTCGAGTTATGCTTTTATTTTACAAGAATTATTTTCGGCCTATGATAGATTATTCTCTATTGGCAATGTGTAACTTGACAGAAGGAAAATTGAATTCCATTGATGTCATACAAAGGAAATTCTTGAGAAGATGTTTAGGCGTTATGAACAGCACTCCAAACGTAGTAGTATACATGGAAGCGGGTGAATGTTCCATTTCATGTAGACAGAAGAAGTTAGCAGCAAATATGCTCTTCAAAGTGAAATCATATTGTGAGCATCCTTTCAACAATGTACTAACAAATATGATACACTTAAATGAAACAGGAAAAATAACAAACAGAAAATCTGCTATGTGGATAGAATCGTATAATTCGTTTTGTCAAGAATATCAGGATGTTCTACAGATGCGTTCACGGCCTGTTTTTTCATTAGATTATCCTCAACAGTCTCTGGATAATATTCATTTCCCTCGTAATTCGCACATATCGGAATATTTTACTCAATGGCCAAGTTTTTATTTCATATACACAGATGGATCTAAAAGTGAGTCAGGAGTTGGATGTGCAGTGTACGATCCACAACATAAAACAGACCTATTATTTCGGCTTCCACAAGACTGTTCAATATTTACAGCAGAATCTTACGCAATTTACCAAGCTTTAATATATGTCCAAAAATTAAATTTACGAAAGTTCTTAATACTTACTGACTCGCAAAGTGTATTACAGGCTCTTAAATCTTCGTACAAGAGTCTTTACAAATTATCCCCTTATATTATAAATTGCATACAATTAGTTCAAACAATACAAAAATCTGGAAAAACCATTGAGTTTTCTTGGGTTAAAGCTCATAGCAATATTGCAGGTAATTCTCATGTAGATGAATGTGCAAAGAAAGCAGTGCGCCTTCCAAATATTACGAACTTATCATTATACTATACGGATCTTCTCCCTAGAGTAAAGAAGAAAATTCTGAATGAATGGTTTGATTGGTGTCGAAATGAACTTACAACAGTTGGAGAATCATACAGACCATTTGCTGAATTCAAAACACAAAAACCATGGTTTCATCATGTAAGTGCTACAAGAAATGTAATTGTATTAATTAATAGACTGAGAACGGGCCATTTGTGTACTAGGCAACATTTATCCAAAATTGGAATAACGAACAATAAGAAATGTGAATGTGGCTGGGAAAGTGCAGATGCACAACATATAATACTGGAATGCTCAAAATATAATAGAGAGAGAAATATCTTGTATAAAACTTTAAATAATCTAAAGGTTCAGTTTCCAACAAATTTGTTAAGTTTAGTTGTTAATCCAGATGTGAGAATTGGTTATAGTTTGTTATCATTTTTAAGGAAGTGTAACATACAATTGTAAAAGGCAAAATGTTCAAAAAAAAAATCTAATATCTGTAAAATAGGGGGGATGGACTGATAATTTTATTGTAAAACAATTGTGTTTGTATTGTTATGGACAAAAAACGGCATAAAAGCTGTTAGGTTCCAAATAAAGGAATGAATGAATGAATGAATAAAATGCCCGTGGAAACTGTTGCTAAGGACAAGAAAAAGGGCATATTCACCCTTAAAAAAGGGAAAAGCGACCGATTTTTTAATTTTCTTGGCGTTTTGGGGCAATTTTATGGGGGGTCATAATCGGGCATATTTTGCCTCCGGGGCTTCCTTCAAGGAGAACATTTGTGTCATTCAGTGAGTGAGTGGTGGGATTGGGGCTATATATATATTGGATTATTGTCACATTAAAATGCTATTCCATTGTATACGATCGAGGGTGGGAGACTCGAAAGTGTACGAGCGAGCGAAAAGTGGTTCCATGCAGTACTCTACAACTGACCTTTACATAACCAATAAAAGCAGACATACGTTTTGTTGGTAAAATACCGATAAGATAAAAATTTTAATGAAACCATCAGTTATATAGACTTGGCTAGTAGTTGTATTGACTGTATTATAAGGACAACAAATGATGAGCCCCCTGAGATTGATTTGCCCACACTTAAAACAATGGCAAATCGGGCATATGCCCTAATCGGCCAAGTGTGGAACCCTGTCTAATCCAAGATTTTTGTAAAAATGCCCTGAAACTACAGTGTACAAATGATGAGCCCCCTCAGATTGATTTACCCACACTTACAAAAGTTGCATCAGCCAGATTTTTGTCCATAAACTTGTTAAAAATTGATATTTTTTTTGGCTACACTTAAAATTAAGCCAAAAACCCATACCCACCCACACATATTTACTTCAGGTTTAAGTTCAATTGGATACCAGGTTCAAATTGTTTATCTAATATTAAAACAATGCAATATGCAGAGACCCTCTAGAATTGCTCCGTGACTCTCTCATTTCTTATATTATATGTTTGCATGTTTCAAGTAATTCTCCTCTGTGTCAGTGTGTACAATTCCCGACACGGTAGTATTGATTTTTGCTTTGCATGTTTCAAGTGGTTCTCCTCTGCGTCAGTGCTTACAGAAATTCCCGAGTATTGAAGCTTTGCGTGCAAACAAAATTGCATCAGCCAGTATTGTGAGAGTGGTTGAGGAGAACAGATGTGTTGTTACACTGCTTCTCATACTTACAGGCCTGTTTGGTTTAATTCATATTAAATATATTTCTGGTATATTGAACAATATTTTGCCTGATATTTGTTACATCCAGCTTGTTTGTTGTAATCCACTCTTATTTAGAGCCAGGCTTATATCTGTCCCAGCTTGTTATACAAAAATCAATACATAACACAGTGTAAGGTCATTGCTTTTCTAGGACATGCATGTCTGTGCAGGCATTTGTGGAAGGTCAGTTTAGATTAATATTTATTCTTTTTTTCCACTTGTAGGCTATTGGCTTTACAACCTGTCATATTAAGCATAGAGTTTTGATTTAAAACCCAAAAAATTTTATATAATAAACCGAGGATAAAAATTAATAATATTAATATTAAGTATATACACAAGAAATATACAAAGCACACAGCTGAACCCAACTGATATTTTTATTAAGTATAAAGTTTTGAATTGAAGCCCAGGAAATATATATAATAAACCAATAACAAAAATGCCAAATCAAAAATATTGCAATCAGTGTAATAAGAATATATCCAGCCCTAATTGGGCCAGACACCAAAAGAATTGTGACCCAGGGAAATGCAGAACTCCCACTAAAATATGTCCCAAATGCAATAAAATATTTAGCAAGGCATATTTCAATAGACATGTGGGCTCTTGTTCTGTACAGTCATCAACATTGCCCCCACAACCATCTACATCTGGTCTGAAAAGAAAGCATGAAGCACCTGTTAATGCTGGACCTGCAAAGCAGCCACGCTATGAACCCATCCATAGCAGTTTTAATAGCCAATTAAGAGATTATCGGTTTGTATCAGAGCCAAGATGTGGTATTAAGAATTTTTTGAGCAGTGTAAATCCTGATGTGCAGGCAATTCTAAATGCACAAAATGGCTCTTATAAGTTGTCCCTCAAATTGTTTACACAATATAAGAAACCAAATGGCACAAAATTTACACAGCCCCACATAACAGAAACTGTACCTGTATATTCAAATGCAAATTCAGACAAAATAATAAGCAGGTTGATAGATCAATTGAATATTAAACACTCTGAATTTGCAGCAAAAGAGTCTGGATGGAGCCTATGCGGTTCTCCACACAAGTTATATGTTAATATTTCTGAATTCAGCCCATTACAAGGATCTACATATCTGCCATTACCGGCCAATATTAAAAACAAAAGAGCCGTGGTTAATATTGAAAATAATGATGAGAAATGCTTTTTGTGGTGTATTTTAGCTGCTTTGTTTCCAGTTTTAAGGCATCCTGAAAGAATAAGTTATTACAAACACCATGAACACTTTTTTGACGATGCAATGAAGGGCTTAGAATATCCAATATCTGTTCAGAATATTGATAAATTTGAAAAAAAGGCCAGCCATATCAATGGCAAACAATTATCTATTAATGTATTTATTTGTTCCACTGGTCGTGATAATTGCTTGATAGAACCTCTCAGAATCAGTACAATTGATGATGATTCTGCTGTTCCGATTGATTTGCTCTTAATTGAAGGGGATGGTACATATCATTACACTCTGATACATAATCTTCAAGCTTTAGTAAGAAAGCAAATAAACAAATCCAATATAATATTCAAGTTGTGCAGAAGATGTTTAACTGTATTTTATGGTCAAAAAATGGTGAATGGGGTTCGTGAAGAGAGTGCAGAAATTGCAAAAAATAAGTTAATTGAGCATTTAAAATACTGTGGCAACTATAAACCTGTTCATATGGTGATGCCAATGCCAAGTGAAAATTGCAAATTCAAAAAGTTTGAAGCCTGGTTGGAACACCCAGCATATATAGTCTGTGATTTTGAATCAAATCTCAAACCTCTTGCATTCTGCAATCCAGATCCTGAAGAATCTTCAATTACACCATACCAGCTACATGAACCTTCCAGTTTTTATTATGTTGTTGTACAGGATGGTGTTGTTAGTAAAGAATATTCACACATGGGACCAGATGCCATCAAAAAATTTGCACATAGAATAGAAATTGAGTGCCATGACATAGCATCTAATATCTTATTAAAATCAAAACCCATGTTGCCTTTAACAGAGAAACAGATTGAAGATTTCAACAATGCAGAAAAATGCCCGGTATGTGATTCTGAATTTTCAGATACAAAAATCAAGGTGAAACACCATTCTCATACAGATGGTGGATATAAACAGGCCCTGTGTAATAGCTGTAATATTAAGATCAAGAGACCAAAATTTGTCCCTATATTTTGCCATCGAGCATCGAATTATGATTTTCATCATTTGATCAGGTACGAGGGGTTTGACAAACATAATTTAAATATTTTAGCTGAAAATGATGAAAAATATATTGCTATTAGCAAAATAATTAAAGTTAATGGTGTTCCTATTCACTTAAGATTTATTGATTCATACAGAATTTTATCTGCTAGCCTGGCTACACTGGCCACTCAATTATCTGATGATCAATTCAAAATCACATGTGCCTTGTTTCCAAATCAGGACCTGAAATTAATTAGGCGGAAGGGTGTATATCCATATGATTATGTTACAGATTTTTCTAAATTTGATGAGTGTTCTCTGCCACCCCAACATGAGTTTTACAGCAAAATCAGAGGATCTGGAATCGCTGATGAAGATTATCACCATGCCCAATTGATGTGGAACAATTTAAAATGCCAGACATTTGGTGATTATCACATGGCATATTTAAAACTTGATGTGACCCTCTTAGCTGATATATTGCAGGCATTCAGAAAATCTTCTATGCAAAATTATAGACTGGATCCAGTGTATTTTTACAGTGCCCCGGGCCTAGCATGGTCTGACATGTTTTTAAACACCAAAAAGCAATTGGATCTGATCCAAGATCAAGACATGTATCTGTTTATGGAGCAATGTATAAGAGGAGGCATGGTGCAATGTTCTCAGAGATATGCCAGAGCAAATAACAAATATATGCCTGATTATGATCCAGCACGGCCATCAAATTATATATTGTATGTGGATGCAAACAGCCTCTATGGTTACGCTATGATGGATAAACTGCCACATGCAGGGCTTGAATGGGTTGAAGATTTTAATATTGAGGATCTTCAGGACTTTGATGACAGTAATTATGGCCTATTCTTAGAGGTTGATCTGACAATTCCTGATGATTTACATAACAAATTTTCTGATCTGCCCCCAATTCCTGAGGTTAAGTGCTCACCTGGCTCTAAACAGAAGAAATTGATGATGACTCTGGAGCCAAAACAGGGTTATGTCATATATTACAAAAACCTCCAGTTCCTGATGCATCATGGTGTTCAAGTGACCGAAGTTGGAAAAGTTTTGGGGTTCAGGCACTCAAAATGGTTGAAGCCATATATTGTTACAAACACAGAGCTTCGAACATCTGCAAAAAGCCAATTTGATAAATCTTTGTTTAAATTGATGGTCAATTCTGTGTATGGCAAAACTATTGAAAATGTCAGAAAACATACCGATGTTAAAATAATTACTGACCCCAGCCTGAGCAAAAAATTGGTTGCAAAGCCTAATTTCAATTACAGAAGAATTTATGATGAAAATATGGCACTTTTCAACATGAAAAAAACAAAGATTAAGTTTGATAAACCTATTTATGTAGGGGCTGTGATATTGGAATTGGCCAAATTACATATGTTAAAGCTCTATTATGATGTGTTGAAACCTTTTTATGGTAATTGTGTAAAATTGATGTACATGGACACGGATAGTTTTGTTCTTGATATTAAAACAGAAGATGTTTATAAAGATATAGCACAGCCTGAATTGCTTGAATATTTTGATACCAGTGAACATACAAAAAGTCAACCCCACAACAAAAAGGTGCCTGGCAAGTTAAAAGATGAGACACTTGGTGATGTTATTGTGGCATTTGCTGGGTTAAGAGCCAAGATGTACAGTTTTGAAACATGTAGTGGTGTTGTTGCCAAAAAAGCCAAGGGCATTGGCAGAGTGACTGTTGACAAAGAGCTTGAATTTGAGGATTACAAAAATTGCCTCAAATCATGTAGCACAATCAGAACATCAGAATCCAGAATTCAGAGTGTGGATCACTTATTGACTAGCAATATTGTAAGAAAAGTGGCTCTGGACCCACATGATGATAAGAGATGTATTTTATCATGTGGCATACATACTCTACCATGGGGTTATTGTGATTTGAAAAATGGGAATCAATGCCCAATTACAGAGCATGATTTGAAATAAATAAACATGCCTATGAACTTATTTGGGTTTAAAAAACAAGCTATTATGGATCTGCCGGCACCACAATACTCTTCTGATATAATATCTAAACTGAGTGCCTTGTTAATTATTCATCTGAACAGCATACTTACAGATGTTGATGATAAAACAGGCAAAATATTGTACATATTTAACAATAATTTAAATCATTACCAATTACCTGTAGGTGGGCAATTACAATTTATTACAACCCCTGAGGGTGATGTTAAAATTTCAGTAGGGAGAAATATTTATAGAATTAAGCACTCAAACATGATTTCTGGCACTGTTTATACTGTTTCTGCTGGTGACTGCTTATATATTGAGGTCCCTGGATCCTAGGATAAGCTTTTACCTTTTTTTACAGAATTAAGAATCAGATATTCAATAATAAATAACCACTAAACAAAATGCCTAATGATATTTTTGGCCATACAAGACATGAAGATCACAGTGATGAGATTTTGATGCTTGATGTCAGAGTCAAGAAATTAAGAAGTGATTTACAAGCTTTACAAACCACACTCAATGCCAGTCTTCAATTAGAAATTACAAATTTACAATCACAATGCATGGACCCTCTTCTTAAAATTGATTCTGAACTCAAATTGCTGCTTCAGAAATATACTGACCTGGCCACATTAGATAATTTTCAAAGTTTACAAGAGGCTGTAGCAGCTCTTCAAGCCAAATTTAAGACCCAGGCTAACAACTCTGAGCAATTGAAACAACAATTGGAAGAGCAGATAAATAATGTCCAGACACAACTCCAAACAATTGTCAAAAGCATAAAATCACAAGAAGATTTTGATCTAGTGATTTCCACTCTAAAAGAACAGATTCAGTCACTCCAAATACCTAATCTGGATCCTCTGAACAATGCCATAGCCGAGGTTAAAGAAAAAATTGAGACACTTGAAAATTTTATGAACAATTTGCCATCTTCTGATGCTTTGAATGCAATAACTCGGAGTGTAGCAAATATTAAGCTGCAACTTGAAACATATGAAGATTTTGGAAAAATTCAAAGCACCATAACCCATCTTGAAGGTACAATAGCAGCAGTGCAAAGTGATTTGGCAAATGTACTAGAATCCCGATTGCCTGGGATTGTAGATACCCTTGTTAGTGTCCAGCAACAAATCACAAAGCTTGAAAACCTCAATACTGAATCTGAACTATCTCATTTTCATCACTTGATAGATGATATCCAAACAAAACTTGAAATTTTACAACAATCAACACCCTCTCAGGCAGATATAGCCCTGCTCCAAAATGCTATGCAAAATGTGGCTGATGCTTCTGAATTAAACAATGTGAAATTGGCACTTGAATTTTTGCAAAATACAGTATCAAATCTGCCTACATCACAGGAACTTAAAAATATAAAAAGGGCAGTGAATCGCATATTGAAATCAGAAGATATCAAGAATATCCAGGCAGAGATCAAACATCTCACTCAGACAGTGGCCACTCTTCCAACCAATCAACATATTAATGAACTGCATGCCCTGTTTGAGGATATCAGAAGACAGGTCCATGATCTTACTGCTCAAAATTCAAAATTGGCAGTTGTTGAAAATTTGCAAAAAAATTGTAGCTAATATCAAGCAACAGCTAGGGACCATGGAATCCAATGAAGCAAATGCTCTGTCTGTTTTTGCCACCCAGCTACAAGAAATTGTGCAACAATACAAAAAACTTGTTGTAGACATAAAAATCAAGCCAGGCCATGATGATGTTGTTAGGACCATCAATGAGCACCTTGAATCTGTAACAAGCAGATTGCTTACAGCAGAAAAAGAAATAACAGGCATAATTGAAAATCCTAAACATACAGTAATTCTTGAATTGTACAGCATCCCCAACAAAGAATATGATTCTCCATTTACACCAGGTGGCAAAATATATATGCTGTCCCCTGCACAATTTTATTACCAATTTTTTGTTGGGGGCACATTGAGACCAATCAAGATCAAATATTGGCTTCAACCACAGGCACACCACTACCCTACCTTATCAATAACAAATGCTGATAACAAAGTGAAAATCAGCAGTGTAGAATTAGAGGATTTTACAGATCCCAATACATTAGAAACAGCCTATGTTGAAGATGATGGCTCTTTGGAATTTCATATACAAATAGGGGACAAATTATATTTAGAAAATCCTGTAGTATCAGCTTCTGAACACCCTATAGTTGCAATATTCTTGTTTACATATTATGTCTAGACAAATTATTGTTGATGAATTACACAGACAAGCCAGACATAATTTTAAGAGACTGCCAGTAGTCACAAAGGGCATAGATGATTTATGGCAGAGCGACTTGATTGAAATAGCAAGTGGACAGCTGAAAAACTTAGACAAAATCAACAAGGGCTACAAGTATCTACTCACTGTAATAGACACATTTTCAAAATTTGCCTGGGCTGTGCCACTCAAATCCAAGACTGGGGCATGTGTTACAGAAGCTTTTAGAACAATCATCAATCAGAGTGGAAGATCACCGCGCTATTTGCAAACAGATAATGGCAAAGAATTTTATAATTCTGTGTTTCAACAAATTATTAAAAGCCAGGCAATAAAACATTATTCGAGTTACAGTGATCTCAAGGCCTCAATTGTAGAGAGATTCAACAGAACCTTAAAAAATCTTATGTATAAACAATTTACACTTCAAGGTAATTATAAATGGATTAATATTCTTCCAGAACTTATACATAAATATAACAACTCGGTCCATTCCACAATCAACATGAAACCCTCTGAAGTAATAAGCTCATCTGATGAGCAAAAATTGATCAGCACTGTTTATTATCCTAGATACAAGCCAACAACAAGAAAAGCCAAATACAGGGTGGGCGATCAAGTAAGAATCAGCAAATATAAGCACTTATTCAAAAGAGGCTTTACAAGAAACTGGAGCACTGAATTATTTACAGTGGTTCAAGTTAAACCTGGGACCCTTAACACATATATAATAAAAGATCACCGAGGAGAAATTCTCAAAGGCAGGTTTTATGAACAAGAACTCAGCAAAACTAAACAGCCTGACACATATCTCATAGAAAAAATTATCCGCAGAAAAGGCAACAAATTATTTGTCAAATGGCTAGGACTTCCAGAACACAGCTGGATCGATGCAAACAAAATAATAATATGAGCACCTGGGATGTTATAAAGAGGCTGCCAGAACCTGAACAGCAGAATAAGAGAAATAGAAACTTGCTGCCTGATAATATTAGGTGTCTTATTGTTGGGCCATCTGCTTGTGGTAAAACTACACTAATAGTTGATAATTTTTTATTGGCACCCAACTGGTTAGACTGGAAAAACAGGCACTTGTATGTCTTTTCTAAGAGCTTGGAACAATTAAAATATCAGCAGCTGATGAAGCTATATGATGGATTGGATATTGCCATTTTTGAACCAGATGTTAAGCCACTTCATGACTGTCTCGATAATTCTGTTGTTGTGTTTGATGACATTATACTGGATAATCAAAACAAGGTTAGAAATTTCTTTACACAGGGCCGACACAAAAACATTGATTGCTTCTACCTGGCACAGACTTTTTCAAAAATTCCGAAGCAGCTGATCCGAGACAACAGCAATTTTATATGTGTGTTTCATCAAGACCATACCAACCTCAAACACATACATGATGAATATGTAGGTGGGGACTTGAGCTACAATGATTTTTCCAAGTTTTGCAGCAAGTGCTGGAGCCAGGACAGTTATGGGTTTGTCACAATTGATATGACAAGAACACCCAACAGTGGCAAATACAGAAATAAAATCAACAATTTTTTAGACATTGAAACATATATAAATAAACATGAAAAGGCCAATCATTGATGATCTTAAATTAAGAGATTATCTTGTAAAAAGATTTAAGGGATGGAAATCAGAGAACCGGGGAATTTATGAAAAACACAAACAAACAGAACAGCCCATAATTGATGCTATTAATAATTTAGGTAAAAATATCAAAACTGTTACAGAGCAAAATCAAAATTTGCTCACAGAGCTTGTACCTGTAGCTGCAAGGAACATATTAGATTATCCATTCACCCCACTTTCCAGTATTCACACACCTAGTCCTATTGCTCCTAGAAGAATTGAAGCTACTCAGGATCCTATTGAATTGGGTCTTCTTGCTCAAAAATATTTAACCACACCTAAAGACAATAAAGATGAGGTGTTTGGCTTATATGCTGACATAGAGCTTGATGGTAGCATCATACATAGAATTGGCAATTTCAGAGTAACATTTATGGGAGATGATCTGATTGTATATTCAGAATCTCGTCTTGGAGAAAAAGGTGCTTTTGTTAAGTACCCTGGAACACCTGGATTGTGGGAACTGATGACTAGGAAAAGGCCTGGCAGCTATACAGATCAAGATTATGAATATTACAAAGAAATATTAATAAAATCAGATGCTCTATACCAGAACAATGATCCCACACAAAAAAGAGTCAAGTCGAGCAGTGGGGCAAAATACAACAATTTAATCAAGCCCATATGGTCACAGATCAAGACTGGCAGTGGAATCAAACAATACAACACCCTGCCTAAAGAATTTGTCTGGGTTGATGATGTCAGGAAACTTGTAGATAGGTTATTGGTGATAACTGGGGAGGAAAATGCTGGCAACCACAATTTTTACAATGAAAAGGTTGGAATTATGGACATGATAAGCACCAAATTGTCTAATTTTATAGTGAATGACACTAAGGGGATTGGATATCTCATAAAAATTATTAATACTCTACCACCTAAATTTTGGAATATTTCTGAGGGTCGGGGCTTGGTTAATGACATTATAAACAAACTGCCATTTGAACTACACATTCCAGGCTATCAGTATTGTGGTCCAGGCACAAAATTGGACCATAGATTAAACAGAGGTGATCCTGGTGTTAATCCCCTAGATGCTGCTTGTAGAGACCATGACATAGCATACAACACACATTCTGATCTTGACAAGAGACATGTTGCAGACAAGAAATTAGAAGAGGCTGCATTTGGTAGATTTGTAAGCAAAGATGCTTCTTTGAGTGAAAAAATAGCAGCATTGGGAACCACCATAGCTATGAACACCAAACAAAAACTGGGGTGGGGGTTGTGAATATATATATAATAAACCTACAATGAAGGCCAAGGGTGTTATGTATCAAATACCTTATGCAGGTCTCAAATCTCTTGGGCCTATTGACAGCCTTTTAACTAAAAAGCAGCGCAAGAAAAAAAGCTCTTGTATTGCCAAGGGCCATGGTATGAAATTGTTGCTTAGCACCCCCAATTAAAAAAATTACAGCAATCAAGAAAAAAATCACATGTGGGGGGATTTATATTTACTATCCCTGCCATCTTAGCTGCTCTCGGGGCTGTGGGGAGCTTGGCTGGGGGATCAGCCGCCATAGCAAAAACAGTAATAGATGCCAAGAAGAATAGGGCAGAATTAGATGAGCAGAGGCGCCATAACCTGGCCATGGAGAAACAAGGCAAAGGTGTTAAGAGAGCCATGAATAAGTTTAAAAAAAACAAGAGCCGCTTACAAACCAAGATATTGAAGCTTTAATCAAGCCACTGGGCATCAAACATTTTAGAGGTGTGTACATGTCTGATTCTTTACCAGAACAACCACTCAACAAAGAGTGTGGCATTGTTAATTTGGATGAGTACAAAAATCAGGGCACTCACTGGATTTGTTATCTTAAATATTTAAAAAATGAGGCATTTGTGTTTGATTCATTTGGAGGTGTTCCACCTGAAAATTTAATAAAATATCTAAATTCAGCTAATCTTTATTACAATAATGCCCGTGTTCAAAACTTCAAAGATGTTAATTGTGGACAGTTGTGTTTATCTGTTCTTAGATATATGTCTCAAATAAATAAACCATCAATTGTAAATTTTCAAAAGGCCTTGTGGTATTTAAAACATCATGGGGGTATTCCATCTCACCAGCCAAAATTCAATATTGAAACTCAAATTACATGATGATATAGTATATCCCAAAACAATAGCTCTCAGAGCATTTTATGGCATGTACTTAATCCCTAATATTACACACCACAACAACACAATTGCAGTAGGGGATGAAAAAATTTTCATCACTCCAGGGCAATATAATCTATCTACTTTAAATGCTCAATTACCCAGAGGTATAGTATTAACTCAAAATTCTGTTACTCACAGAGTAGAGATTGTATCTGCTACAGAAACAGTGGATCTGGGTACTATAGGAGAGCTGTTAGGCTTTGAGAACAACACAAAACTTGAACCAGGCATCAAACACACTGCTATTAATATACCTAAATTCTTAGCCATAGAGACTCTAAATATTCACTGTAATGTGGCCGAGGGTATGATCACTAAATCAAATGGCATAGGCACTCACAAACAAACTGGCATCATTGCAACATTTAAACCTAATTCTGAATTTATGGAGCCCATCATCTACAATCCATCCCCAACATTATATTTTCCTGTGTGTCATAACAGAATAGATAATATTGAATTGATGGTCACTAATGAAAAAGAAGAATTAGTTGATTTTGCTGGAGCCACAACAACTGCAATCATAGAGATTAATATTTAAATAAAAATACATACAAGAAGAAAATGGAAAATATTGAGAGTTATGAGCTACAATCATTCCCCCCAAACAGGAGGACATTTGCAAATTTAAATCAACCCAACACAGAGATTGAGGTTGATCTTGATGTAGGGGATGGCTTTATACACCCCCACAGAGCAGATCTATACATCAAATTTGATGTTGTAAAGCTCGATGGTACAGATTATCCGGCAAATTCAAATATAAGACTTGTAGACAATTTTGTGCCACATCTATTCTCTGAAATTGAGATCAGAAAGCATGGCGTTGTTATAAACAGAGTGGATTATCCCGGCATTACCTCCACAGCTTTGGCCACATTAAAATTATCCAAAACCGAGGCTTCTTACTACAAAATAGGTGGATTTGAGGCTGGTGATAAGATATTATCTAAAAACCACACAGTGCTGTTCCCCATGCGCCTATTGCCAGGATTCTTCTCAGATTACAAAGATATTATGTGGAAGGGTGGTTTAAGAATCACATTTAGAAGAGCTGCCAATGATAATAATGCTTTGATGAGGTACAGTGCAATAAACTATACAGGGGAAGCTCTGCCTAATACCCTACCTGATGAGGGCAAATGCATTATTCAGACTATGGAGTTAAGAATCCCGGTTGTTGAGTATGAAGCCAGCTATGCTCTTAAACACAAAGCAGATATAATAAAAAATCCACAGATTCCATTACAATTTTATACATATCAATGTGTACAGAAGCCCGCATCTGGTACCTATTATGAGTTTGATGCTACAAATTCATTCTCCAGCATACAATACGACATGCCTGATTTTGTGGTGGTATTGTTTCAGACTGGAAGACACAACAATCAGGAAAAAAATTCAAGTAAATTTGATAACTGCAACATCAAAAACATATATCTTAAAAATGGCAGAAATGAGGTATTTCCTAGAGAAAATTATAATTTAGACATGTCCAAGGATGATTTCCTCAAATTATATGAGGCATTTTCGGCTTTCAAAAGAGTCACTACTGGCAATACTGACATGTATTACACACCAGATGAATTCAAAGCACAGAGACCCATGTTTGTAATCAACATTTCAAAAAGGAAACAAGTTGTGGTTAATGACAGGACAAATATTAAAATTATCTGTGAATTCCATGAGGCATTACCTGATGACACCATATGTAGTGTTATTCTCATAGGTGAAAAATCATATGTTTATGATGTAAGAAATGAGAGAGTCACGGAGCAATTCTAGAGGGTCTCTGCATATAATATTTTAATATTAGATAAACAAATTAAACCTGGTATCCAATTGAACTTAAACCGGAAGTAAATATGTGTGGGTAGGTATGGGTTTTTGGCTTAATTTTAAGTGTAGCCAAAAAAAATATCAATTTTTAACAAGTTTATGGACAAAAATCTGGCTGATGCAACTTTTGTAAGTGTGGGCAAATCAATCTGAGAGGGCTCATCATTTGTACACTGTAGTTTCAGGGCATTTTTACAAAAATCTTGGATTAGACAGGGTTCCACACTTGGCCGATTGGGGCATATGCCCGATTTGCCATTGTTTTAAGTGTGGACAAATCAATCTGAGGGGGCTCATCATTTGTTGTCCTTATAATACAGTCAATACAACTAAGAGACTATAAATGCTGTAATTTTGAGAATTTGTAAACTAAATCCTGATTCAAATGGCAATTCATCCTTCTCATTAGCAATTCACTAGATGATGATGATTAAGTTTTTTTTAAGCCGTTTTTCTCTCTTGACTAATGACGACAATGGGGATGAATGATGATAATAAAGCGAATGAACTGAAACTCACCGTAGGGAAAGCATAGTTCCGAATATTAATTGATGATGGTCGTTTTGAAGTAGGTGTTGTTCGGGGACATATGCATAAATTCACATACACACTGAAACACATTACGTTCTTGAGATTGAATATGAGAAACATATGAATCGAATGTGCACGTGGTTTCAAATTCACGATGTGTTCTTGAATCGCTAGAGATAACCATTCCGAAGAATGAAACGTGTAAAGGCAAGTTGAGGGCCTCCCCGATGGCGCAGTGGTAGTTTCGTTGCCTTGTAATCAAGGTGTCCCGGGTTCGATACCCGGGGGAGGCACATAGTAATTCGGATCCCACTTTAAACTGTAGGTCCAGTCCTGATTAGCCTTACTGTGCATGAAGTGGACTTAAAACACCAAATCAATCAATCAATAAAAACAAGTAATAGGTCACTTACAGTTCATTTCCTATATTCTAATAATAAATTGTAACACTTATTTTCAAACCATATTTTATTTAGGCACTTTTCGGTGTTAATAGGATCGATTACACATATCGAAAAATAAAAACTTTTACTCAAAATAAATAATAAAAACACTGGAATCTTCATCTTAATATAAACAGTGGATTATCATGTTTGATACAATTGATATTAATGTTTCACATATCTTCGAAGTTCTGGCTCTGGTATAGGAAGTTTTTATTAGTTTAACAAGTACATATTTGTCACATGAACATTACATGTTTCACATATAAGTTAAACCATATTCTTTTAATTTTTGAATATGAATAATCATATCATGGAGGGATAAATCTAAGAAAAATGGAACATTAAAATGAATACAAATGTTCAAAAATTAATTTAAATAATTACTCTTAGAATTTGTTAATTTTTGTTAGTGTAGCTATTACCTCAAAAGAGAACTGCGACGCAAATTTCGAGACTAGGATATTTTGTGATTGGCATTTTTCAAGATTAACATTACATTTAGTGAACTTATATAATTCCAAAGAATCTTCATTAAAATTCACATAAATATGTGAAACAGCAATCATGTGTATGTTTCTTAATACGCTTTGATCTGTTATTCTCCCTCCTATTTGAAGGGGAAAGTTTTGATATTTTTGTTTACAATTCTTTCTACCACTATATTTCACTTAAAAGAGCTTCACTTACTGTTGTATTCAGATAGAAGCATTGTTTCTATCGGTATTAATTATTTGCTCATTTATTTTAACTTAATTTTTCTTGCATTTAAGATATTGTCGTCCACTTTGAAAGATACAGAAGTGTTACAAATATGCCTATTCTAAGTACGAAAATAAAATCGGACATTTTTATAATAAATGTGTGTTTACAAAACATACGTATAATTAGTATTGCCAACAGACTAAAATCAGTCTATCTACAGTATTACAATTTCGATGAATCGTACAAATAAAGACGACTAAGTATAAATTAAAATTTTGAGGCTATAACAACAATGAATTTTTCCTATTTAAAAAAATATTTGTAATGATGTGGCCATGTGTATATTTAGCACACACAGCGTCTAAATTCAGGGGAATAAAATGTGATTATTCTGAACAACGTGTATTATTTTATTAACATTAAGTATTTAAAAGCAACTAAAAACGACATAACAATATAAATACAACAAAACTGATGATTTAGACATTTTTTTATGTTTACTTGGTTTGGTACTCTCTTCAGTTCCAAGTATGATGAAATTTTAAATTGTAACCTTGTGTGTAACACATTGCAATTGCCTAGGTTATTTTCAAGCTCAGTTATATCGCAAGTGTGGAAAATGTTCGTTACAGAGTACCTCCTTGTGACATTCGGAAACAAAATTGAATAGTACGGGATTTCCCAACAAAGTAGTACACCTTTTCGAAACATGAGATTACAATTCTACATCTTTGGCACTCAATGTTGCTGACTTCATCTGCGCTTTGACCCGTTTTGGTCAAAGAGCGAGAGGCCATTTTATGTTCTTCGCAATGTGGCCAACCCCTTCCGGAGGGAACCAGGAAGGAAGCTGCTCCTGATGGGCTCCTTCGTTGCGTGGCAACACTTCTTGGCTGTCGTCAAATGCACCTGGAAAATTACAGTATCTTAGAGTGACCTTTGGAACAATTATGCACTTTTTAATATATCTCGTTGGGGGAAGGGGGGGGGGGTTCCGGACCAAGTGTCTCAAATAATAATAATAATGCACACGTATAAATTAAAATTATATTATAATTGTATTAAATTAACATATTAATGTATTGATTGATTGATTTGCTTTATTTTACTTCACTTCTTGTGCCACTTTTGGCTAATTTGCTAAGATGGGGATGAGTGATGATATGATGAAATTGACGAATGGACACACAAATATCCATGCCCACGGCCGGAATTCGTACCCGGGTGCGATGTGCTAACCACTCCGCCACGGGGGGCGGCTAATATTAAAATATGTAAATTCATTAATATTGTATTGATATTATGACACGAATAGGTAAAAAGACAATATAAGAATAGTGATATAACAGCAAGTACTCATTATCTAGCTTAGGTGTAGTAAAGATCACAAAAAAATATAAATCAACTGTTCGGGCAAGGAAATTAATATAAAAGGATAAAGAATTGAATAGTTATTGAATAACCAAAAAGGATGTGAGATCTAATTGCTAAAAGTAACTTCCTGATTGATATTTTATGCACATTATTACAAGTAACAATGTTCGTAAATCTTCCTTGGTACTGTAATTCATAGCCGCATGATATCAAACTAACCCTTGCCTTCCAGTAAGAAAAAAATATTTTAACGTTAACAATGTGACTTGTGAGTTATACTAAATGTATGTAAATATTTATCAATAACTTACAGTTTTCAAATTCCACCAAATTTAGTTTCTCTGTACTTGGATTGGATTTCCTCATAATGAGTAAAAAATATTTTATAAAAACCGGAATCCAACATGATTTAACAATGTTGAAAGATTAATTCGACAATGAGATTGATAAAGCAAACGTTTCATATTAAAAATAAATTGTAATTACCTCTATAGATGGCTTCGTTGGACATATCTGATCCCTTCACGCCGTTTTCCTTGGAGTGGAAACTATTTCCTGCGTCCTTGAAGTTGTTGAAAGGGCTTTCCGTGTGTTCCTGATGGTCGCGCTCCTGAATGTTGTCCCAATGGTCACTGGGAGTATTGGAGAAGTCCTTCGCCTGATCCTTACCAGCCTCACTCCCGCGGATGTGGATTTCGCCGAAGCCTTTCCAGTGATGTCTTTGGCTGCCGGAATCTGCCGCCTTGTGATGATACTTCGCCATCCCTTTCCTCTTTCCCTTGACCTTCCTCCTCCTGGGAGTGAACGGCGCCTGGTGGCCGTTGACAATGACGTCACTTCTGCCGATCTCTTCCATGCGTTTGATGTAGTCGGAGTGCTTCGTGTCCATAGGATTGGGATGAAAGTGTCCGTTGTTGCTTGCTTCCGATGGAAATCCGGTGTTTTTACCACCTTCATAGGCAGAACTGTCGAGTTCCTTCTGGAACGGGCCGTCGTGCGATTGGTAAGTTGGAAGCTCTGGTGCAGCGTTGGGGTTTATCACCACCGCAGTCATTCCATCATGGGTAGATTTCTGCAACTGCTTTTTGTGAACGCTGGGCTTGTACTCGTACTGATTATGCTGATCTTGGTTCATTCCTGAATAGTGATTCTCATTGTAAGTTGCAAATTGGTGATTGTCTTTGAATGGGTAGTTGAAATGTTCGGACATTGCTGTGTCCATGTCGTGACCATAGTTGTGAGTGTTAAGGTTCACGGGTGCAGGTGGTTCAGGAACCACTATAGGCTTCTTCTCAGACTCGAACGGGACATTGTCAACAGGAGCATGGTTCTTAGCTGCGGTAGGCACAGTGTGAGAATTCAGCTGTGGCGCTACTTGATAGTAGTTTCCAAAAGCGGAGATGGTCCCCATTCCAACTTTACCCTGGTAATCTGGATTGTACCTGATCGCATCTTCAACTCCAAACATTTGATAGTTTATTCCAGGAGACGGGTTTCTTTTCGGTTCATTGATACCGCTCCACTGCTTGTCTGAAACTTCGGGACCTTTAGCGAGGTGATTGGAAGGGGGCCACTCCTTCTCGAACTGCGGTCGTGCGTCGTAAATTGGGGGTTGGAACTGATCGTGTCGATGCTCTGGAGAAAATCTTGGAGAATGGGCCATCTGGTCTTCGAAGAGCGGCTCTTTCTGAAAAGATTTTTCATTGTGCTGAAAGTTGCTAGGACTGTACAGAGTCTCACTAGAATGGTCACCCTCGAAATGACTATCAGCTGCACTTAGAACAGGGTTCTTCACTGAATCTAAGTTAGTCTGGTGCGGGATCGAGTCGACGTACTGTGTAATTTGCTTGTTTTTTGAGTAACCGCCAAAGCTCTCATTTAAGAGCTTCTTGTAAACCTCTAACGAAATGTCCCCTTGCCTGAAATCACCACCGTCTGTGTATATAGCTTCAGCATCTGTTATCTGGTCATGCTTTTCGTAACTGTTTCCAAATTTTTGTTTCTTATTTTGTGGCTTCCTCCAAATCTTTTCCTTGAAGATGTCTTGCTTAACTGAATGTTTTTCTGGATAGAAATCTTTCACGAATTTATCCTTCCCATTAACCTTAACAAACTGCGGTTTCGAAGGTTCGTCATTATACACACTGTATAATTTGTCTTTACTATAAATTGGTTTGTCGTAACGTTTGTCCGTTGGCAATGAATATAGGCTATTATGTTTGAACACAGAATCTGTAAACATCGGAGGTTTGAAAGTAAACTTGTCCACGTGGTAATCAACAGCACCGTCAGGTTTCACGTGACGATGGAGATGAAAGTCATTGAAAAATTCTGGTGTCTTTATGTGAAATTTTTCAATGGGAGAAGATTTGATAACAACTGGAAATGGTCTGAAATTGTACTTGCCGACATGATGTTCCATAAGACCATCACCTGGAAAGCAAAAAATAATATTGAAAATGTTTCCATTCGCAATGACAAATTCATATGCTAAATTAACACTTAAATCAACATAATTTAGTACCATTGACACTTGTCTCAATACCGTACATAAGGAATGGGTTTGAACCCCGATCGAAATGTATACAAACCAAAGAAAATATGTTTAATTGTATCCTAAGTTGAAACATGTAAATATTAGGGCTGAACTGATACCACTTTGAACCAATACCGATGACGATATTCTCGAATATTCCAACCAATACCGATGCTTCAAACATGCTAATGATTAAAAGTTGTTCAAATCTAATTATATGAATCATTTTACCAAGATTTTTGCTTTAAAATATTTATCAGAATATTAAATTACATGTTATGTTACCACAAAATTCAGTTTTTTGACAAAACTGGTGCCAATTAAAGAGAAGCCCATGACGTATTCACCCATGTTAGCTGTTTTACGACCGGTAAACCAATTTTTTTATTGTTGGACTTCTGTTTTTGTTTTCGCCTGCATTGTTTTTATTTCTATTACATCTAATTAATATATAATAAACATATACAATAAATAATATATTTTTATAGACTGGTGTTCTAAGGTGTGAATTTATTAGTATAAAAA
The DNA here is from genome assembly GCF_977018435.1 of Lepisma saccharinum. Taxonomy (NCBI): domain Eukaryota; kingdom Metazoa; phylum Arthropoda; class Insecta; order Zygentoma; family Lepismatidae; genus Lepisma; species Lepisma saccharinum. The sequence goes on along the minus strand of NC_139241.1, from coordinate 81,955,603 downwards.
ATTCATCACCGTGAATTCCTATAGGAAGAAATTATTCTAATAACACTTTTGAAAATAAGACATACATGTGAATTCACAGTTTAGTCATGAATGAATCGTCAACACAATACAATGCAGTTATTTATTTTCGTTTTATCAGGTATAAATTAATCCTGGTAGAGACTGAATACCTTTCCCACAGCTCATTACTTCAAATTACACTATCATAAAATACCTACTCTCAGTTTGACGCATCCTCCCGTTTACACCGCCTGCAATGAAACAGAAGACCACAGATGTGAAAAGTGAAAAGAAAGCATGGTACACTGCAAAGTTTTCTGGAAACTTCAACGATAGTGAAAACATGAAGACAACAAAATACTGAAGATGTCTTTAAACATGTTCTAGTATACTGAAAACGAAACAAGGTTTGGTGATTTTATTAAAAATACAAAAGATAGAGAAAAAAGCGTTTACAAAATACTTAAGATGTTTTTGAACATGTCACTACATTGAAAATAGAATTACACTAACGTAAGACATTAATAATGAGCATAGTAATGAACAGAAAACAAATATAAAAATAAGAATCTAAAAGTGTATATTACATAATATGTCAAATGAATTAAAAGAAAGGTTAGATATGATAAACAGTTTTACAAAATAAAATAAAATTAGTCGTTATTTGTATGAATCATTACTTTAGTTCATGCAAGAGCGAGCTGAAATTGTAAGGAAATCATTGAAGTATTAAAGTAAACAAATTTTCGAAAAGTGTAAATTTATAAGGAAGAAAGAAAAGTGTAAGAAGACGTAGTGATCTGTCAAGAAACCTAATCGAAAGTACACACACAAATTTAACAATAATACGATCAGAAATATTTGGCCTTCATTCAAAATTTTACAGTAGTATCTATGGGAATTTAAAATGCAGTGGTTGGAAGTGATTAGATATGTCAATGATTTGCCTCAATATAATTTTTGGGAAAAGCCCCTCTTTAATATTTAATTTTCAATTTTAGTGTCCTAAGCTGAAAAAGTATGAGGCTGTTATATGTGGTTTGTTCTTTAGAGTATGTGATTTATAGAGACTTTGTCCAAGTATGATGGAGGGAGAGAAGGGGAGAAGAAAATGGAATAATAAAATGAAGAACGCAGTGCGTGAAGAAGAAAAGTACTTAGAGGAAAAAAGAAATCTAGACTGTTTAAAAAAGAAATACAGGTTAGAAGAAAGTGGAGGGTTAAATGGACAAAAATAATAAAAATAGAGAAGAGAGAAATAAACAGAAGAAATAATTTAAGAAGAATTGATAAGAAACAGAGGAAATGAAATAAAGGCAATGAAAACGGGAGGCAAACATTTATGTAAGTTTTTCCTTTTGTTTACGAATTGTCAAATATCTCCCCTTGGCCCCATACCCAAGAGTTCAATCTTTCGAAGAAATACTGATAAATTATTATTGGTAGCCTATTGTAATAAGTACCATTGAAAATTCCCTCAACTGAATCGTAAAACAATCATTACTCGGCAAGAATAACTAGTTTCACAACTTGTAAAAGGAAGTCAAAAGTTAATGCTTTTTTATTATCATTTTAAATTACTTTTTATTTGTAACGCATCACTGTATTCCCAAAATGGAAGCATAAACATTAAATTCCGAACGTGCCACTAATGATATTCACAGCGTTGAACTCGTGAATACAGGAATTATGATTGAACGATTTCGTGGAAAGCCATGCGTAAATAATTATAATTGTCTGTCACGTATACCGTTTCCCGTTACATATCTAAAGTTATAACTGTAACAATATGCACTATATATCATTGAACTGGATCCATTACATTTCAAGCATGACCTATAGACGAAGGACTGATGTTTTTTGACTTTTTAATTACAAATATGTACACGTATAATTTTTAATTATTTTGCCTCGGTATGTAGGTAAACAATCATTGCAACTTACAAAATACCTCTATGCATTTGTAAATATTATGACTTCTGCGTGTGATATTGAAGTATCATATGAACTATATTGTACGCCAATAACAAAGTAATAATCCAAATATTAATGAATATATGACACGAACGTATACTACTGGTTAGGTACACGTCATCGTTATTACATGAAAAGAATTTAATGTTCGAATATTCCATTTCAATGTAATGAACTGTAAAAGTAACGCTAAAAGTAAGTTTGTACTAATATTCAGTACAATCCAAGCATTATTCAATTGATTAATTTTCTACAAAACTTTGAATTAAGTTTAACGTTATATCTTTAATCCTGAAAAAGCGTGGTGTTACTCCATTTTAAGCGGCTAATTATGTAGGTGTAACTCTTTAAGTTATTGCACAAAAGGCATACTTATTAAGAAGGTTTGAAATAATGTATATAACTTCGCTAAAATGTGTTTATGATGTGTGCTGTTATTATCAGCCTTCGGTTTAAGAATCTTGTTTTACTGCTCAAATATTCCATTAAATCCAGTCAACTGATATAAACCAACTTTTATATTCGACCAAATACTCTGTACGATTGTGTCATAATTTATATTAAATTTTAAACGTACGTGTTAATTAATGTGTAAAGTTTAATATATTTACGAATAAAATTGTTGAGATCGGGTCATCGACTTTTAAAAAAGTATTTACCGTTCCGCAGGCTACGAAGACTGGGAACAACTGGAATACTATCCGTAACAAAAATATTGAGCCCTCTGTTTGCGTGCTTGTAAAATTGTACTCCGTGGGTGGGGAAAAGTCAAATACACCTCATTGGAAAGCTTGAAGTATCTATTTTCTAATAAGCGTCATCTAAAAATTATCCTTCGTTGCATTTTCGTATTATAATTAAAAATTCGCTCAAAAGTGTAGTTTTTCTTCCAGTTTGCAAGAACGGGGAACTTAACATCATGCAGTTCATAATCCACAATTGATATATTATTGAGATTTTTTGTACGTGAGGACGGATTGTTTTTGTATCTCTGTGGAAGAAGTCAAATGCAGATCTTCACTAGATGCTTCAAAAATTGAAATTTTAGGCAAACGTGCAATCTTGAAATGCGTAATTGAAAATTCAATTAAATTGTAAAAAGCCGTTTATATGACACATTTGATCCAAATCCAGAAGTTTAACATGTGTATCTCGAGTATGACCACAGATATAAATTATTATTGACCACTCCTAATATGGTAAACGCGCGGATGACGTATGGCGAGATGCGGTCAATCTCAGACTCCGCGGGCTGCAGGTGACTTGCACAGTGTTGCCGCTTCGCTGCGGGAATACTGGAAGTGCGTTCCGTTGGTCCGATCCAAAACATTGTGGCAGTGTAAAATAATGAATAAACAATTTATCATATTATGAATGAAATACATTTTCTTTGCATACTTTAGTTATTGTTATATATTGTAGCTTTTATCCAATCTTTATACGAACGTCATTTTCTCCGTATAATTTTATGTCGCTCATTTAAAAAGAGTAAGTGCAACGATGAGCTTGATTTGATGAAGGCAATGAAATATTTTACCAAATATTGAGAACCCATGACTGCTGGCTTCGCAGTCTCCTCTGTATAAAAAAAAAATTACGTGCCTGCGATGTACAGCAACAGCAACTTCATAACAAAGGAAAACAGCAAGAAAAAGTGCATGTAAGGGATCTTATGTATGCGTGCGAGTTCAGGCTATATGGTAGGAACACAAGAGTGATAAAAGAAAATCTGCATTCGTCAATTACAGCATCTGAACAATGCTTCTCTGTGCAATGCTTACAATGCTTACTTTCCGTGTCAAAGCTGCTGGCTGAACGCAAAGTTTAAAGGGCTGCCGGCGGCGCGTGGTAACAAAGCGCACTTCGTCGTAGCAACGAGGCGAAAAACGCGCGAGCCGGTTGCCAAGAGAAACAATTCTGTCTGTCGTTTTCAATTCGCAGAATATGAAAAGATAAGCCATAAAAATTTGATTTTTATTCCATGCTCATTATTTAGATATGCTTTGCATCGCCATTGGGCTGACCATTACCGAGATTGCAACACTGTTATTAAACATTAATATTGGCTGTTCTACAAATGATAGCAACATTTTATATGGCCGAGATATTTACACATAAACAAGTTTCAATCACAAGAAATTTCACATTTTTACGACTGGTTTTCAAGAAGCTACACACTATTGAATTCGACTTACATAAGACACACATGAAAAAACTACACTTTTACGAACATTTTTGTTTGAATAGAGAACAGACAGAGCTAAAATCAATTTCTCTTGCTTTTTTCTAAAAGTAGACACTTGTAGCTTTCCAATGAGATATATTTGAATTTTTTCTTCCCACGGAGTACAATTTTACAAGCACGTAAACAGAGGGCTCAATATTTTTGTGACGGATAGTAAGTTATGTGTGAACAAAATTTATGTATAAACAGAGCATTTTCTGTAAACTCTGGGGAACACTTGCATTGCCAAAATAACGGGGTTAAAAGCCTCGGTATAGTTAATAGGTTTTCACTTACAAACTCAATCTGGTTCAAAGTATTTGTACATTATCAAAGCTTGAATAAAAGCTTAAAAAGAGAATGAATAACCTTTTATTCCAAAAGATATAGCTTAAAGAAATCCTGCACAAATTAACGTTACCATAAGCCTCTCTGAAAGTCGGATTGCTGGTGATTCACGGACGAATCAGAAGCCCAATTAGGGTACGTGTCGAACTATATTTTCTTCCAGTGTATGAAAATAAATTAGAAAACTGAGAAGTCATTTTACTTGGCAACATTTATAAAGATTGAACATAATTGCCACACTAGTGTGTACTGTATGTTGCACGGATCTTGATATGATCCGGTAATTTCAATGCATTAACTCATCGTATGTTTTACATTGAATGGGAATGGGGATGTTGTACTACAGCGAGTCACACACCGTTCAAATTTGACCTACATGGTATGATCTTGTGTGTAAAACCATCTTCAGTACAAGAGAAACGCGGTGATATTTTGAATTTCTCCTTTCATTGTGTTAGGATCCGTGTTCTCATCATAATGCGAGCACTCGTTTACACTGACAACAACGAAGCTGACCCACTTTATGAAAAAATGAACGTTCCACATGGATTATGATACTCTGACATATGCTGTGACTAATCACTCTTCCCCTGCTCCATTTCCTTCTTCTTCACTTCTCTAATTGACGTCGGACACCGGTCACTCCTCTTTTGTTACAATTAGTCATAGGCGTAACTTGGCGGGGGCAAGGAGGAGCACTTGCCCCCCACCCCCAATTTCCAGTTCATTATAAAAATCGAAGATTACCGAAATCAGTGGTTTTCTCAACTATCGTGAGACCGTTGCCAGGAAAATTCTCCCCTTTCTTTAAAGTTCATGCTTCGATCCCAACGATTTATATTAATTAATATGTACCCCTGAAATTAAATATTAACAAATAAATTATGACAATCATAAAGAGTAAAGTTGGAAAATGTCTACGCTTGTTGACAAAAATATTAAGTTGAAATTAGTTGTCAACAACTAGGATATAAGAAGCACTTTCATTGATATTCGGAAGCAATACATTAATTTGGTTTATTTTACTTCCCTTTCTGCAACTTTCGGCTAATCGTGAAGATGAGGACGAGCGATAACAGGATAAAACTGATGAAGGGACACTCACAAAGAATACCCATTCGTAGACCGGTATTCGAACACGGGACCTCTGGCGTCGTAGCGCGCTGTGGTAATCACTCCGCCACATTGTAAAGTGGAGATCCAAACGTCATGCAATGAAACAAAAATATCTTGATATTGCAAATGTTGCAAAAACCTTACAAATGTAGAATAGATCTCTCTTCACACTTACTTAGCCTATGACAAGAATAGCACCACAAGTCAGTGGCGGCGATTGGGTTCAAAAACTGGGGGCCAAGGTGCCAAAACTGGGAGGGCAAAGACAGTATATTTCCCTTTGTAGATAAGGTTTAGCATAGTGCGGGTACAAAAGTGGCGAAAAGTTGTGGACGCAACTACCCCCCCCCCCCCTCCTAATCGCCGCAACTGGCTGAAGTAGATCACAAAGTAATTGAGCGTGAATTATGACACACGGAGAAGCCAATTAATAAAACGAACGTAGGTGATTACTCAGGAAGTAGACTGTGACGTACAGGAAGTGTACCATACCCTGATTTTATTTAAGCGGAACCTCATGCACTAACCTTCCCATTGGCTTTGATGTTATGAATATAAGCATAAAAATAAACAAGGGGTACTTATATATACTATTTAGAAATACTGTGGCACACTGACAATAAAGTTATTTGTGAAAGTTGAGTTTAGTAAATGATTAACGGGAAAAGATTTTGAAAATATTCAGAATATTAGGACCTAAGTAGCTATTCCAATTGACAAAAATATTCGAAAAACATTATTGAGTTTATATTAATTCGCTTTCATCGCCATCTTTCGCCATGTTATCGCCATCTTTCTAAGTGGTTGCCAGCTTAGGCTGCAAGTCGCTTAACCCTTCCTGCTCTTATTCGAGAAAGACCCACCGTTAAAATTCAAATTTGGAGGCTGCACGGACGACAGTCCCATCTCAGCGACTCTGATTTCTGACCATCACACTTTCGAGCGTATACAATTAAATATTTTAATCTCACAATAATAGTAGACACATAGACGTATGTAAATATCCGTCCTGGCAGTTTCAGCCCACAGTCATCTATTTCATTATCATATACCACTGTGTATTGGTAACATACAGTAAACCTCATTTTAACATTAACATGATGACTGTGTTCACTTAAGTTTCAATTTCAGTGCGTGTTTCACATTACGATCCATATTTGAGATCCCACTACTTGGCGGGGGCAAGGTGGGGGCTTCCCCCCCCCCCCAAGTTTCAGGTTTGTTAAAATTTACAAGTTAAGGATACTTTTGTTAACATCCTAAGACTTGAGGAGCTAAGTGATAAATAATAATATTTATGATTTCGCAAATGTAACAGTTATTTAGCAAATAATCCTGGACAGTTTTTGTCTTGGATGAAAAACATTCCGACTTTGCCCCCGAAGTTCCGAATTCTACTTCCTAATATTCCGTGTTCCTGTGTCAGTGTGTTCCAGAGTTCTAGCGGCCAGAATGTCCCGAGCTCCACTGTTCCTGTATTCCAGTGTTCCAAATTCTAGACTTGTGCATAAATACCCTAGATCTGCCCTAGGTGTATCCACTAGGTTTCTAAACCACAGTACTGTCCACCTGATTGCTTTAGTTATTATCTGAGACTGTTAATTGGAATTTTCTATTCTAATCTGCTTGTTCATTAGCTAACGAGAAAATAAATGGTATTGTTAAATATAAATATTAAAATAGAAAATGCTCGTTTATAAATGAATTTGCAAAACAATATTTTACATTGAGCTCTATAAAATCCTCACCTAGGTAAATACTTCTGCAGAATACATCGGGAACAGCTGTGGTTGCTACTAGAAGCAACCATACCTGTAATAGAAATAGTACAGTTGTAATACAACAAATTAGAACATGAAATGCATCCCACCCGCAAAGTCTATGGCGCATTCTCCTTTCCAAAATAGCGCATCTTCACCATTCACTATAATTTTCTAAAGCAGAAATTTTGTGCGGACAACAGAATAATTAAGCATCACATATTTATATGAAGTATGGTTTACAACATACTCATTTTAGCTTCACATGACCGTAACAGTGAAACACGACTCCATATGAATGACCGTAGCTACTGACACTGGCGTACGGAGGGGGCGCTGATGGGGCTACAGCCCATCTCCGAAATTTAGAGAAAATCAACATTTTCAAATTAAAGCAATAAAGAACGGGGGGAGGGGGTAAACACAGTGGTAAATGCACCCTGATTATCATTTTTGAGACTGGAAAGTTTTAAATATATAAAATCTCTTATTGGGTATATGTCGCCCCCCTCTTCCCTAGAACGCAGCTCTATACTATTCACCTTTACAATTCCAGTCCCTCTCGAAAAGTTGTGGCAACAAATTTATTGATAAGATCCTCATTTGCCAACTTCAAAAATGGAAGTGGTAGCTACACGTTAATCACTATTTTACCTGTAATCCCAAACGAAGTGATGCGTTGAGCTCTCTACTCATGGTCCCGACACCGAGTTAATCCGTCTCTGGATTTCATATAATTTCGAGTTCCGGCTTGGACGTTGGTATTTGTGAGAGCCGTTTTATCATGCTCATCATGGGACTACAGTGGATTACTGAACCTTAACTCACCCTTCCACCTGTTGTCATGAGTCTCCGCTGCACCATTCTCAAATGTCCACACTAAAGTCGACATTATTCGCCTATATCAACCTTGGTCATGCTCCTTATCTATGTCCACTTGGGTTACAAATTAATACCCCACCATGAGGATAACTACTACTTATACTAATGATATGTCTTGTTCATTCCCGTCCAACTGCTTCATCCATCCCAATCACCATTGTTGGTTCTTTGTACAACTCCTATGGTTCCTTGGTAAATCCTTTTCTATGTGATATGCCCAGTGATCTACGAAATATTTTCCACTCAAAAGTCTCCAATGCCTATTCCCATGAACGTCCGGAAGGAGGGCATGCCCCCCCCCCACCCCACTGGAAAATGAATGTCAACCTAAAATTATTTATTTCACACATATAATCGGTCACAGTTACAAGGGCGTTGCAGGAACATGATAACTTCAGACTGAAGTGTGTTTTCTTGGGGGGCAACACTATTATGGGTGGAAATATGTCCCGTTTGCCCCCACTTGGGAAAAATTACCATGCTGACCCCTCTCTGGAAAAAATATTGTGGACGTCCATACCTGTTCCTCTTCTTTTAGATGTACTCCATGTTTCCGAAGCATGTATCAACACTGGCCTTGTGCTAATCCTTCTCGAGCAAGAATACAACTCTAGGCAAGCCCAAGCACCTGGCGATGCGTTGGTAAGGAATAAGAGTGGGAGATAACATATTCCTTTCCCGCTCGTTCCAAAAATAGGCAATTACTAGATTACATAGTTCAAAGAATTACTCGTAACAGCAGGCCTCCCCGATGGCGCAATGGTAGCGTCGTCGCCTTGTAATCAAGGGGTCCCGCGTTCAATACCCGTGGAGGCACATAGTGGTTCGGATCCCACTTTAAAAAACTGTAGGTCCAGTCCCGATGAGCCTTCCTGTGCACAAAGTGGACTTAAAACACCAACTCAAACTCGTAACAGCTTATCCTATGTATTTCTTCCTGGTCTAACGGTCTTTCATCAATTTCATTTAACTTATAAATTCAGCAGGAAAGTGACGTAAAACAAGAAACACATAAATATGAAATACATATCGAGCATTTCTAACAAGTATTTTTAGTAAATAAATATTTTAGTAGAAAAGTAGTACTTACGTAATTCATTTTGGCTTCACTTGACGGTTTCCCCGTCGAACACACGTACCTCGGAACCTGCACGACACCTGTTGGGAAGCCACGAAGTAACTGACTGGCAAACACCCGTTGCAATGTAACTTATGATCTATATAAGGTGACCTCAAAATCCAGCCAGCTACTCTAGCTGTGTCACGCCATGCGAGTATCTTACGGAGAAAGTGATGCACAGTTTTTTAGAGACTGTTATCCGGTGCTTAGGAGCAAGCAGAGCGCGTCACTAAATTTATTTTGCGGCAAACGTTTCGGGTGGCTAATAAACTGTGCTGGCCAACACGCGCAAGGAGGGCTACAAGTAGTTCGCGCGTTTGTGGAGCAGCGCTTGTGTTTGCCGTGTTTCTTCTTGTTTTTAAGAGATGAAAGTTTTTAATAGTCGAAAGTAGCTATTTTCTACAAAGATACAACTGGATACTTGCTGTCAAACACTTGTTGTGTCACACCATTCCAATATATCTTCTGTGTTTTTCCCCCAGTGCAGCGGCGCCAACTTATCATGAGCATTGTGTGGGCCGAATTCGGAGATTTATTTTTAATGGAATAATATATGCCATTAGTAGGTTGAGGATTAGCTCTAAATTTATTTTTTGTTCCTTGGCCAGAAAATATAATGTTTAACTTTTAACACGTTAACTGCCGTGCGGGTCCCTTGGGCCCGACATCAAGATTTCTTATGAGGCCGCGTTGGTCCCATGGGACCCACGTTGTAACGTCTAATTCGAATCACTCTGGCAGGCCAACAGTTCTTCGCGCAAGCATATTTCATATTGGTAAGTCCCGGCATGGCGCCCTAGAATCCAACGGCACATGCATTTTTGGCAACTTATAAACAGCTATGCCAATTTTTTTTATATATTTATTATTGTTGTTGATATGAAGCATGTAGTATATTCCTTAGACCGTCTTATGGGTAAATGACCTCATTATTTAAATACAGCATTTTAATATATTTATTTTTAATTTATTTGTGGTATTTGTATATATAATTAGACAGTGGTATTGGTGCATCAACACTGAGGCTATTTGCACCTATGTAACGCCTTGGCGAGGCGTCCCTATAAGAATGGGGACAATATTTGCATTTGTTGCCTTTACTCTATTTTCACCAATTATGCGAAATATGTGTTTCATTTTATTTTTTAATATTTTATTTATATTTTTCTATTATTTTATATTTTTTATAATATGCACCAACTTACGAGATAATCTTTAGCATACATTTTATATAGGTATTCATATAATGGCATATATTTTGGGAACATAGGAAAAAAATATAATACAGCACATAGGCTACAGTACATAATATTCATATTTTTGTAAGCGAAATGAGTTACACTACTGCATTGCAAATGTTTTCACAAAACTTTTGAAAAGTTTTGAAAAGTTTCAGTCAACACTTGAAAACTGTGATCACTCCACGTGAACTTTATTGAAGCAAGGAACACACATATGTGGTTTACCTTCACACCCTTCACAAAAAGTAACAACCTTTTTCACTTCATTCGCTGCCCTTTTTCGGCCTTTTTTCAGAGACCAATTTGCTTAGAATACTTCTAACTAAGCAGGTCAAATATAAAGCTCAAAATTGATTGTTGCTTTTCAATCGCCGGTGGAGCACTGAATGAATGTTTTCCTGTTGGCGCCGCGTTGGTCCCATGGGACCGACACACTATAATTTCGATTTATCGATAAAATAAAAACCAAATTCGAAATTTGATAACATGAAGTTATTTTACAACAGAAACACTACCCAATGGCATTAACGGTGCTGTCAGTGAATATTGAAAATTTCATCCGGCAGTTAACGTGAAATCTTTTCAGGTCATTTCTGAGAATGTATGAATTTTATAGTGACTGTTTTTTTTGTTATTATAGTTATAATTGCCTATCTCGAAGACAACTGCTTTTCATATTTTATACTAGAAAACGTCCCTCAGCTTATGAAAACAGAATGTTTTATCATTTTATATTTAAAGAATTCTCACAACTTAATTACTGAAGTCCTGTTATCAAAATATTTCAAAATAACTTGTTAAATATCAAATATGATACTTTTGAGTGTCCTATATTAATTATATTATCTGTGGTCACATCGTTATTAGGAAATTAAATGAGAAAAAGGACTTAAAAACAGGATGAGAACCGATAGGCATTAAGATCTCTCAAAATACGCAGGTAAAAAGCACCGGAAAATACAAAATACACTTACAGATTTGAAGAGATTTGAGAGATCTTAATGCCTATCGGTTCTCATCCTGTTTTTAAGTCCTTTTTCTCATTTAATTTCCTAATAACGATGTGACCACAGATAATATAATTAATATAGGACACTCAAAAGTATCATATTTGATATTTAACAAGTTATTTTGAAATATTTTGATAACAAGACTTCAGTAATTATGTTGTGAGAATTCTTTAAATATAAAATGATGGAACATTTTGTTTTCCTAAGCTCAGGGACGTTTTCTAGAATAAAATATGAATATATTAATGGGCAAATTAAATCAAGAAGAATTAGGTGGAGAATGGGAGAGGAAAGAAGAGGAGGATTCTTGTTGGGAGGGAAACCTGATGGTAAAGGACCTGTAGGGAGGCCAAGACGAAGATGGAGGGATAACGTTGAGATGGACCTAAAGGAAATCGGCAAGGATGGAAAAGATTGGATTGATCTTGCCTAGGATAGGCACAGATGGAAGGCTTGTGCTGCTGCAGCCATAAACCTTCGGGTTAAAGAAAGCTAGAGAGCGAGTTTAGTTAATAGGAGAATTATTTGTTGGGCTCGAGCCCCACAGACTCATATAATTTGGAGTCACAGCCGCAGTAGAAGCAACTGGATATTTGATGTCAAACACTTGTTGTCTCACAGCTTTCTACTATATCTTCTCTGTGTGCCCCAGTGGCAGGTCTAACGGCCCCGTAAATATGTGGTGTAGCAGGCCTGGTTGTAAAGCGTGGGGATTTGTTTCGTTGCGTGCCCAAGGCGACTTCGTGGGGTGTCATACCCCCACCCCCTCCTTTGGTTCAGTATTCCTAAAGAAAGAAAGTCAAAGAACGGAAAATATGGCAAAATGAGGGCTGATTACTAAAAAAAAGAATACATCCCCCGTTTCGAAAATCCTGGGCACGCCACTGATCACAAGAGTCTACCCTAGAGAGCGTCATCTTGGGCACTCGCCTCAGGCCAGATAAAAATACTGAAATCATCTTCCAAAAACGAAGTTTTTCTACCTAAAAAATCTGTTCAATAATACTTCAATTGAAATCATTATTCGTTTAATTCTAGAATGGAATCATGATATGAAAACATTAATTTGTAAATTTACTACAGCGCACAAAATTCGAAATTCCTACTAGCAGAGCCTTTAAACCAGAACAATAATGGGGCTGCCTCAAAGCGCAAATAGTTCCATCTAGGTGTTTACGTAAATGAGGATTTAGGTGGGCAAAACCCATACATTTGCCAAATGCCATTTAACAGACGTCTTGCTTGCACACAGTTTCATCCATTGAGACTGGTGTTGAATTATCAGAACTTCTGTTGCAGATATTCTACACATCTTCAAGGTATGTACTTTCTGTGGGTGGAGTATGAATTCATTTACTGTATTGTGGGCATTGTTATACAAGGAGGTTCATACGCTGCTGTTTTCAGCTGAGTTGGAATGATGTGTGTTTCTTCCCTTTGACTTTTAAAGTTTGCGGTACGAGGAGGGATAAAGATGTTTATCCCGAATGATTCAATAGGTCTTGTAAATGCAACCAAGAGAAAACTGGCTGCTAACTCGTGCTAATTCGCAGTTACGAAATGGACAAAGAATATCAGTTACATACGGCTTCACAGTGACAAATATGCCTGCATTGAAATAGAATTTCATTAGAATGTAATATTTAATGTAAACCGAGCAGGATCGGAATACATTGGGGACCAGTTACAGCATCTCAGTCCAACATACCTCTCATTTAGCAATCGGGAAGATGTGACAGTTTTTCACATATTCCTTTGCAACAAAGTGAGCGGTACATTATCTGCTCAGGTGTGTTACATTTGTGGCGCTTGGCCGACAAAAATTAAAACAATTTTGACAAGATCACTCATAGAGCGACAAACGTTGGAAACTGCGAAATATCTTGCAGCAAAATATTTCTTGTAATATACGTATGATCGATGGCGTACACAAGATCTTGGTGCACTGACCAGATGCCGTATCAGCAGCTGTACTTCCAGTAGGCAGCTCTCTGAGGAGGCAAAGGAGACGAGAATCAAGAGAATTAAGAAAGTGATTTTTCCGAGAGCTCCCGAGTTTTTACCAACGAAGATCTTTTGCATCGTCTGCTTATCCCGTCTGATCCACTAATATCAAGCCTTTGGCCTATGCCTGCTAAGAAATCATGCAGGCACTTTAATTTTAAATCCGCACGGGCAGCAATAAAGGCGAGTAAGAGCCTATGTGGGCTGCGAGTTTGACTTAGATGTTGAAGGTAAATGCTGTGATGGTACCTTGAAAATTAACCACGGACGGTCTCCTTCTAATTTATTTTCTCCCTTGTCGCGCTGTCGAAAGTCGAACACTTAGGTCAACAAGTCAGGGCAGGTGATTTATATTCTCAATAAATCTCACTAATAGTTCTCCAACTTCAAAAATAGTTTGCTTAAGAACTTACAGAACATCTGCTTCCGTGTGAGACACGTGGCTATTAACTTCTTCACGTGACGAACACATCCTATAACAACTTAAATGACTGGTGTTAAGAGAAATTGAGGTTGAAACCAATCTCTCTAACATGTCGATTTATCGCTAAACAAAAAGTTCAACAAGCACACGCTCTAGGCAGCATCATAAAACAATACAAATATGCAATAAAATTATTAACATAATTACGTTACGTATCCCTCATTTTCATTTTCGAGTTACGTGTAGCTAGGCAGCCTGGCAGGAAGTATAGGAAAGTGTTAACTTCAGCACCAGTTCAACGAAAAGCATTCGCCAATATTTGCAAAGGAAAATTGATGAGAGAGAAAAAGGGGAGGAGTTTTGATTAGGAGGAATGCAAGTTGGATCTGGCTCGAGAGAGACAGGGGGTTGGTCTTGGGTTTTGAAGAGAAGAGGAGAGTGGTTCTGGAGTAAGAAAAGGGAGTTTTGAGTTTTGGAGAGAGGAGAGTGAGTTTGGTCTTGAAGAAGATTCAGGCTTGATGCAGACTTTTAGAAACTTGTTTGGAAGTGGAGTGCAGCGAAGCTGAGTGACAATTTAAGAGGCGAACTTCAGCAACCGAGTGAGTGTTACTTTAGAAAACCTTCTGTCCACGCTTCTAAAGAGAGACAGGTAATATACTTTTCTAATGCCATCCTTTGCCAATGAGACTTAAGGTCATAGTAACCCAAATCATGAGAGTTGCCATTTTATAAAGGGTTCTGTAAATTTAAGTGTATTCAGGTACCTCCTGCAGTTAGCAGATACAGCCAAGCGAGAGCTTACGAGCTACCGCTAACCCCCAATAGAATAATTACTTTAATCTAAAAGGCTCCAGGTTTGATCCCCGAACCTTTCGAGGTTCACACACTCAGTAAAAGTGTGTCTCAAGACGATTAGTACACGCAACAGTCCACGTTATTATAAAGTTTCAAAAGGCATTGTCCATAAAATTAACTATTTCTTCGCTACACGATCAGTCTTAAGCGCGAGGAAATGCTCATCAGAAAACAATTCCTGTTTTCCATTACATAATACCGAGGGTTGGACTTAAGATTCAATCTTAATATTCCGGTTTCGAGTCACATCCAAGAAGTGGGTGTGTCATTAACAATTTTCATTCGTCTATCATCCTTAAGACTGAGGATTTATTGATTATTATCATTATTTTTTATTTATTATCTTAAAAGGGTTAAAATTAAGCCACACAATATATAATTTAAACTGACATCGTGGCGGAGTGGTTAGGGCAGGGATCTATGTTCGTTTCATAATGAATAACTTGAACTGACTTTTCATCGAAGTAATTGTAACTCATCCAGGGTCGTAGCCAGGCAGGGGCCGGGAGGGGGGGGGCTTAGCCCTTCCTGGCATTCCATCAGCCCCCTAATGAAGTTTGGTAAAACTACTTTATAAAATTTGTTCCCACAAGACGAGTGAAAATGAGGACAGCAGATATTATTTTGCTCAGAACTTGATCAAGGTTAAATTCACAGAATAAAAATAACAAATGAGTCATTCAATGCGAAATCAACACAGCCTTTGACCTGACCATCTCCGATTTTCATGAAATTTGGGGAGTTGAAACTATGCATGGAACTTAGTAACTATGAAAATTTTTAGTCTCGTGCGTCTTGTAATTGTTAAATTATTCAAGGTCAAAGTTTGCAGAAATTGCCTTTTTTGAGCCCGCTTAGCTATACTAAATGTGCTGTAACTCCGCCACTATTTTGCCTAGGAAGCTCAAATAAAGCTTATTGTACAGGGAATTGAATAAGCTTTCCAGTGATATATAACAAGCCTACCTTTGGATAAAAATATAATTTTGTCACGTGACCTTGACTTTTGACCTTGAATATCTCAAAACATGTCATCACCAAAAGTCGTGAAAAAAATATATTTGGTCCCTCATACCATACTCTAAAACATACCAAAAAATCATTCTGGGACTGCAATGGGATCAGAAGATACAAAATAATATGTGTAACTATGTGACTGATAAAAGCCTCATTACATGAACTATGAAGAGTCAAATGTCCCTTAACACCCACTACAAAATGTGAAGGAGTTATCCTGGGTATAATTGGTCATGAAAGAAATAGGTTAGGCACAGGGAGATCCCTAGCCGTGTGTGTCAAGCGCAGACCCGGCATATTGTTGACCGCCATATTGAATTCAACGCAAAAATTTCAAAGGAAAGGGGGTGATGTGATATATCAAATCAGGCTAGAATTTCACAAGAAATGAAGTGACGAAGGTTTATCCAACATATATTTAACCAGCAAAAATTTATTACTGCATGCTTTTAACCATTTCTCCTTTTCGAGGTGTTAAAAACAAAGCATTGGAATGCTCCTAACGTGTTAGGAACTCATCGAGATCACGCTGACATCTTGGGAGAGAAAGAAGTATACGTACCATTGCATATGATTTTAATCAGCTACATTCACCAAATAGTTGAATAGTGAAGAATATTGGGAAAAGTATCTCAAACAATTACGTGACACTTCCTTTGGAATGAAAAATTCTTCAGTGACGAGGCTAATTTTTATGTTCACGGTGAAGTTAATAAAAATAATATGCAATACCTGTCATTTGCTCAGTCGAATGGTTGTTGCTGGTAAGCTAATTATGTGGTATAGTGTATGGAGAACGAGAATGGTTGGTCCATATTCAACAACGGAACCTTAAATGGTGAGGGCTTTTTGGATGTGTTAAGTGAACAGGTTTTTTCACCCTTGCTTACGGGATATGGCACTTTTCGAGAGTTTTGAAACAGGACAGAGTGTGACCACACTATGTGGACATTTTTGCAATTTCTTCATGGTAATTTTCTAGGTAGATTGATGGGCACACGGGGATCTATTAAAAGGCCTGCACATTCCCCAGATCTAACATCTTAGGAGGACTTTTACCTTCAGAAACATTTGAAGAGAATGGTGCATGCACTAAAAGTCCCTGATATTGACCATCTGAGAGAAGGCATAGTTGCTGCTTGCGATGTTGTACATGCTACATTGCCAAATGTTCTATGTGAGTGTGAGAGACGTCAACGAGTGTGCTCACAGGAACATTGACAACATTATAATGTGCATATATCGTAAGTGAAAGATATGTGTATAACTTTTTGCTGGCGTAAGATACGTTGGAAAATCCTTCGTCACTTCATTTCTCGTGAAATTCTAGCCTGATTTGGTATATCACATCACCCCCCTTCCTTTGAAATTTTTGCGTTGAATTCAATATGGCGGTCAACAATATGCCGGGTCTGCGCTTGACACACACGGCTAGGGATCTCCCTGTGCCTAACCTATTTCTTTTGTGACCAATTATACCCAGGATAACTCCTTCACATTTTGTAGGGGGTGTTAAGGGACATTTGACTCTTCATAGTTCATGTAATGAGGCTTTTATCAGTCACATATTATTTTGTATCTTTTGATCCCATTGCAGTCCCAGAATGATTTTTTGGTATGTTTTAGAGTATGGTATGAGGGACCAAATATATTTTTTTCACAACTTTTGGTGATGACATGTTTTGAGATATTCAAGGTCAAAAGTCAAGGTCACGTGACAAAATTATATTTTTATCCAAAGGTAGGCTTGTTATATATCACTGGAAAGCTTATTCAATTCCCTGTACAATAAGCTTTATTTGAGCTTCCTAGGCAAAATAGTGGCGGAGTTACAGCACATTTAGTATAGCTAAGCGGGCTCAAAAAAGGCAATTTCTGCAAACTTTGACCTTGAATAATTTAACAATTACAAGACGCACGAGACTAAAACTTTTCATAGTTACTAAGTTCTATGCATAGTTTTAACTCCCCAAATTTCATGAAAATCGGAGATGGTCAGGTTAAAAATTGCACATATCTGTGTTGATTTGGCATGGAATGACTCAAATATCAAATTCGTTCATCTGATTTACGACCCCAAGTCTAAGTAGCGGGAAGTAATTAGAATATTCTCTCGGCTTCAGCTACGAGTGGGAAAAAAGGGTGTGTGCAAGAAACTGAAAATAATCTGTATCTATTGGAACGATATTTCTACATTTTCTGTGTCGTATATTAACTTAATGAACAAGCCCTCCCGCTAACATACACATAATTTAGCATCATATAATACTGTTAGACTTTTGAAAATAGACTTGGTTTAACCCCCCACCCCCTGCCCCCCGGAGATCAATTCTGGCTACGGGCCTGAACTCACCTAATTGAGAAAAATAACATGAAGACAGATCGTCGCTATTAGCTAAAGAAGAGATAATCAAATGCTAATGCTAAATCACCAAATTCAAACAATGAAATGTCAAACAACATTTCAGTGCATCAACCCATACAGTCGGCTTGTTATACGTGGGTTATTTCTGGTTTGTAACGGAGATTTTCAACATGGCTTACCAAGCAAAAAATTCTGAGACATAAGAATAATTACACGGAAGAAAGATATAACGGAAGTACAAGCGGGTCCATAAATGTATTATTCCAGATTGTAAAAACAAAAGTCTTGCATAGGGAATTACTTGAAGCCTCTGCAACGTGACTTTGACTACAAATTGATGTATTTAATCCAGATGTTAGTCATTGTGCATGGTAGAATTCGAAAAGGAAATTATGGATGTTGTTTTTATTTGCTACTTTGTTGAGGACACCAAATCATTTCAAGCATTCTTTACCTTTTCACCTGACACTGATATTAAGGCACAGTTTCTTTCGAGAAGGAAGTAATAATGTATCTTTAAAGAAACTTCCTCTGTAGGTTGATGTTAGCTTTTTGCACATCACATCTTTCAAAATACTGAATATATATATTAAATTACCTTGATGTTCCCTGTCATCAATTCTCAAACTTCAAAGGTAACTTAAAGTTAAGTAAGTTAACTTAATGTTTAATTTCTGACAGATATTAACCCGGTAGGACGCGTGCTAGGTAAAGATTACCCCACAAGCAAAATTACTTCTTAAACGCGAATTATAATTGTTTTAAAATAGGTAAATAATAATATCTTCATTGCTTAAAAACTAATTTGATTAAATTTGAACATTTTATTGTATTACACAATTGATAATGATGACGGATGAGAAACAAATAGTGTAAGACGAGCGCTGGTTAAATATGATATAGTCACAATCCAATGATATTCACTATGATAATTATTTGTTGTTTAATTTTTATTGAATTTTGACGTTGCACAGTGGGCCAGAATTCTGAAAATGGGGACAAAAATCTGATTTAGTGAATAGAGATACTGTCAGTATTTCTAATAACAAAATAGAATACATAAAAAAAACATAAAATGATTGAAATTCTATTGTTATTCACATGGATTTTTTTCTGGTTTTGTTCCTGCATAAAACGGCTCTGTACACCGCATGTAATAAATGGGTATCTGGAGGCAACCCGCAAATGGGGGGGGGGGGGGTTAACGTGGTGCTGATCGCATTACCTCCACAAAGGTCCGAGATCGTGAATGTGTGGAACTATCACATTTTCCCATATTCCTTCAGGGCACGTGCATTGTGCACAATGAATTTCACCTACGTTACACTACAAAATAAATTGTAAAGGGCACTGTGTTCATGTACTGACTGAGATAAACCTTATCCTTCACTGTTACGCTACCAACATGTATTATACATGTCAGAGTTCCTAAGTTAAATGTGCCAATGTAATCGAATTATCAGATAGATACCCTTAATTTCTTGTATAATTCTAGCGCATACATTTGAATTTAGGGTTGCTACTAAATATTAAAGTTATTATTACAACTTAAGATTAAAGATATAACGTAACGCGACGTCTACTTATTTAACGTGCCTGACGTCATTCTGATTCTACGTTACAAGGGTAAGGTCAAACCCACAAAACAATTAAACAAATAAACAAAAGGCAATCATTAAGAACCTATTTACCTTTTGTCCCAGGGTAAGTGCCATCAGTTGGAGCCCAAGAGATTACATAGGGTAGAACAAATCACACTACAGGGTTAGTTCTATATATACACTGTAATTTCTATAAAAGAGCACATGCATAAACATTACATCATTGCCCCTTTCATTCTCACAGTCACACTCACATTCATTTCTCGGCAATCCAATATACATGAGTAATTAATACAATAATAGTTCGGCGGCATGTTTAAAGTTAGCTACATTAATTTAAACTGTTCTTAATTTGACATTTACTTTTGCATTTACGGAAAAGAAACTGTTCCGGTAGGAGCTTAACCTGCACTGTAAAAACACTACTCCTTTTATGTTGTTGTTGATGAATGAATGTTAATCTATATTTTGTTAATTTTGAGGTTAACGAGGATCACTGATATATAATTATATTGACAAATTATAGCGTCGTACAATCTGAATGTTAAATACTTTGGATGAATGGATAATTGAACGCTGTACGGTTTTACATGTTAAAATTATAGTTGATGCAATTTAACCACCGTAATAAGCAATGTCTGTTCTGGATTTTTATGTAATTAAAGCGAGTTCATTGGATGTCACGACGGGGCTAACGAAGCTTATCCATTTGCACGTTCCATTCACGGCTTACCTTTGTCGGCTCAGACTGAAGTCCTCGTGGTGGAAATGTGGAAGTTTGTAGGCGTGGTCAATAGATGGCTTCCGGGCGATAAGATAGGATCTCCGCATCTTCCTAGGTGGCAACTGGGTCGGACGCCCCCCCAGCAGGGCCTTTCTCTGTCTCTACTCCATATTGATAGTACACAGACACGTGCGAAATAACACAACACGGAACGGTGCGACACACAAAGCGGATACTTTAAGCGGATGGTCCGCGAAAGATTGTGTACGATAACACGCCGAAGAAAAATCTGAGTAAAACTGTCTGATAGCGCGTCGAAGAAAACCCGAGTAAAACTGTCTGATAGCGCGTCGAAGAAAATCTGAATAATACTGTCTGATAGCGCGTCGAAGAAAATCTGAATAATACTGTCTGATAGCGCGTCGAAGAAAATCTGAATAATACTGTCTGATAGCGCGTCGAAGAAAATCTGAATAATACTGTCTGATAGCGCGTCGAAGAAAATCTGAATAATACTGTGTCTTCCGCTTCTCTGCTCGTCTATTTATTTGCTAGTCAAAAGGTTCGTTACTGTACCCTCTCTGTCCACGCGTTGCTAAATTGTCCTCAAGTCGTAGACTCTTGTCCTGCTATTTTCGCCCGTATATTTGGAGTTCTTTGACCCTTTCAAAAAGCACCTCGAGGAGAGGTTAGCCTAAAACTGGGTCCATTGTAACCTGCACGTTCGTTCCGAAGACCGTGCCAGGAAGTCTGTAGCTATTGTTATCCAGTCTAGCTGTTTAACCTTTAATATCGGGCTTAATTTATCTCCTATCAAATTCTGCTTTGGGGATTTCGTCGATGATAATCTGCTGCTGGGCTGTCTTTAATTTCAGTTGAATCTGACCATTGGTAATAAAGTTGTATTTTTATATTTCTTTACCCGAGGCTCGGCCTCTTCTCTCGGGAAACAGGCTAGTCCTTCGCTCTCCGCCGTCCAACTCTCGGTGAACAGCCACAATCCAATGCATATTATTGCTTATTACGATGATTAATTGATTTACCTGATAATTAGCAAGATTTTATCGTTATAACATTCCCCTCTCCTTACACATGAATTTTTTCTGAGCTTAAGATTATATGCGAAGGGGAAATTCATCAAAACACAAATAATAATTAACGTTAAATCTTGCCTAATTATTACACACAGGCGCTCGAATAGGGACTCGAACCCTGGAATATATAGTCGTCTTTCTCTATAGACTAAATTGCAGTTTTTAATTAATTTTACATCATTACATTTAATATTAACCAAACATAAAATTGCAGGATTACTCAACATTCATTTGCAGTTCTTGACTCTGTAACATTGATTATTTAAACAAACACCTTGCTAACACTTATGAGATTTATACTATTATGTATTCATATACATATGTAAACTTACTACATTCACATTCTAAGTTATGATGAAAATTCACTCTTTGAGATATAGTTCAGAATTATTGAGTTATTACATAAAATATTTCTTATCATCAATTCAAACCATTTAAAATACATGTCTCTTTACTAAATAATATCTATTCTGGGTAATAAGAATATAAATAATATGTTATTAATGTTGGCATTAACATAACATGATATATGCTCAGGTATTGATATGTATATAGATATATATATATATAAGTTCTCAGAATATTATTAATAATAATAATATCATAATTGTGTTAAATTATTTACACTAGTATGCGGAATAATTTACAAGTTTAAAGGCTCTTTTGCGCCGTGGCTGTTATCCCGACGAGTACCTGACTGGTAATGTGGCGCGTTGGGATTGAGTCCCCTACTCGTTGATGGTTGAGGCCATTGTTCGTCAGTCTCTTGCTTCTCATTGTTGTATGCGGTTCTTACTAAATGAATAGCTTGCGTTCTACCTTCTTCCATACGATTGTCTTCCTCCCGGTTTGAAAATCGTATGTCGCCACGCCCTCGGTAGCCTGCGTTTGTGTTCTGTCCGCCTCCACGGTAGTTTCCTCGATTCGAGCGTTTGGTATCCCTGTCTCGCTGTCTTGGAGGACTGTACTGCGATTGTTCTTGTCGATTGAATTGTTGTCGACGTCCATTGTATGTATTGCGTGTAGTCGCCATTTGCACTCGTGGAAAATTTTCTCCTCTCTTCCTATCAAAATTATTATTCCCTCTTCTGCTTGATTGATCTTCCCATCGATGTTTTTCGTTCTCCTTCAGCAAATCCATGTCTTCAAGGATAAGCGACATTCTGTCAAAATTTTCTAACACATCTCCTGTAAGCTGTCTCTGTACGTAGCTCGGGTACATAGCTCTGATGGCCGTGAGGATTTCTATCACTTCGGTTCCGGGCTTAAGCGAACGGAATTCATTCACCCTCTGCCAGAAAAACTGTTTGTAAGTGAGCTTTCCGTTGACATCGTACCGCTTGTTTCTTAACTGGGTAACCTTCCTCTCTACCAATGATCTGCACTGAAATTGTTCAATGAAAGCCTTTTCGAAGGTGCTAAAGGTCTTGAACGCTGGTACCTGGTGGTCTAACCAAATGCGTGCGGAACCGCGAAGAAGTTTCTGGATGAGCTTCAGGTAATCCTCTTCGTGAATCCCATATAAAATTCAATCTCTTTTGAATTCTTGAAGAAACGTGGATGGCAAAGTTTCTGTCTTCTCTTGGTCGAAAATCATAAAGTTGTCCAGTGAAAACTTCGAGAAGATGGCACGCCTGCCTATTTCCGAGGTGGCTACACTGGTCTGTACCACGGAGTGGACTCGCGAGCAACTGCTATCCTGCTCCATGACGTCATCGCCTGTGGACTGACTCCCCGATCGAGACGGTTCTTGAACTGATGTCGCCAGGGGCGTTAATTCTCGCTGTTCTTCCTCGTTCCTCGTTCGTGGTGACGTAATAACGATTGAAGAAGTCTCTCTCTGCATCGTTTCTTTGATTCGTGTGACGTCTTGGCGTAAGTCTTGCGTCA
This sequence comes from Lepisma saccharinum, assembly GCF_977018435.1. NCBI lineage: Eukaryota > Metazoa > Arthropoda > Insecta > Zygentoma > Lepismatidae > Lepisma > Lepisma saccharinum. The sequence continues at coordinate 81,931,954 of NC_139241.1, read as the reverse complement.
TGTGTTTTATCTTCCTCCATTGCTGTTCTTCTGAGGTCATCTTTGTTTCGATTTGTCCAAATCTTTCTTCCACCATTCTGGAATCCGCTGCAAGTCGACGATCAACCATTCGGAATTCCTCTTCCATTCTCTTTTCCACGTCATTCTTCTTTTCTTCTATCTTCTCTCCCAGGTGTGCCAGGTGTTCATGGATCTGCCTGACTTCAGTTTCCACTGTTTTTTCCAGGTTCTCAATGTCTTTCGAGTTATCACGATGTCTTTCAACACACTCTTCCTGGGCTTTTTCTATTTTCTCATCATTCTTTTTTAATGCTTGTAGAAACTGATCCATCATCTCTCGGTGTTGTTGTTCTTTCTCTCTTCTTCGCAATTCTTTTTGCTTTTCTTTCTCTTCTTCTTCCAATTTCCTCTTCCTTTCTTTCTCCTCTTTTCGACGTTCTTTCTCTTGTTCTTCCAATTTCCTCTTCTCCTCTTTCTCTTCTTCTTCCAATTTTCTCTTCCTTTCTTTCTCCTCTTTTCGACGTTCTTTCTCTTGTTTTTCCAATTTTCTCTTCTCCTCTTTCTCTTCTTCTTCCAATTTTCTCTTCCTTTCTTTCTCCTCTTTTCGACGTTCTTTCTCTTCTTCTTGTTGCTTCATCATCGTAGTGAAGAGCGCCATTATCGCTTGAACATCCATGGTGCCTTGGGTTGGTAACACTGCCGTTGGCTGCTCACTTTCAGGGATAACGGTATTCTCGGGAGCACGGTTGCTTTCTCCTCCCTGGTCGCCTTCCAGTAACGTCACTTCCTCTCCTTCCTTTAGATTTTCCATTTCTTCAATCTTCTTCCTTTGTCGAGTTATTCTCTCCATCACCCTTCTCCTCAGTCGTTATTCTCTCTCTCTTCTTCCTTGGATTCGATGCGTTCTCGCAGCGAGATATAAATTTCTCTTTTCTTTTTCATAAATAGACCCTACGGGGTTTTGCGTCTCCCCCCTTACCATCCTAGATCGATGCTTTATCCTTATCGCCGCATAAAATCCAAATCTCTCGCTATGTAAATTACTTTAACCATTGTTACTTCACGCCCACTATATATATTGCACAAACAATTAAATACTCAATTCACCTGCTAACTATGCGTAAATACACTTAAATACTCTAAACTAGAAAATTACTGATTATAGCAACACAAAGAACTAAACGCTTCATACTCTAGGCGTCCTGCGTGGTATTTTTTTAACTGCAATAAGTGATTTTCTACCTCTATCAATCTCTTGGTTCCTGTCGAAGGCATGTAGGCACATAGCTCTATAACTGAATAATTATGGCACAATAAACTCATTTTTGCGACTATTAATAACTTCCTTCCAACTATCGACACTTATTTAAACTTCGGGCCTACTCGGGCCTAATTATCGCATATTCGGGCCTACATGTCGCATGTTCGGAATTACTCGTCGAACCTACATGTCGCATGTTCGGGATTACTCGTCGAATATACATGTCACTTGTTCGGAATTACTCGTCGAACCTACTTGTACCATGTTCGGGCTTACTCGTCGAATATACATGTCACTTGTTCGGAATTACTCGTCGAACCTACTTGTACCATGTTCGGGCGCCATCTTTTTATAACGTAACGCGACGTCTACTTATTTAACGTGCCTGACGTCATTCTGATTCTACGTTACAAGGGTAAGGTCAAACCCACAAAACAATTAAACAAATAAACAAAAGGCAATCATTAAGAACCTATTTACCTTTTGTCCCAGGGTAAGTGCCATCAGTTGGAGCCCAAGAGATTACATAGGGTAGAACAAATCACACTACAGGGTTAGTTCTATATATACACTGTAATTTCTATAAAAGAGCACATGCATAAACATTACATCATTGCCCCTTTCATTCTCACAGTCACACTCACATTCATTTCTCGGCAATCCAATATACATGAGTAATTAATACAATAATAGTTCGGCGGCATGTTTAAAGTTAGCTACATTAATTTAAACTGTTCTTAATTTGACATTTACTTTTGCATTTACGGAAAAGAAACTGTTCCGGTAGGAGCTTAACCTGCACTGTAAAAACACTACTCCTTTTATGTTGTTGTTGATGAATGAATGTTAATCTATATTTTGTTAATTTTGAGGTTAACGAGGATCACTGATATATAATTATATTGACAAATTATAGCGTCGTACAATCTGAATGTTAAATACTTTGGATGAATGGATAATTGAACGCTGTACGGTTTTACATGTTAAAATTATAGTTGATGCAATTTAACCACCGTAATAAGCAATGTCTGTTCTGGATTTTTATGTAATTAAAGCGAGTTCATTGGATGTCACGACGGGGCTAACGAAGCTTATCCATTTGCACGTTCCATTCACGGCTTACCTTTGTCGGCTCAGACTGAAGTCCTCGTGGTGGAAATGTGGAAGTTTGTAGGCGTGGTCAATAGATGGCTTCCGGGCGATAAGATAGGATCTCCGCATCTTCCTAGGTGGCAACTGGGTCGGACGCCCCCCCAGCAGGGCCTTTCTCTGTCTCTACTCCATATTGATAGTACACAGACACGTGCGAAATAACACAACACGGAACGGTGCGACACACAAAGCGGATACTTTAAGCGGATGGTCCGCGAAAGATTGTGTACGATAACACGCCGAAGAAAAATCTGAGTAAAACTGTCTGATAGCGCGTCGAAGAAAACCCGAGTAAAACTGTCTGATAGCGCGTCGAAGAAAATCTGAATAATACTGTCTGATAGCGCGTCGAAGAAAATCTGAATAATACTGTCTGATAGCGCGTCGAAGAAAATCTGAATAATACTGTCTGATAGCGCGTCGAAGAAAATCTGAATAATACTGTCTGATAGCGCGTCGAAGAAAATCTGAATAATACTGTGTCTTCCGCTTCTCTGCTCGTCTATTTATTTGCTAGTCAAAAGGTTCGTTACTGTACCCTCTCTGTCCACGCGTTGCTAAATTGTCCTCAAGTCGTAGACTCTTGTCCTGCTATTTTCGCCCGTATATTTGGAGTTCTTTGACCCTTTCAAAAAGCACCTCGAGGAGAGGTTAGCCTAAAACTGGGTCCATTGTAACCTGCACGTTCGTTCCGAAGACCGTGCCAGGAAGTCTGTAGCTATTGTTATCCAGTCTAGCTGTTTAACCTTTAATATCGGGCTTAATTTATCTCCTATCAAATTCTGCTTTGGGGATTTCGTCGATGATAATCTGCTGCTGGGCTGTCTTTAATTTCAGTTGAATCTGACCATTGGTAATAAAGTTGTATTTTTATATTTCTTTACCCGAGGCTCGGCCTCTTCTCTCGGGAAACAGGCTAGTCCTTCGCTCTCCGCCGTCCAACTCTCGGTGAACAGCCACAATCCAATGCATATTATTGCTTATTACGATGATTAATTGATTTACCTGATAATTAGCAAGATTTTATCGTTATAACATTCCCCTCTCCTTACACATGAATTTTTTCTGAGCTTAAGATTATATGCGAAGGGGAAATTCATCAAAACACAAATAATAATTAACGTTAAATCTTGCCTAATTATTACACACAGGCGCTCGAATAGGGACTCGAACCCTGGAATATATAGTCGTCTTTCTCTATAGACTAAATTGCAGTTTTTAATTAATTTTACATCATTACATTTAATATTAACCAAACATAAAATTGCAGGATTACTCAACATTCATTTGCAGTTCTTGACTCTGTAACATTGATTATTTAAACAAACACCTTGCTAACACTTATGAGATTTATACTATTATGTATTCATATACATATGTAAACTTACTACATTCACATTCTAAGTTATGATGAAAATTCACTCTTTGAGATATAGTTCAGAATTATTGAGTTATTACATAAAATATTTCTTATCATCAATTCAAACCATTTAAAATACATGTCTCTTTACTAAATAATATCTATTCTGGGTAATAAGAATATAAATAATATGTTATTAATGTTGGCATTAACATAACATGATATATGCTCAGGTATTGATATGTATATAGATATATATATATATAAGTTCTCAGAATATTATTAATAATAATAATATCATAATTGTGTTAAATTATTTACACTAGTATGCGGAATAATTTACAAGTTTAAAGGCTCTTTTGCGCCGTGGCTGTTATCCCGACGAGTACCTGACTGGTAATGTGGCGCGTTGGGATTGAGTCCCCTACTCGTTGATGGTTGAGGCCATTGTTCGTCAGTCTCTTGCTTCTCATTGTTGTATGCGGTTCTTACTAAATGAATAGCTTGCGTTCTACCTTCTTCCATACGATTGTCTTCCTCCCGGTTTGAAAATCGTATGTCGCCACGCCCTCGGTAGCCTGCGTTTGTGTTCTGTCCGCCTCCACGGTAGTTTCCTCGATTCGAGCGTTTGGTATCCCTGTCTCGCTGTCTTGGAGGACTGTACTGCGATTGTTCTTGTCGATTGAATTGTTGTCGACGTCCATTGTATGTATTGCGTGTAGTCGCCATTTGCACTCGTGGAAAATTTTCTCCTCTCTTCCTATCAAAATTATTATTCCCTCTTCTGCTTGATTGATCTTCCCATCGATGTTTTTCGTTCTCCTTCAGCAAATCCATGTCTTCAAGGATAAGCGACATTCTGTCAAAATTTTCTAACACATCTCCTGTAAGCTGTCTCTGTACGTAGCTCGGGTACATAGCTCTGATGGCCGTGAGGATTTCTATCACTTCGGTTCCGGGCTTAAGCGAACGGAATTCATTCACCCTCTGCCAGAAAAACTGTTTGTAAGTGAGCTTTCCGTTGACATCGTACCGCTTGTTTCTTAACTGGGTAACCTTCCTCTCTACCAATGATCTGCACTGAAATTGTTCAATGAAAGCCTTTTCGAAGGTGCTAAAGGTCTTGAACGCTGGTACCTGGTGGTCTAACCAAATGCGTGCGGAACCGCGAAGAAGTTTCTGGATGAGCTTCAGGTAATCCTCTTCGTGAATCCCATATAAAATTCAATCTCTTTTGAATTCTTGAAGAAACGTGGATGGCAAAGTTTCTGTCTTCTCTTGGTCGAAAATCATAAAGTTGTCCAGTGAAAACTTCGAGAAGATGGCACGCCTGCCTATTTCCGAGGTGGCTACACTGGTCTGTACCACGGAGTGGACTCGCGAGCAACTGCTATCCTGCTCCATGACGTCATCGCCTGTGGACTGACTCCCCGATCGAGACGGTTCTTGAACTGATGTCGCCAGGGGCGTTAATTCTCGCTGTTCTTCCTCGTTCCTCGTTCGTGGTGACGTAATAACGATTGAAGAAGTCTCTCTCTGCATCGTTTCTTTGATTCGTGTGACGTCTTGGCGTAAGTCTTGCGTCATGTGTTTTATCTTCCTCCATTGCTGTTCTTCTGAGGTCATCTTTGTTTCGATTTGTCCAAATCTTTCTTCCACCATTCTGGAATCCGCTGCAAGTCGACGATCAACCATTCGGAATTCCTCTTCCATTCTCTTTTCCACGTCATTCTTCTTTTCTTCTATCTTCTCTCCCAGGTGTGCCAGGTGTTCATGGATCTGCCTGACTTCAGTTTCCACTGTTTTTTCCAGGTTCTCAATGTCTTTCGAGTTATCACGATGTCTTTCAACACACTCTTCCTGGGCTTTTTCTATTTTCTCATCATTCTTTTTTAATGCTTGTAGAAACTGATCCATCATCTCTCGGTGTTGTTGTTCTTTCTCTCTTCTTCGCAATTCTTTTTGCTTTTCTTTCTCTTCTTCTTCCAATTTCCTCTTCCTTTCTTTCTCCTCTTTTCGACGTTCTTTCTCTTGTTCTTCCAATTTCCTCTTCTCCTCTTTCTCTTCTTCTTCCAATTTTCTCTTCCTTTCTTTCTCCTCTTTTCGACGTTCTTTCTCTTGTTTTTCCAATTTTCTCTTCTCCTCTTTCTCTTCTTCTTCCAATTTTCTCTTCCTTTCTTTCTCCTCTTTTCGACGTTCTTTCTCTTCTTCTTGTTGCTTCATCATCGTAGTGAAGAGCGCCATTATCGCTTGAACATCCATGGTGCCTTGGGTTGGTAACACTGCCGTTGGCTGCTCACTTTCAGGGATAACGGTATTCTCGGGAGCACGGTTGCTTTCTCCTCCCTGGTCGCCTTCCAGTAACGTCACTTCCTCTCCTTCCTTTAGATTTTCCATTTCTTCAATCTTCTTCCTTTGTCGAGTTATTCTCTCCATCACCCTTCTCCTCAGTCGTTATTCTCTCTCTCTTCTTCCTTGGATTCGATGCGTTCTCGCAGCGAGATATAAATTTCTCTTTTCTTTTTCATAAATAGACCCTACGGGGTTTTGCGTCTCCCCCCTTACCATCCTAGATCGATGCTTTATCCTTATCGCCGCATAAAATCCAAATCTCTCGCTATGTAAATTACTTTAACCATTGTTACTTCACGCCCACTATATATATTGCACAAACAATTAAATACTCAATTCACCTGCTAACTATGCGTAAATACACTTAAATACTCTAAACTAGAAAATTACTGATTATAGCAACACAAAGAACTAAACGCTTCATACTCTAGGCGTCCTGCGTGGTATTTTTTTAACTGCAATAAGTGATTTTCTACCTCTATCAATCTCTTGGTTCCTGTCGAAGGCATGTAGGCACATAGCTCTATAACTGAATAATTATGGCACAATAAACTCATTTTTGCGACTATTAATAACTTCCTTCCAACTATCGACACTTATTTAAACTTCGGGCCTACTCGGGCCTAATTATCGCATATTCGGGCCTACATGTCGCATGTTCGGAATTACTCGTCGAACCTACATGTCGCATGTTCGGGATTACTCGTCGAATATACATGTCACTTGTTCGGAATTACTCGTCGAACCTACTTGTACCATGTTCGGGCTTACTCGTCGAATATACATGTCACTTGTTCGGAATTACTCGTCGAACCTACTTGTACCATGTTCGGGCGCCATCTTTTTATAACGTAACGCGACGTCTACTTATTTAACGTGCCTGACGTCATTCTGATTCTACGTTACAAGGGTAAGGTCAAACCCACAAAACAATTAAACAAATAAACAAAAGGCAATCATTAAGAACCTATTTACCTTTTGTCCCAGGGTAAGTGCCATCAGTTGGAGCCCAAGAGATTACATAGGGTAGAACAAATCACACTACAGGGTTAGTTCTATATATACACTGTAATTTCTATAAAAGAGCACATGCATAAACATTACATCATTGCCCCTTTCATTCTCACAGTCACACTCACATTCATTTCTCGGCAATCCAATATACATGAGTAATTAATACAATAATAGTTCGGCGGCATGTTTAAAGTTAGCTACATTAATTTAAACTGTTCTTAATTTGACATTTACTTTTGCATTTACGGAAAAGAAACTGTTCCGGTAGGAGCTTAACCTGCACTGTAAAAACACTACTCCTTTTATGTTGTTGTTGATGAATGAATGTTAATCTATATTTTGTTAATTTTGAGGTTAACGAGGATCACTGATATATAATTATATTGACAAATTATAGCGTCGTACAATCTGAATGTTAAATACTTTGGATGAATGGATAATTGAACGCTGTACGGTTTTACATGTTAAAATTATAGTTGATGCAATTTAACCACCGTAATAAGCAATGTCTGTTCTGGATTTTTATGTAATTAAAGCGAGTTCATTGGATGTCACGACGGGGCTAACGAAGCTTATCCATTTGCACGTTCCATTCACGGCTTACCTTTGTCGGCTCAGACTGAAGTCCTCGTGGTGGAAATGTGGAAGTTTGTAGGCGTGGTCAATAGATGGCTTCCGGGCGATAAGATAGGATCTCCGCATCTTCCTAGGTGGCAACTGGGTCGGACGCCCCCCCAGCAGGGCCTTTCTCTGTCTCTACTCCATATTGATAGTACACAGACACGTGCGAAATAACACAACACGGAACGGTGCGACACACAAAGCGGATACTTTAAGCGGATGGTCCGCGAAAGATTGTGTACGATAACACGCCGAAGAAAAATCTGAGTAAAACTGTCTGATAGCGCGTCGAAGAAAACCCGAGTAAAACTGTCTGATAGCGCGTCGAAGAAAATCTGAATAATACTGTCTGATAGCGCGTCGAAGAAAATCTGAATAATACTGTCTGATAGCGCGTCGAAGAAAATCTGAATAATACTGTCTGATAGCGCGTCGAAGAAAATCTGAATAATACTGTCTGATAGCGCGTCGAAGAAAATCTGAATAATACTGTGTCTTCCGCTTCTCTGCTCGTCTATTTATTTGCTAGTCAAAAGGTTCGTTACTGTACCCTCTCTGTCCACGCGTTGCTAAATTGTCCTCAAGTCGTAGACTCTTGTCCTGCTATTTTCGCCCGTATATTTGGAGTTCTTTGACCCTTTCAAAAAGCACCTCGAGGAGAGGTTAGCCTAAAACTGGGTCCATTGTAACCTGCACGTTCGTTCCGAAGACCGTGCCAGGAAGTCTGTAGCTATTGTTATCCAGTCTAGCTGTTTAACCTTTAATATCGGGCTTAATTTATCTCCTATCAAATTCTGCTTTGGGGATTTCGTCGATGATAATCTGCTGCTGGGCTGTCTTTAATTTCAGTTGAATCTGACCATTGGTAATAAAGTTGTATTTTTATATTTCTTTACCCGAGGCTCGGCCTCTTCTCTCGGGAAACAGGCTAGTCCTTCGCTCTCCGCCGTCCAACTCTCGGTGAACAGCCACAATCCAATGCATATTATTGCTTATTACGATGATTAATTGATTTACCTGATAATTAGCAAGATTTTATCGTTATAAAGAAATAAAATAAAAACATATTATCCAGCAATGTTTTTCAAAATTATAATCTGTATTAACTAAAAAATATTTCCTACATGATTTACAAACAGTTTTTAACATGCAAATACACGAACATTATTTTATGTAATAACAGCATGACAACATTTATCCTTGTGATTCCTTACACAGACTAGAACCTGAATTTTAATAAGAACTTCCTTTCATTAAAGTTTACAAGTTAGCTTACATGCATGTGACGTTTATTTTTGCTAAAATTACAAATATGATACATATAAGCTACTGCGAAAGTAAATTATTTTTTAACAATATCAATTTTATATTTTGTATAATAAATATGCTACCTGATCTATACAGGGTGTCTCATAAGTAATAGCGCAAACTGACACAGGTGAAAGTACACGATAATAGAAACAAAAAAGTCTCAGTACACATGAGTCTACAAACGAGCCGTTTTCGAGATAATCGCAAATGTGTGATTACAAGCCGCCACTGACTTCATTGTTTTGTAAACGTCGTCCCAGTTGGTAAAATGCTAATAATGTGTGCGAATGTACGGGTACAAGCCATACCACCTCTCGGAATGTTCTGTTTGATTGCAACGCCACCTCTCGGAAATGTTCTGTTTTGTAAACAAAGAGCAAACCTCGGACCGCGCAAGGAGTAAAGCACTCGGTGTTTACAAAATGCAATCAATGACGGCTTGTATCCACACATTCGCACACATTATTAGCATTTTACCAACTAGGACGACGTTTACAAACAATGAAGTCAGTGGCGGCTTGTAATCACACATTCGCGATTATCTCGAAAACTTCTCGTTTGCAGACCCATGTTTACCGAGACTTTTTTGCTTCTATTATTGTGTACTTTCACCTGTACCAGTTTGCGCTATTACTTTTGAGACACCCTGTATAAGCTATATATTACATTCGCACTTGAACAAACAACAAATATAATTTATATTGAAACATTTGAGTCAAATTTATGTCATTTAATAGTATGCAATAGTATTATGTATTGCACTTTCATAATTCACTGCGTTTTTAACCACCATTATGAAATTTCGTACAGTTTTGAGATAATATTTATCACATGTCTTTACAAAGTAACACGAAATATCGAACTAATGATAGATCATTATTTCACTTTCTCAGACAAAGTGAAGCTAGTTTAGAATAACTACCTTGTAATTTTATAGCGTCTGAATAATATATAATGTTATATCATATGCACAATTACACATGCATGTGTCCATATAGAACATCGTTAACTTTATATCTTGTAACACAAGCTGGTTACTTTCTCACATCAAGTCAACGGTATATCTATGTCAGTTAGTAGCATGGAATGTAACGTAAGAATTTTGTACTTGCGAATTGTCACCCTTGTAGTGCAGCTTGTAACTGCTTCGTGGAGATAGTTTGTGACTCTCATCCCATCTGAAATTTATTACTACTTCTTTCACCATAGTGGTTGTTGTAGTTTTCACTATTTCCTCTCAGTATAATTTGCATATTTGGTTGAAATGTATGCCTAGTTTCTTCTGCTTCTTGCGTATCGTAATATCTTTGACGGCTCCCGTAGCTTCTTGAAGTAGACTGCATATCATGTTTAACTTTCTTGTGTGTATTGTTGCTACTCCTCTTCCTGTTACTACTTATATAACTTCCTTTATTCCTATTGTTGTCTTCTTTACTATCGGAGTTCACTATCTCGCAGAGAATATCTTTGAGTTGGTTGTTCTCATCTTTATATCTTCTGTCTATTTCGAAAACATCTTCACTGTATCCGTAAAAATTTTCCCACCTGTCAGTAAATTTCCTGCATCTAAAGTACTTTATTTTCGCGTTCTTAAATATATCGTCGTTCAATTTATTCCTTCCCTGCTTCCTGTCGTACACAATTATATAATTGTCATTATTTCTTTCACTGATATTTTGAGTATTGTGTCTTGCAGTTTCACGACGAGTACTATTACCAGAGTTTGCTGAAGGCTTACGAGGCATGCTGGTTTCCCTATTAGGTTTAATTTTGAAGCGACTACTTTTCTGTCTAATTGATTGGCTAGGAGCGTCCTGAGTCATGTGCGCTGATTGGTCGTAGATATTTCTTTGCGGCCAGAAGCTCTTGAGGTACGCGAAATAGTCCCTGTAGAACGGGCAGGCATAATTCCCACCGTTGTATCCATGACCGTAACTGCCTGTGTGCGAACCGTGACCGTATCCGTGAGGTCTGTATGCATTACCGTAATAGTCCCTGTAGGTGCTGTTCACCGTGAGGCGTTTGGTTCTAGTCCCTGACTGTGGTTCGCCGTAGCTTCTGGCGATAGGGCTCACTGCGCTGTAAAACATGTACGGATGGGCAGAGTCTGCTACGGGATAGTTGTAAAAAGTTTCGCTCGAAGCTTTGGACGCATCTGCTGATGGCCTGTAGAAGTTCTGGTGTGTACTCAGAGGCCAATACTGTGAGCTTGAACCTGAAAAACGAAATAAAATTAATATTGAAATTAACAATGCAATAGTTAAGTTTTCCGGACAAAATATAATAAGAAGAATCCTACGTCATTATGTACAAATTACAACACTGGTCTCTGTGTCACGTACGCGCCAACGTAAGGTAAATTTGGGTGGAGAAGGTAAATTTTTGGCTGGGCAAGATCGGCATAAACAATACTTTATACATGAAAATGTACATAAAATGTGTCCTTCTACGTGAATTTTGGAGGGGGCAGTGTGTGCCTTGCACCCCCCCCCCCCAAATCGGCGTCTATGACTTAATTTCTTTTTCACTCTGGTCCATTCTGGTCGGGCGGGACCACACTTGGATGCAAACTGTATGAGGAAGGGATGACAAACAGTTCACATACACCTCACACAAGAACGAATTTAGGGGGGCAGGGGATCCGGACCCCGCCTCACCAAAAACTTTCCAAGTACTAAAATTAAATAATAAAAATATGCTTGTTTAGCATTTGTTACATAATCGATGGTTATTAATTTCCTCTGAATTAATTGGAAGGCAAGGATTATTGGTATCATGCGGCTTTAAAGACAATACCAAAGATTTATGCTTACACACTACTATTTATGATAATATGCATAAAATATTAATCAGGAACTTTACTTTTCACCAACTGGATCTAACGTCCTTTTTTGTTATTCAATAAATAATTTCTTCATCTATTTGATATTAATTTATTTGCCAATGCACTTGATTTTACAGATTTTATACCGATCCAAACTACAGGTAAGCTAGATAATGAATACGTGCTGTTATATTCCTATTTTCATACCGTATTTTAACCTAGTCGTGTAATAATAATATAATATTAATTAATTTATATATTTTAATTAGGATTTATTTTATTCAATATTTTTTTTAATTTAAACATTATTATTATTCCTTAGACACTTGGTTCGGACTCCCTCGAAATATATTTCTAGATACTTGCCTGACCTCACATACAACTGTCCCTTTGTATGCGGGCAGATGGTTGGTAGCGAGTGCTACAGTCTGTCCCAGGAATCTGTGGAGCAAAGGCCGCACATAACGGCAGAGAAGGAGAGAAAGCGAGTGGGCGAAGCGAAGCAAACGTCTGATAGCTGCAGCCGCGTGTAAACCAGTTTCATGCACTTGCTTCCCCTCTTACGCGTCCATTGGTCGAGCCCTCTCGAGTTACCACTTTTTACGTTCGCCTGTTCCACAGACTCTTGGGACATAGTATAGCTAGCTAGCTACCTACCTGTAAGTGTATTTCCTTGTATATTTTCCTACTATCTCCAGGTTAATCGTGCCTCCCCGATGGCGCAGTGGTAGCATCGTTGCCTTGTAATCAAGGGGTCGTTAGAAACCCGGTGGAAGCACATAGTGGTTCGGGTCCCACTTTAAACTGTAGGTCCAATCCCAATTAGCCCTACTGTGCATAAAGTGGACTTAAAACACCATCTCAATCAATCCAGGTTAATCGTAACGATGATGAATCGTTTAAACAAATGAGGAAACAAAATACAATGGAAGAATGAAAGAAACCTAGTACTTCAGTTTCCGTAGCGTGTTACACCAACCACGTACGTTAGCATATGTGGGTGGTTACACATGTGTGAAATTTCGCCTCCCATTATGTTCAATGCAACTTCTAGTCTGTCCGCAAATGTTTTTCATTCCTATCGTTCAGACAAAGGGTGTAAAGGAGAAGAGCTTGCTGGTATCACTCCTTCTCAGAAATTTCAGAGTGAAAAGTTTGAATTAATGCAACGGGATGTAACAAACCCTAGGGATGAAACACATGAGTTGTGTTTATGTCTTGTTGCAGACATACATCGGATGAAAACGAGTTGAATAAACAGTTGTCTTTTAATTCTTTAGTTCAAGCCAAAATACTGGAACAATTAAGCTCGAAATCTAAAATGTGAATACCTTTTTACTAAAACCAGAATTTTACCCTTTTTTTGTATAGTATTTGTATCTTGCTTACATTAATTCGCTTATCTGTCACTTTTGACTATCTGGAAAATGAGTTTGAGATTTTGTTTAACTCCCCTTAGTAGTAATACTAACAAATGAAAATGATATTAAAGAGGCTTAATTCAGGAAATGCATGTTACTTCTCTCTTCGTAAACTTTTGTCTTCTCGTTTAATATCTAAGAAACTAAAAGTTAAAATATACAAAACCGTAATTTTGCCTTTATTATTATATGAATGCGAAACTTGGTCCCTTACATTGAAAGAGGAACATAAATTGAGAGCATTTGAAAATAAGATCCTTAGGAAAATATTCGGATCTAAAAGGGATGAGGAGACAGGTGAGTGGAGAAGGTTACATAATTTAGAACTACATAATTTGTATTCATGTCCAGATATTATAAGAATGATTAAATCAAGAAGACTTAGGTGGGCAGGCCATGTGGCACGAATGGGAGAGGAAAGAGGAGTTTACAGGATTCTTGTTGGGAAACCTAATGGTAAGAGACCAGTAGGAAGGCCAAGCCGAAGATGGAGGGACAACGTTGAGATGGACCTAAAGGAAATCGTTAGGGATGGAAAAGAGTATATAGATCTTGCTCAGGATAGGGACAGATGGAAGGCCTGTGTTGCTGCAGCCATGAACCTTCGGGTTAAAGAAGGCTAGACAGTCAGTCAGTCAGTCCTCTATTAATACTAATCAGTGGCGACGAGGGTGGCAGTTGCCCCCCCCCCCCGGCACTTTTTGTTACTTTTTCTCACGCACTATGCTAAACCTTATCTATCAAGGGAAAGTAAATTAATTGTCTTTGCCCCCCACCCCTCCAGTTTTGGAACCCAATCGCCCCCAATAATGATAACTCGTATTTATTAGAGTGGGCGTGTTTTGGCTTGGAGTGCCGCTATTACAACATATTCTTGTCTGGGTGTTATTACAATGTAAAAATGGAATATATGAATTTATACTGATTAAATAAGAAGCTTATTGAATATGGATTGAATATAAAAATGTAAATTGAATAAATTGAATAAATAGATAGGCTAATGAGGACTGTTTGTGGTTTAAAGTGGGATCCAAACCACTATGTGCCTCCACCGGATATCGAACCCGTAACCATCTGATTACAAGGCAAAGACGTTACTACTCAGAAAGATAAATAAAACCCATTCCCAGGCTGGGACTGGAACCAGGCTCGTAACCAGAATTTTATTTCGGGGTTGGGGGGGGGGGGGGTCATCCCTTATCAGCACGGGCGCTGCCAGTAATAATTGCAGAGGGGGTCAGGTCAAACTTGATTAGTACAAATAATAATGAAAATAATAATTATTGTTATCTTACAATAATTACTATTATAAGTTATTAAAAATATACCAATTTCAATCCAAATTTATTGTTATTATTACATAATTGGAGAGTCTTTGCTACTAGATCCACCGTATGAGTGAATATCTAACACAATAGTTGTCCATTATTTCTCTTATATTTTGTACAGTTAGTGTACTGAAAAACATAGTTATTGCATTTTGTTATTAACCTTTTACACAATCGTTCAAAAAAGGCTTTAACAGTTAGTGCTAAATTTTACTCATAAAGTTTATATTCTGTGAGCTCTCACAAAGAAAACTATAAGTTTTGGAAGCTGTGGATTAATTTATTCTTTGGATTAAATGGTAGAATTAGGCTAAAAATATAACCTTGTTCTGTTACGCACTAAAGTTTTTTCAATGTAATTTAGTTTTTACTGTGGTTATAACTTAATTTCTGTTATTAACAATAAAAATAACATTAAATTAGATATTTGTAGATTTCGGGGGCCTCAGCCCCCTTAGCCCCCCCCCCCCCCCCGGCTACGTGCCTGACTAGAACCCTGCAACTTCGTTGGCAAGATCGAAAGTTGACCACTTAAGAGCCCGTATCACCGCTGGTGACGATACCTAAAAAATAGGTTCTTGCGTCGACTTTCTGTGCTCGAACAGTCAAGTGTGTGGCATTTAAATTTTACTGAGTTAAAGATCAAATATGAAGTTAGTTATGTCGCGCAGCCTTTTTTTAAATATATTATTTATTACGTAGTTTTCCTGATCTCAATTTCGTAAAATTCACTTGCTCGCCAATTGTATGTAATAACTTAAATCAACATTTTAAAGCGCAAGAAAGCTTCAACTGTTCTTCTACAGCAAAGAAATGAAAGTGATCTTACATAATTTTCTTTAGAATGTCTGTAGTTTGTCGACGTACAGAGCAATGTATGTAAATTTTAACTTCGACTTTTCGAAGCTGGTTGCGCTAGCCGTTTCCCCCTCTGTACCGCTGCGCTCAACCCCCCCCCCCCTCCGCGGTCCCTTTTTTCTTTCACAATCGGCCAGTCTTCCAAGAAAACCGCATGCTGAAAGCTAGGAAAAGAAAAAAGAATGCAGGAAAAGGTTTTGGGGGAGAATCAATGGTTTGGGCGATGCTTGTAAACAGTTCTTCACTACGCTATATCCTAATACTAAATCACGATGGGGTTGTAGTGCAATGACAACAGTGAAGAACGGGGGATTTCCCCAGTATATTGTTCACAAATGGGAAGGGCTGGTTGCACAGACTCAAGTACACCTTTACAAAAGGTTTGCCTGCAAAAGAAAAATTGTGCCAAATTATAACTTTTTTTTTTGTGAGAACTCGAAAGTCCATTACCAAGGGATTTTTTTTGGGGGGGAAGGTGACTTTACTCAAAGTTTTTAGGTAAATATTGTGTAAATTCTATCTGGTGGTGGATTATCAACCAGCCACGCAAATGAATGACTTTTTAGCTGTCGATCATAAATAAGTTCAATGAACGTTCATTGTCAGTTTGAGATATTTCTGAGGGTCAATGGTAAAAAATACTTGATCTGTTATGGAAATAGTGATATTTTTAAACATTTTGAACGTCCGTTCAACTTAATTTTGAATTTGGCGCCTTTCATGATTTGTAAGTAGGGGGATAAAATATATTTACTTAATACTTTACTGCGTTATTTTATCACCAATTACATATATATATATATATATAATATATATATATATATTACAGTCAGACCCAAAGAAGTCACAACATAAGATAGTTCTGTGTCATCATATACAAAAATACTTTTAGGCATAGGTCTTATGTAAAATAAAATACATTAATTATATGTTGTTTTTTCTTTTCCAAAGACATTATTTAGTGGAATAATATGACAGACTTACTATTGATAGTGACCATACAAAACACACCATAAAAATTTCATTCTCTTTCAACTTTCTGGGGCCGGCCACCGTGGGGGAGTGGTTAGCACATCGCGCTACGACGCCAGGGGTCCCGGGTACGAATTCCGGCTTGGCTTGGCTTGGATGTTTGTGAGTGTCCATTCATCAATTTCATCATATCATCACTTATTCCCTTCTTCGCAAATTGGCCAAAAGTGGCACAAAAAGCGAAGTAAAATAAAGCAAATCAATCAACTTTCTGGATATACGACAAATAACGCTATTTCTGTATAAGGAATTTTAGGCGTGCTCAGATCCTCCGATTATGGGGAGCAAGGGCCTTGATAAGAGTTCAGCTGACGAAATAAAGCCCTCATTCCATTTCACTGTTTTTATTACATTGGTGGGAACAAAACAGGGTCGTGTGTGTCCCGATCCACCTAAAATCACTTTATTAGATGAATTTCAACTTCAGTGGCACCATTGTTCTCTGCTGGCGCTTTATTTTCCATCTCTGTCGTTCAAAGACTAATGTACGTATAAACGTGGTTTAGTACCGCAAATTCAAAAGAACTACCCATAATTTATTCGTGTGCAATATATGGGCAATTTATTCTGCAGACACATACAGATAATACAACTAAAGAATGAAATATGTGGAGGTGTTAATAAGAAATTTGCTAGTGGGAGAGTCCAATTACATAGGAAGTAAGTAATTTACTACCCTTTCCTTACGTAGTTACTTGGAACTTTCGTAGGTTTGAAAATAGTATTTACTTTTATTTCTATAAAAGCATAATGTTGTTTAAGAACGGTTATTAGATTCCTCTGCACTAAATTTCTAAGTGAGACTATTAAGGGGGAACTTCTTCCTTCCCCCACATTTACTCATCGTATGCAAAGAGTGTGAATACTTTTTTGCTGAAATGGGAAAATGAACCACAGCAAGAAACTAATAAAATACGCGTACGTCTGTTTTTATGAACAGCTGCAGAATTATCTACAAACTTGTTGAAATTCACAGTTTTGCTACCTTGTACTCATTGGACGAAATACATACAGCCAGGGACGGCGCTACAAGGAGGTTAGGGGGGATGAAACCCCAACAACAGATCTAAGCTCCCTGTAACCCCCAGATTTTTATAGTACGGTAGACGCCTTGCGATCGAAAATTAAAGAAGTAGAAGCTATCTTACGTAATATTTTACATTATAAAACTTCCCTTAGGCAAGGCCATTGCAATGTTCAAGTACATTTCCTGCTTTTATAAGATCGCAAGATTATTACAACGTGTTGTACGTAAAATCGTGGTTCGAGGTGGCAGCTGCAGATCTGCATGGATCAACAACGGACCAAAAGCTCCCCTCTACCAACCTACCACACACAAACATACCCTCTACGCTCTATTTATAATATATGTGTGTGTTTGTGTGTGTGTATGTATATTATAATGCATGTGTGTGTGTGAAGTTCTTGATCTCATGTTGACAAAGTCACATCTAAGAGCCTAGAGGGTGATTCAAAAGTCCCTCAACAACTCATATATAAACACATTGGTGTGTTCCAAGTGGACGTCATGACACGGTGCTATATGCACAGGGAACTTTAACTTTACCTTTACCCAGTGGCGGCAATTGGGTTCCAAAACCGAGGGGGGGGGCAGTATATTTCCCATTGTAGATACTGTACGGTTTAGCATAGTGGGGGGACAAAAGTGGCGAAAAGTGGGGGCCGACTGTCCCCCTCGCCGCCACTGCCGTTACCTGTATATCTTGTATTCGTTTCTGAACCCCTGAGTAATTAAGTTTAGTTTTTAAATACGCATATACGAACCCTATACTATGTCAATCACTGAGGGCCTTCTAGAGACTTACTTGTCTCTGCCCCACCCCCGCACTGCGGGGTCTTGCGGCTTGTAGATCCGGCAGTGCTCGTTTCTGTGTTCTTCCCCTGTTCTTGTATTCGTGTATTTAAATTATTTTTGTATGAGATCCATATCTCAGTGCCAGTGAGATCCATATCTCAGTGCCAGTGATGATGATGTATTATTGTCCTGTAAACACATTTCCAAATTATCTCATGAAAACTGAAAATTCTGATTTTTTTACCATGCATTTCAGTCCGAAGTTAAAAAAAAAAGAGCAAATGCTGTCGAAAAGACAACTTTGAGGTTACTAACTCGAGAATTTGTTCTGCACATTTTTCTACCAGAATGTTATGAAGTCTGAATTACTAGGAATTATCACACTGATAATTCCACTTACACATCAGCAGGTCAGTGTTCGCGCAAGACGTGTGAAGTAGAGATGGCCAAATCCAGATATATTTTTTTTTACTATTCGGGAATCCGATGGAAAAATGAGAGAATCCGGATTTCGGAGGTAATCTCCCCATTTCGGAGACAATCCGGATTTCGCTACAACCATAACTTACGTAGAATTTTCAGTGAAAAATGCAGGCTCAACGAGGACTCGAACCTAAGGATGAAAGGATGGAGAGAACATCGCTGACAATTATACGATTGCCAGCAGGCAGGGTTTCGGAGCTAGGTCGCGGTGGTACTAAAGGAGCCCTCCGGAGCGGAGTGATTCAGTTCTTTTTCACATGCATGCTCGGATCCGGAGAGATAGTTCGCAACTATGAATAATAGGAGTGAACAGTTAACAGAATCAAGCATATCTGGAAACTAGTAAGCTGCGTGAAAACTGACATACGTGTATTTCAGGATAACTATGATAGATATAAACAAGAAACTGTATTAGCCTTATCTGCGGATGTTTGAAAAGTCCTGTAGTAAATTCACAAATTCGTCGTTCCGGTTCAATATGAGTAATATGCATTGGCTGTAAATAGTTTTAATTGTATCAAAAATGCTAAAAGTACACATTTTACTAACTACACGACTTTTCCAATGATTCCAAATGACTAACTTGGAGTGATATTCATGTGCATTGGCACTGGCCTCCGTGATGGAGTGGTTAGCACATCCGGGAGTTCGAATCCCGCCATGGATGCTCTTTGTGAGTGTCCGTTCATCAGTTTCATCATATAATTCATCCTCAGGTGGAGCACAAAGCACGACGCCTTAGGTTGCAAGACACGTTTTTATTACGTTAAGAAAAGAAAGAACATCAAAATCATCTCACCTAGGATAATCCACCAACTGCAGAAAACACAAAAGAATGTCTTCCGCCTGTTCTGCACATGTGTCGCAACAGGCTGAATAGCTATGCACTACTACAAAACATCGTCATTATTTCCCTAGTTTACAGCACCATACAGGAGAGATGTCCTGCTACTCGATGTTATAAACTATTCCATATATGTTGGTCATAGGCGTGCGCACGTGCGGGGGAGGGGGGATTGCCCCCTAATCACGGACGTTCGCAGATTTTTCCACAAAGGGACAAGAAAGGTATTTTTTCATGGGGCATATTACCCCGATACTAGTGCTGTCCCCTCTAAAAACACCACTTGAATTTGAAATTATCGCATTCCTGTGTCCCCATTACATAATAATTAATGTAAATTACTATGACTGAAATATAATTATACTTGTGAAATATATACTTTTAGGTTGACCTTAGTTTTCGAGGTGTGGTCTTCCTTGCCCCCCTCCCAGACGTTCCATGCACCTATATTAATATACTTTCACCTAGAAATTTTGTGGAGAGCAATATTGTCGCTGTTATTAATATTATACTCTAAAAGGAAATGGCGCAACCACAAGGGGACAGGGGGGCATTGCCTTATGCCTTTTTCCAACCTTGGACGGAAATCAATTATGGGGGGGGCATACATTGAAGTAAAAGAAGCAAGACTAGCAGAATCTATACTAGTAGCAGGACAAAAGGATACTCAAGACGGAATTAGTTTTCACGTCCATCTTGCATTATTTCTTCCAGACGGTCAGGATCACTTGCAGGGGGTTACAGAGGGACAATTGTCCCCTCGACTTTAAATTTTATACAAATAAAAATACATTTCGTAAAATTTTCCTTCTCGATTCGCTCGCGGTACCTGCTTTTCTTGCAGTCTTGTCAACTTCCGAGCCGTAGCTAGGAAGTAGGGGGAGTTGGCCCTGGGCGCCGAACAATCTGATTGAGAAAAATTGTAAAAGAGAATGCCATGCCGTCCCACGAAATTTTTTGCGCCCTATTAAATCAATACTGTTTTCAACTTTCAAAAATTTGGATCGAAAAATTTTCTTGCTCGCTTCGCTCGCAGTTTCTTTTCTCCAATACATTGTAAATTACCAGAGAGAAAGTAAGAACAAATAAGTAATGCAGACGGTTGCTGCTATAACAGTTTGGTTTGGAGGAAAACGAGCGCTCACATTTCAGAGACAATCTATATAATTTTTGCTGTTGGTTTGTTAAGGGGCGGATGAATAGATTACGTAATGTATTTAAATAATATGTTAATACTTAGGTATATATATGTAATATACACACGCGCGCGCGCGAACACACACACACACACACACACACACACACACACACACACACACATATATATATATATATATATATATATATATATATATATATATCACATCAATGCAAAAAAAACTAAAACAGTGAGATAAAATGAGGTTTTCTTTCCCGATCTGACTGAATTTTCAAGGCTTTTGCCCCCCCCCTTATCAGAGAGTCTGCGCACGCCTATGATGTTGGTACCTTCTTCTAATAATAAAAACAAATTAAAATAACTGTAATATTAAATTAATAATTAAAATATTAATTAATATTGTTATTACATGAAAGACGGCATATGAATAGGAATATAACCGCACATATTCATTATCTAGCTCATGAATAGTTCAGATCGCTTCAATTTGTATAAAAACAACTGCCCTGGCAAGGTGATTGTGAAACAGATAAGGAATTGAATATTGTTTGAATAACGAAAAAAGATGTTAGATCCATTTGACGAAATGAAAAGCTCTTAATTTAATATTTAATCATATTACTTAAGTAGTGGTGTGCGTAAATCGTATTTGATACAGTCATCCAAAGTTGTTTGACCCCAATGTAATCCTTCCCTTAGAATATGTTTGACGGAAATACACGTCTCTCGATTATACGACAGATGCTAAACAAAACAAGCATATTTACATTATTTAATTTTAGTACTTCGTAAGTCTCTCGTAGAAGATTCAGACTCCCTGGACACCCCGCCTCCCCTAAATAGTCCTTGGCTCTCAGTTGTATTGCGATGTTCGTCAATGTGTGTTTTTCTCGTCTATGGTTTTTCTTCTTTCAGACACTCGGAAAAAGTTTTGTCTTGTAACAGGAAACCTGTTATGGTCAGACTCTTGAGCGGGGGGAGAGTAGCGGACAGGGAACCTTGTGGTCTGCTTCTTTCGAAAGAGCAACCCCTCCCTCCAGCAAAGGTCTCCCATGCAATGGATTTGCCTTCGAAGGGGGAAATGGAATCAATATTGGTAAGACTAGAAAGAATAAATGACATCTGTCCGCTGCTTTTTTCGAGCGACGCTGATACGGGCTCTTAACTTGTTCGGCCACCGAGCCGGCTTTTTCTGTGGATAATAATAATAATAATGTACATTGGCGAGTTTCGTCATGCTGCATGTTGTTAGAGCAAGTACTTTCTTACACAGCCACTAGGGTCGCCACAAGTCCTGCACGTTGCTGCTGCTATCTGCGTAGTAGCGACGTAAGTAGTTCGCTCTTCTGCCACCCTGTTCCTGTGGCGCCTTGTGCATTATGCTTTGGCAAGTCCACTTTGTGCATGGAATCAGATTTAACTTGCGATTTAATGTAATAACAGCACGTCCACATTGAACATGATATAACCACTCCACTACCACCCTATTATATTTTCTTACCTCCTCCTATTCCGCCGATAGATGAAACGAATGTTACCAGAAATGGTAGAATTCCTGTTGCAATTACCTGTAACAAGAAACAGCTATAGTCATTTCCAAAAGAAATACCAGAAAAATTAGATCAGTAAAGTGAAAAGGTGATTAACATATTTAAAAAAATCTATAAATGATAAAGTGCATTGCAACATGACGGAAGGACTGTAAATATCTTCTCCCTCTGTCCCATAATTATTGTCCGGTACACTTTTCTTTGTTGTCCCATAATACTTGTCCGATATTCAAACTGT
Organism: Lepisma saccharinum; assembly: GCF_977018435.1. NCBI lineage: Eukaryota > Metazoa > Arthropoda > Insecta > Zygentoma > Lepismatidae > Lepisma > Lepisma saccharinum. The sequence goes on along the minus strand of NC_139241.1, from coordinate 81,909,330 downwards.
GACACTGGTGTATACAGAAGAAGAAAATGAAACACGGGAATGAGTCATACAACGTTATTACTCAAGGACCAGTACAAATTGGCAGATCAACTATCCAAAAAAGTTACCATTTTGGCATACCGGATTATAATTATGGGACACAGGGAGTATAATTTATACAGGTGTGTGGAAGTATGGCTCCACACAGTGGCGTGTCCAACAGGGAGTTGATAGATGTAATAAGTCCCTTATTTGGCTCAGTATTCCCAAAATAAGAATGTCAAATGCAAGAAAAGATGACAAACTGAGGGCTAACTACTGAAAAAGTATAAGTACCCCCCCCTTTCGAAATTTTTGGGTACGCCACTGACTCCACACATTCACAACCTCGGCTATTCGTGCAGAAATTGTAATCAACACCATGCCCGAGCCGACTTCGCTCCCTGTACATACTGGGGTGACCCCATAGCCACATCTTCTAGACACATTGTCGGAAACGTTCCCACCTGAATTAACGCACCCTGAGAATCGAATCGAGGTCTCCTTGCTGTTCACGTGATTATTTTTAGAAAATAACCAATGTTATAAAATATCATTATGTACACAAATCTCTAAGCTCATTGAAAGTTATATTACTACAAAATGTTCACACTTATCTTGCCTCGCCATGTCACCAAGTTATTTTACGAAGTGCACTATATTTGGCGGAACAAAAATCGTTATTAGGATGCTTGTCAAAGTTTCCAACCGCAATAAATTTACGAACTTTTTGTCTTGTTTTGATCATCATCAATACATTTATTGAACTTACAGCAATGAATATGGCTGTTTATGCCTATTATGTATTTTATTTACATAAGATACAATTTACATAAAATGTACAAACAAATTTCAAATACACTCCTATCTATATCAAACCTTAGAAATATACATTACCATGTTATATCATTTTGTCTAAAAAATTCAAGTAAAATATATTCAAAGAAAGAAGCCAAATTGATGGGAAATGATTACTGGTGCAAAGAGTTAACCATAAAGGTGAAGCAATAAGTAAAAAAAAAAAAAGAAAGAGCATTGGGTTTAAAGTGAGACGTCATTTGCGGCAGCGTATCCCATACTACAAATTTGGCATTGTTTTACCTTATGTAATGAATCCTGTAACAACGCTGGATTTTCGTGTGGATTATTTAACTTCTATGAGTTTGCAATGCTTTCTGCATGCACGTGGTTTTGTTTACGGAAGGTGTCAGGGTTTGTGATTTGAACTATAGGCAGGGACGTAGTTAGGTTGATCAGTTTGGGGGGGCCCAAACGTAAGATTTTTCTATCAAACTATTATAAATTAACAAACTATTTATACACCATATAGGCCTATACTGTATACATACATTATGTATGTGTGTGTGTATATATATATATATATATATATATATATATATATATATATATATATAGTCTTGAAAGGAAAGGAGCAAGGGCCTCCTCGGTGGCGCATGGTAGCATCGTCGCCTTGTGGATACTCGGTGGATGCTCATAGTGGTTTGGATCCCACTTTATACTGTAGAACCAGTCCCGATTAGCCTTGTGGACTTAAAATACCAACTCAATCAATCAATAAATTGGAAAGGAACATCATTTTCTTCTGTAGCCCCCAACAGTCTAGGGATATAATCTTGCGAAATCCACAACCATTATTCGGGAAACTAAATGCAGAATGAACTCATTAGCTTAATGGCTGATACACCAAGAACAATGTTATTAGTCTTTAGATTTGTAAATTTGCTGGAAGAAAACTGAGAAGTAGATAAAACCCTTTTCGTGGTTTTAGATATAAAGTGCTGGAACCAGGTTTGCAAGTATTGACAACAGTGCAAATGTGAAATGTGTGCGTAGTGAGTTCAAGCTAGGCATCTCATGTATACAGTTTATACCGGAATCGAATCCGGTATCTCTTAGTTCAAGACGACCGCGTTAAACACGATTCTATAGGGCGGGCCCGAGTCTTCTATGGCATCTGATTGATCACTTGGAGAATGGTGACGATAAGAAATTTTATGCACACGTCTAATTTCTTAAAATTAATCTTATTTGTGTGTGGAAAACTGAATATATGATAGCACTGGATAAAACTAAGTTCCCACACGCTCAAATGATTACGCTCTCGTCTTTGGTTCGGCAGGTTCAACAAGGGGTCCCGGGTTCGATTCCCGATGGAGGCACATACTAGTTCGGATCTCACTTTAAACTGTAGGTCCACTCCCGATTAGCCTTACTGTGCATAAAGTGGACTTAGAACACCAGATCAATTAATCAATCAATTGAAAGGTTCAAGTTTCGATCCCTGGTGGTCAGGCCGGTAGCCAGAATTTGATTTCGGAAGGGACTTATCCCTTATCGGCAGCCACCATCTAAAGGCGAAAAGTTTGGGGGGAGGGTAAATGTGCTGAAGATGAATTTCTTGGCATATTGCAACTAACCATATACAAGATGTTTAATCCTGTTAATGAAGTAAATTTAATTACTACTACACATTATTCAAATCAGATATTTGTAGGATTTCGGGAAAGGACTGCAGCCCCCGAACCCCTTCCCTGGGTAATAAGTTCCAAAATTTCTGTGCTGTTCCAACATCGTGAGGACAATTTGGGAAGTATACTTGAAAGCGATATGGAAGCAAATTCTGCTCTCGAAACAATGGGACTCGATGTGATGACCACGCGCAACCGAATGAAGGAACTCTTCGCAGGCCTTGTCCATCAATATTAATTTTACTGACAAATTGTAAGTTTTGCTCGCCCTCCTCGATGACGCATTGGTATCGTCGCCGCCTTGTAATCAAGGGGTCCCGGGTTCTCTTGTCTGACACTTTTTGGCTAATCGTGAAGATGAAGTTGACAATGAGTGATGTGAAATTGATGAGAGGACCATCATAAAGAACACACACGCCCAGTTCGGAATTCGAACCCAGGACCCCTGGCATCGTAATGCACCTTGTTAACCACTGCACAACAAATAGAAACAGAAAATGCTTGATACGTTATTAGCTTCCCCATAACTCATGATTATATTATAAGTAATATTCGCTGTATGACTAGGGATTAATTATATTTGTATGTTTAGCCAACCTAGCCACCTAAGCAGCAGCAGCTTCCGCATTTGCAGGTGGAAGCTAAATTAAGAAAAATCACAGAAAGTCAGAAAGATATCCAAATTTTGTAACATAATACTTATAGAGCATGCAGACGGCTGTAAAAACATTTGCTACATATCTAGTTTCCTTCCTTAATTGAAACGTGGTTTATTCTTCATTATACATGAGATCAACCTCCCTGGGAATCGAACCCAGAATCTTGTGTGGTAGTCAGATTCTCTTTTAGAATGCCAATATGTTGGATATTTGGTCGATCCTGATCCATTGTTTCCAGAGGAAGACAATCTGGCAGCTTCTCATTCGACATTTCAGTCGCGATGTAGGAAAACGAGATCACAAACACTTTGCGATTCTATCTTCTCACGTTTACAGAAGTTTACCACCGCTCGGACCACAAATCATACTTCAAACTATCTGACAGATATCAATTGTCCACCAAATCAACAGATGAATCGACAGCTTCGATGTTTCTCCGATTTTTCAGAAAGTGGCATTTCCCCTTTTTTGCAGGGCAGGTCATTAGCAGGAGGGTTGAGTGCATTTGAGAAGAACCGTTATGTCATTCATTCCCGCACCGAAAAAGCGATAAGCAATAGAATTCTGTTCTTGGAATTTCAAACGCATGGGGATATCTTTTCTGAACCATAAAATAATTAACCCAGAAAGTTCTAGCCACCCGTAGCTAAATCTTCCTGTTTGTGTCGTCCTCTCGGCGCCCATGGTGCCAGTGCAGGGCCAGATGAAGGGAAATTTCGGGTTTTGGGGGATTCTGGATCTGGTGTGCAGCAGGGAGGAAAAGTGCATTTTCAATAGGTCTCAGACTTTCCTGACCGGGGCGGACCACAAAATCATTAACTGCATCCCCTCCCAATACATCTGTTTGTGTTCAACAAGCAAGAAACAGGGAAATAAGAAAGAAATGCCTTGCTTGGGTTCGTGCTACTGAAAATTGAAGAAGTGTTTCAAACTGCAAGCAAAATTTACTGAATAATTATTTTGCAATACTTGTCATCAAAGTAAAATTTCCAGCAAATACAGACCAGTTTCCCGGGGCCACGCGGACGTTTGCCGGGGCCAGTGCCCCCGCGTGCCCCCCCTTAACGACGTCCCTGACTATAGGCATATATACTTTAGTTTCATTGAGAACACATTCGCGTAGAAAAACGTATGAGATACGCCTAGTTTTCTGATGATGAAAACTCGCGCCGAAAATTGGAGGGAATTGATTTGATTTTGTTATTTAGCGTCGATTTCTTCCACTAATGGCTGATCGCGACGATGAGGATGAGTGATGATATGATGAAGGAACACTCGCAAAGAGTACCCATACCCAGGCTGGGATTTGAACCCGGGACCCCTGGCGTTGTAGCGTGCTGTGCTAACCACTCCGCCATGACAGTCGGCGAAATTTGAAGAGAAATTGGTGAAAAAATTGCATGAACGCATTATGGAATCTGATACACAAGAATTTTAATATCTGTTATTTAGTCTAACTTCATTAACTATAGTCTACGGATGTACTTGATTGAACGTTTATACTAAAGAAAATATAAAACAGAAACTTACCACATTCATCCTTAACAGCAAGTTTAGTAATCTTCAATAAAATTCACGGAACAAAAGATGTAATTAGTTGCTAGATGTAACTCTCGATGAAGAAGTCCATATTTTCAATCCACCAGATGCTTCAAGTTGCAACTCTCCGTAACTAATTCGCCATGTTGATGTGTACTTCTACAATTAGATTATTGTAAGAAGTATGCACTGTTACTGTTGCATAGGAACCGCGTTACAAAATTTCACGTTTTACATACGCTTTAGTGTGCACAAAATACCATCCACTTGTTGAAGCAAGCATACAGGTACTGTGGAGATGGTGTTTCTTAGCACAAGTGGTAAGTACACAGCACTGGAGCCGTTTTAAATGCTCTAGATCTTGCAAGAGAAAGGAAGTAGAAACAAACATCTTTCGTTTTAGAAGTGTGAAAGCATTTATCATTTTTCTCTTAATATGTAATCAGAGACAGATTTTTTCTTAGCGAAATGTGAAGACTTGTCGTCTGGATGCACATCAAATCTCGATGGCGTGATAGCACGCTAATTGTCTCGTCTAAGATTTTTTTAACATGGTAATGTTTAACCTTACACCAAGCATGTCGCTTGTCACTTAAGAAAATGCTTTCTAAAGGAATGGTACACATTTCTAGAGGTGACAAACATAATTTGAATGAAAAACATTAATCTGTGAAGTCAGTGCATGTAATTGTATTCATTTTGCACGTGCATATATACTTACAACAATGGCCGCGAGATTTGTTTTCACTTTCTTGATGCAATTATCAACCGTAAATGCATTTTTTACGCAGAAATTTTAAATTAAGTGACAATAATGTTTGTAGCGCAGAAAGAAAATCGTTTAATGAAAAAAAAAAAGAAGAAGAAAAGTCCTTACACAAACGCAACCCCCTAGCAAGATATTATGGCGCCTTAGGAAGCAGGGTGGCTCCTTGATTAGCGGCAGACCCTCATTTCTGATTACATTTATTTATTTGTTTATTTTTAAGTCCATTTTATGCACAGAAAGGCTAATCGGGACTGGACCTACGGTTTAAAGCGGGATCCGAACAACTGCTACTACAGTTCCATCAGATCATAGGCATTCAGTAGATGCTAACTTGTTACCACTAACAAACTTCCTCATGGTTTTAAGCGGTGATATATTGTATATAGCCCCTTGAAGAGGTCTGTATAAAAGAGAAAACCGTGATATTTGGGAACAATCCCAAGATTACACAATTAATAGAAAAGTGAAAGATAGACAATTGACACTATATTGACGCGGACTAGTGAAGATACATAGAAATTCCTACAACAGAACATTCATTTCAATAAATTACAGTGAAGTTTAAAATGTAACAATAAATTTATTAATCAAGTTTTAATACAAAATCACAGATACAAATTATAAACTAATATGAGCATTACAAAATAAATAAAACTTTCAATAATATGGAAAGCGCATTAAGCGAACACTCTGGTATCGTGCAATCAAAAAATTGTTATGCAACAAACCTTTTGAGATAATATAAACTTTAGATTACACCATTCTTTCAAAATCATCTCAAATTTCTTATTCGTCCATACTTTAAAAAAATTCGCACAGTTATTCTTCGTACCTTTGCAAAATGTTCTTTCTTTCTCAAAAAAAATAACTTGTGATTGCACATGTTGTAAAAATATATTAGGCACTCATTTATTAAAAATCTTGAGAAAAAAATACTGTGACTGATTCGTATACAAGGAACACAATAATTAGTATTTGGCGCCATCATCAAGGTGGTTGGTTAATGGTAACCATGGCCCTTGGTGTAGCCTCCTCCTGTAAGAAGAGAAATATTAAAGTAAAATTATAATGCCTTTCCACAATAATTATAAGTTTACTAACTTTATTGTTATTCCAAGAAATTTCTTTCCTTTGCCTCCGAACATTGGGATATTAAACAAGGTTCCAAATTACGCAATTAATAAATATGCCATAAAGTTTTAATTCCTTGATAGTTGAGCAATTTCATTTAAATATTATATACGAGAGGGTTGAGTAAAATAGGTCCAAATTACCCATATATACAGACAGTATGATTTGATACCAGGTATATAGTGTGCTAGTACATAATCGTTTTCATATATGTATCCATTAAAAAAATCAAATGGATGTGTGTGTTATTTCAGAAATTGAACTGTGTACATTATAAAACAACAAGGAGAAATTATGCAGTGTTAAATAACATGTTGATTATAGCAATAACTAGTAACCTTGTCGAGTGTGGGGAAAAATACAAATTTAGGCATTAAAACTCCGAAATGAAATATTTTGGAGACCATTAAATTGTGTACACACACACACACACACACAAACTTGTCAAAAATTGAATTTTTGCTGCAAAATATAACTACGTCACGTTCATATTATAATCAGGTCTTTAACGTATTCTTTACATAAGACATATTTAAAGTTCACTGCAGTTTCTTAAGTTGTCTTCTCTTTACACTTGTGTGGAACCCCACTAAGCCAAGCGTCAAGTCAACTTTGCAGCAGGTTTTCGCATATGTAGATCCAAACGTGCGCACAGAATATAGTTCCACTAAGACGGGTTCTATTCCGACTCAAGTGCATACTTGCAAGAAAACAGTTATTTAATTTTTAAAATACAGATAAAATAATACATCCATTAGCAGGCATGTACTTGATCGGTTGCAATCACTATGCAGACGAACTAGGATCCGCAGATTCGCCAACTGGGGTTTGTATTGCGCTGAAGAATCGCTGAAGATCCAGAGCGAGTCGAGCAAGACTGAATACGTTGCAGAGCGAGTGGAATCCGTGATACCAGTGTTGCACATCCCACTATTTTAACCCTATGTTTATTGTGATTGATTAATAATGGTGCTATACAGCGGCGAGAATGGCTGAATCGGGGTCTCCTGTTCAGCGCGCGGTTTAACCCGAGTGTTATTTTGGGCTTCATCCGAAGGGAAAGGCTCTTCAAATCAAGCAAGTTGTTTTAAATGCATAATCCTCCTTACGACAACATGATCAAAGTAAAACAGGGCGTGAGGTGATTTACCGTCAATGTGCGCACGAACTGTATCACGGGTGCTGAATGATTTGCTGTTTAAGTTTAGGAAGAGGACACGATTGTTTGTTGTTTGACGACAAAAGAATCTCCGCGGTATTAAAAGTTATCGCCGTGATAAGAAACACGTTTATTATTTGGACGAGACGTGCTTTAACTCGGAGGGGGCGGGGGGCGTACATTGAACCAAACATTGAAGGACACCACCGTGCAAAACCACGCCAGGGCTGAAGAAACCGACGAGAAAAGAAGAGGGGAAGGGGGGGCTTATTGTTTCACCCCCTGGTGGCAATGACGTCTTCGTTCAAGGCGCATATTTACTGTTCCGTGCAAAGAAAGGGTGATTATCAGCAAGAAATGGACAGACCAAGATTTCAATCCTGGTTTAGTGAAGTGATTCATAAATTGAAACCAGAGTAATAGCAGCATGTAATGCACCTGATTGTCACCAATAACAAATCATGCTTTTTTTTACTGGTATAACTTGAAGTGCGTGTGTCTTACAGTAACGAGTGTATTGCGAACGAAGCAACCAAGTTTTTTCATAAATGTATTTCTTTCTAAACCAAAAACAATAATTTGTCATTAAATTCAAGAGGGGCCTATCGTTGTTTACTTATATATATATATATATATCTTTGTTTATTTTTATTTTTGCCTGCTCGAAATATACACACATGCTCTCATGTTTAGAAGTTATTTCGCATTTGTATTAAGTAATGACACATTTATTAAATAATCTATGCGCAGAAAGTACTTCTAAAATTTTATGTTTCAGGAGACAAAAAGAAGCAAAAATACATTCCGCTTGACATGCATGCGGGTTTTGATGTGTTCTGCGGTTGGCAATACTGTGGATTTTCTCAGTGTCTGCGATGTAAGCAGCTCGACGGTTGAGGCAAGACTGGCACAGAAGATTCTGAGCTCAGTTCTCGCGCGGATTGATACATAAAATCTGCTGCAAACTTAGCTTGACGCTTTGCTTAGTGTTATCGTCCATCTATATATCACTACTACTCAAATTCAAATATTTGTTGCAAGATATGTCTGACAGTTTTAATTTAGCGTATACAGTTAATGTAATCATAAGGATTCTTCTGCTACAAGAAAATCATATTACACTATATAGTTATTTAATATTTTCCGGAAAATATTTCTTTTAGTTCTAATATTCGCTTTGTAAGCGACATTAATATGCAGTTAAAATTGTAGTTACAGGATTTCTCTTGCCAAAGAGGGAATGCTTACCATATCCACCAGCACCGCTGTCGAAATCGTGACTGGAGTAACCTCCGGCGTCATGATCCAACTCGATTCCATGATCTCCGTGACTGCTTCCACCACCAAATCCACCGTGACCATATTCTATCTCATCATGTCCTCCCAAACTACCTCCATGGGCACCACTGCTATGGTCTCCGTACCCACCGCTGCTAATGCCTTTGAATCCTCCACTGCTGTATCCACCGTGCCCTCCGCTACTTATTCCTTTGAATCCTCCAAACCCTCCACTGCCATAACCACCGTGTCCACCACTACTAATACCCTTGAAGCCTCCGCTGCTGTAGCCTCCGTGTCCTCCACTGCTTATACCTTTGAGGCCTCCAAACCCTCCACTGCTGTAACCTCCATGACCTCCACTGCTGTAGCCTCCATGCCCTCCACTGCTTAATCCCTTGAACCCTCCAAACCCACCGCTACTATATCCACCATGCCCTCCACTGGTTATTCCTTTAAAACCTCCACTTCCGTACCCGCCATGTCCTCCACTGCTAATTCCCTTGTGCCCTCCAAAACCTCCACTGCTGTAACCCCCATGCCCTCCAAGACTGATTCCTTTGATACTTCCTATTCCTCCACTTCCATACCCACCATGACCACCACTGCTTAGCCCTTTAAAGCCTCCAAACCCACCACTACTGTAACCCCCATGCCCTCCAAGACTGATTCCTTTATGACCTCCAAAACCTCCACTGCTGTACCCACCATGCCCTCCAAGACTGATTCCTTTATGACCTCCAAAACCTCCACTGCTGTATCCACTATGTCCTCCAAGACTGATTCCCTTTAAACTACTTAACCCTCCACTTCCATATCCACCATGACCACCACTGCTTATCCCCTTGAACCCTCCAAACCCTCCTCCACTGCTATAACCCCCATGCCCTCCACTGCTTATACCTTTGAGCCCTCCAAAACCTCCACTGCTGTACCCACCATGCCCTCCACTGCTGATGCCCTTGTACCCTCCAAAACCTCCGCTGCTGTAGCCACCATGCCCACCACTGCTATATCCCCCAAGGCCTCCGCCTCCAAGACTGTAGCTACTGCCTCCAAAACCTGCAAGACAACATCAAAATATTAGCAAAAAAAAAACTTTGATGTAAGTATAGTTATTGTTGCCCATGAGTGTGATTGTATTGGATACAACATTGGTACTGAATATAAAATAGGATAATAGTTACTAAATTGTACCAAAGAATCTCCTGCTATAAGATTTTTTGGATTAGCAAAGCCAACATTCGTCTGCTTCATGCTCAAGTAGGCTAGCGAGGGCTGCATCCCAACCCATGTGTTTCTACCGGAATTTAGCTAAAAGTGTTAAACCTATAGTTCTTCTTTTATATACAGGGTGTTCTGGAAAAAGCACATGAGTCACACTGAATCAAGTAAAGAAAATACTAGAAGTATAATTTTATATTGAGATGTGTAAAGTTTCTAAACAGTAATGCTCCAACATGTGTACATCATGTCTGTAATGTTTCCTACTTAAAGAATAAATAAAATGAACTACCTGCTGTAAAATTTCATTTTTTTAACCTAAGTGTATTTCCCCGCACAGCCTAGATATGTCCCTTTGTATAACTTCATAACGTATGTGATACGATTTGAACATGCACCAATCACTAAAACCTACAAAGCCACAAATCCAATCAGATGCTAGGAACAGTAAAACGTTCTGCATGCTTTGCACAATAAATTCTCAGACAAGTACCGTATCATTGCAGCTCTTTCATTACAATGTGCAAAATACATAACTACCAATACATTCTAATGCTAGTGTTTCTGAACTACAACACTACTGTTAGAACCTCCACCTCTACTGTTCTACTCTAGACCTGGTATCTGTGCTTTGTGAGTCTAGCCAGTCATGCTTACTGAGTCGAATCTCACTGTATGGGTGTCAAGGTTTTAGTATGCCATGTGGGTTCTATTCAAATTTCCTCTGCAGAAGTCCCAGCTATGTCGTTGTCAGTTCTTTTCAGGATAATTGTCACATGAAGGTGATATGGAAATTTACCGTGCATACCTCCCCCACCATGACCTGCATGCTTTTTACCGCCTCCATGCCCGTGCAAACCACCACCGGCGTGTTTTACCTCTAGCCAGTCATGTTTACCGAGTCGAATCATACTGTATGGGTGTGAAGCTTATTGTCTGCCATGTGCGTTCTCTTCAAATTTCCTCTGCAGAAGTCGCAGCTATGTCGTTGTCAGTTCTTTTCAGGATAATTGTCACATGGAGGTGATATGAAAACTTACCGTGCACAACTCCCCCACCATGACCTGCATGCTTTTTACCGCCTCCATGCCCGTGTAAACCACCACCGGCGTGTTTTACCTCATGCCCATGTCCTTTACCGTGTTGGTGACCTCCACCATGCAAGTGGTGGTGGTGATGGTGGTGATGATGGTGGTGTACCTTGTGACCTGAGAAAGTAAATCATCCTGCATTCAAGCATATCACAAAAAACATCTGTTTACACTGGGATTAGTAGTGAAAATGAGGAGTTACTTGTGTGTGGACAGGCCTCAAGTGATTAACTGTGAAAATTACTTCTAAAATTTAATACACTGCTGAAAACCAAAGCATACCAAACATAATGATATCCATCCACATATATCTAACAGAAAAATAAAGTCTGGTGTTAACTTACTCAGACATTTCGCCATTTTGCAAGAGCAAGTTTTGATTTATATATTTAAATACAGGTTTGTACAACGTCTCATGATCCTAGTTCTATTTTTTTGTAACTTGCTTCATCCTTTCTTACTATACACTTCATTGAAACTCAATCTGATGAACTAACGGTACTATTATAGTATGGGGGTGACACCTATAAATCATATATTTCGCACTTTTTTACATTGCTAACGTACTATTTTGGAATGCGGAACATTTCCTAAGGTGAAATAATGTATTTCTAACTAAGATAATGTCTATTTCTTACATTTACGAGTACTTAATGTTACTTGTTATTTCGATTCTGTAACACATTATGGCGGGCGATAGCGTACTGGTTCAGGGCACGTTGTGCGAGTGTTTTGTCGATTTATGCAGTGTTGCAACCTCGTTCACCGGAAAATACCTACTTTCGTGCCCGGATTTGAAATTATGCTAATACCTCGCAAACCATTGACGTTAGCCTCACAAACCATTCACGTTAGCCCCAAAAACCATTGACGTTAGCCACAAAAAACATTCACGTTAGCCCCAAAAAAACATTTTCCGTAAGGTTAGGTTAGGTTAAGTTAGGTTAGGCAAGCATAGTTAAAAAAAATTAAAATACTCGACATGTCATGTTCTAGTAAAAACACGGCGAGTTTGAAACACTGACTACAGGGAACATTGTGCTCTCATGCAGAAAGCAAATGGCGGCAGCAAAAACAGCGTGTCGGACAGAGATTTTCGCAAAAAACAACATGTATCCGCATTAAAATGGATCAAAACTACATTCACGAACTTCCACAACGCTACAGAAAATGATTTCCGTAAGTATTTTCTCCTGTAAATTTGGAGAAACCCATCACCCCTATACTATAATGTTACCGAACTAACTTCCATATCTGCATTCTTGCATAACAAACCCTTTGGTGAAAATCCATCAGGATACGACAGCAATTTCCCATATCCGACCCTCCTCCACGAACACACACATACACATTTTCAATGTATTACTACTCTCTGAAACCAAATACTACAAATCTTCTTTGTGATGTTTGTACATGATCTTGTACTAGAACAAAGATGTTCAGCTTTACTCTTTTGAATGTTGTGTAAATTAGTTCTAATACTTGCTTGTTCACAGAAATTAAGTTCAAAATAATTTTCAGCATTGAACCACCGAAGGAGAGGTCGCTTATACTAAAAGCAACAAAATGTTCGGAGTTCTCTACAGCCTCTCCAATGTAAGAAATGATGTGCAGTCTTCCCTAGGATTTGATTCGATTCTTACTTAGTGTCTCTTTTCTACCACTTTTGGCTACACGCGACGATGAGGATGAGTGATAATATGTTGAAATTGATGAGGGGACAAGGGTCGCAAAGAAAACCTATGCTCAGGCGGGGATTCGCACCCGGGACCCCTGACATCGAAGCGTACTGTGATAACCACTTCGCCACGAAGGTTGGCGGTTTGCTGATTACAAAGAATAACCTTGCACCACTGAAAGTAAACAACTTTCTACACATTTCTTGCTTTGTTTGTAACTTTCACACACAAAATTCTCCCCCCCCCCCAACCCGTGTTCATTTCAAGTTACGTAACACACTCTTGAAAAAGAGTACTTCAAATTGAGAAAGTAAACCATCTCTTTACTGTGTTCTTCCATTAAAACTTTCTCCAAATAGATCAGTTCAATTGCACCTAGTTGTCTTGGCAGCTGATTGAGAAACGTTCTCCTGTACCATCTTTTAAATTCCAAGCACCTTTGTTAGTTCCTCTTTCTTTTAAAGAAAAAGAAGGGCATGCACCTATCTGACAGCTGAACGTGACCAACCTTTAACAAGTTTTTGAAATGCGTCCCAAGAAATGGTGAAAGGGTCAGTTGACTAGGAACTTCAAACCGGATTATTGACAAGGAACTTTCTTCTCTACGTGCATGTATCCGACACACGAATACAGCTCTACTGTATGTTTCATACAGTAAATGGACGAGTCTCATGTACGAGGGTTGGAGCATAAGTCCTGCTACATCTCATTCGTGGGTAAGTTAAGGTAAGGCTCCACGTTATGGGCGCCACTATGCTACGACCCTGGGGGTGCGTACTTAAATGTTATTTACCACGGCTATAGAAATATCTTAATCTCAAGGGGAGAGGTTCTTTATTCGAGAATTCCAAACAAGAAAGCGTTTTATAGCCAAGAGGATATAGTTATATGCGGATCTATATTCTGAAAACTGTACACAATACAAAGAAAATATATAGCGAAGCTTGTATATACATTGAAATATATATATATATATATATATATATATATATATATATATATATGTATGTATGTATGCTGATTCCGAATTTACGTCGGTTATACTCTTCTTATAAATATATGTATAATTGAAAGGAAATCTTCTTCTTCTTTTCTTCCTTCTATTTTGGTAAAAGGCTTCTTCTTCCTTCCTATCTTTGATTTGGGAAAAGGCTTCTTCTTCTTTTCTATCGTTGATTAGTGAAAAGGCTTCTTCTTCTTTCTATTTTTGGAAAAGGCTTATTCTTCTAATTTTTTGTCCCTGCCTTTAAAGGGTAATCTCATTTTATTGCATGTATGCGCTCGTTTTCCCCGCTTCTTTGGCATTATACAAACGACACAAGCTATACTTATAGAAAGATTAGGGGCGACTAAACTGACAGTAGCGCCACCTCCTATGTAACGACCAAAAAGGGGAATAGCCCAGGATCGCTAACAGCAAAGCGCTGCCTATGGCCCAGTGCGTCTAATAAGAAGCGCAACCGTAAGTGCTTCGGGGCGTCTAATTTGGACACAGCGCCACCGAGGGACGGACAAATACAAAAGTTGACGATGTTCTCCTCATCAGAGGTATTAAATTAAATTTTGATCACTAGGATCAGAAAGGAGATACATTTCCGAATTCATTTGCTCACTTATTAACTTTCATAATTGTTTCATATACGAGCATATTCTTTATTTATCTTAATTGGCTATATACAACATTTCATTCACTCCTTCTATAATTTTTATACTCTTCCTTTATGTATTTTGCATTTACTATAATATATATAATCACTCTTCTCCGCTCCTAGTTTCTACAATGAACTCTGCTCTTCTTTATATGGCATGCTGCCATCTATCGTCGCTCTCGGGAAACATTTCTTCCTTGCATTTTTCATTGTGTCGTCGGAACTGGCACGTGACAGTCCTGGTAACTGTTTTTGTTTCCGCAAGAATGCAGGCAAAGCACAAAAATTCGAAATGTACAAATGGAAGAGGACACTGCATGGAAGTGAACAATACAGTTCATGTGTACCATTGGTAGGTAGGGAAATGACAAAAAAATCATTTACAAAATATCGTTCTATTCTCTGAAGGATTAATTGGAGTGTTCATAGGGCTCTTTGTTTGCGCAATTGCTCCAAAAGTTCCAAAAAAAAAAGCTCATGATTATAGTTCCCATTAATGTATTAATTCGTGCTAATTTTGTTTTACTATTTGGAAGAGGATTGCTCTAACTTTCTTGATAGTTGTACGGAGTGGTTATCACAGAGCGCTACATTCCAGGGGTGCCTGGTTCTAATCTCAGCCAGGACCTAAGTCTTCTTCATGAATGTACCTTCATCAATGTCATCATATCATCATCATATTCGCGTTTATCCGAAAGTGGAAGAAAAGCGAAGGTAAATAAACCAAATCAATCACTTTTCTGTGGTTGGGATCGCATTTCGAAATGTGGATGGATCCTGATTGTCTGTCTTGTATTTTTGTTATGTGGCGACCAGCTGCCAAGAAGAACCAAACCTTGCTTTCTCTCTCTCTCTCTCTCTCTCTCACTCTCTCTCACACACACACACACACACTTGATCCGAAATAAAAGCCATTTTTTGTTTCTCCGTCGTTTCTCTGCCACTCTGGCTAATCGCTAAGATGAGGATGAGTGATGATATGTTTGATTGATTGATTGAGATGGTGTTTTAAGTCCACTTTATGCACAGTAAGGCTAATTGGGACTCGACCTACAGTTTACAGTGGGCTCCGAACCACTATGTGCATCCACTGGGTATCGAACCCGAAACCCCTTGATTACAAGGCGACGGCGCTACCGCTGCGCCATAGGGGAGACCCCTAGTGATGATATGATCAGCGGCTTGCCCAAGAGGGGTTTTGTGTGGGCTATAACCCCACCATCCCTCTTTGACCCAGCATTCCAACAAAAACAACGTCGAAGGCAGGAAAAATGGCAAAATGAGGATGTGGCCTATTACTAAAAAATGTATACGTAACCCCCACTATCTAAAATCCTGGGAACGCCACTGGATGGGATGAAGGCCGCGTTCGAAAGGTTGAAGACCAGTCTTGGAGCTTGGGACTGTAAGCGAATGTCTTTCGAATAGCACTTCGACTGCAGGGCCTAATACGGTAAGTAGATAAAACTACGCACACATAGTTTTTATCGTGTCATAAACACTTGTCTTTCAACAGAGAAATCAAACAGCATTTCCAAAAGTAATTTTACTTTACATTTCCATACATTAGAAAAACTACAACTAACGTTTGGCTGACTTTCGACTTTCACAATTTCAAACAAGTGAACAACGAGTGCAGAAGGCTGGTAAAGAAGACTACACTCTCGCATGCAGCGCGCTAAGGACTCGATTGCTCGTTTACTGCAAGCTTTCGAGCTGCACTGGAGGTGGCGTCACTTCCGACAAGACCATACTTCAAGCTTTTTGGACCTTTTGGACAGAGCCTTAAACTCTCGAATAATATTAAACACCTAAATTCATGAACGTCCTAGGATTTTTAATTGACAGGTTGAGTTAGTTCACTTACAATTGTCCTGCGAGTATAAAGCGAATGCAAAGTTGAAAATTAAATAATTCCAACCATTTTTACAAAACAATCGAAACACGATGCATGCAATTAGGGGTGCAGGGACTTCTCGAACACCCTGTAGATAATTGACATACCCATCAACCTTATTGATTATTACCATAAAAGAGAAAGACCTTTCTGGGGGCGGCACGAGTCACGCCTTTCTCTTGTGCAGTAGCCAGGGGGAGTGGTGGGCTTGAACCCGAGCAATTGTTGGCATAAAATCGGCGAACAAAGAAAGCACTTTCCAGTTGGGACTTCCCCAGGTGCAAGAACGGATGCAATTCATTCCAACGGAAAGAAAAGCGCAAATGCTCACTTTCCATTGTGGGAGAAAACCTGTTATTACTGAAGGTGCAATGCCACGACGGAGTGACCATCTCGTTCCCCCGATCCGGTTCTTTGGCCCCCGACCCCTGGCAGCCTCCGAATCCACGTTGCCAACCTCCCGATAAGAAAAAGTGCTGTTTATTCTGTGAAATTATGCTAAACGCTGATAAATTATGCTATCATCTATATAATAATAATGAAGTACTATTATTATTGATAATTAGTAATAGTAATTTAATATTATAATTATTTTTCTGATAATTGTAATTTTAAATTATGCATCTACTTTTCGAGATGAGTTCAACATTGAACTAGAGAAAGTTTCAGATGATTCGTCCACTACAAAGTAGAACATTTGTTTTATTTGTGCCCCACAACTTTCTACCGATTTCTTGCCATGAAATGTTCCTCGGGAGGTAAACTGGGGAGATTTCTCCCTCCCAGAGAAGCAAGGTTGAAAATGATGATACATTTTCCCATTATGCAAACTCAGGATGCTATATGCCAAGAAAGCTCAAACTGTGCTAGGTTTAGTAACATTATGCTAGGGTTGGCATCACTGCTTCGAATGCACTTCTCTGCTCCTGACCGAGATTTCACTTGCAATTCTCTGCAGGGTTACCAGGGCGAACTTTCTGATGGAGAAGTGTAATGGCATTTCTATAGCAGGGGCGTCACCACTGGTTGGACTTAGGTGGGCAGAGCGCCCTTCTTCTGCCCGTAAATAACTACATGTGAAATTCTCAAACTCAACACCAATGTATTAAATGCACACACACACACACACACACACACACACAAATCTAGAAAGATGCAGGTCGTATTGAGGGGGTCCAGAGGGCCTGAAACCCCCTCTCAACAGACTTACCAAGTACTAAAATTAAGTAATGCCTTACTTACTACCCCCGAGGGGGGGGGGGGGGCTTTCTTGTGGATGCCCATAAAGCCTCACCAGTGGCGGCGATTGGGTTAAAAAAACTGGAGGAGGAAGGACAGTTCACTTTCCCTTGGTAGATACGGTTTAGCATAATCCGGGGCAAAGGGGGGCAACTGCTCCCCGCGTCCCCCCTGATCGCCGCCACTGAGCCTCACCCATCTTTCTGCAACTCTACAAATTTTCACAGAGTCAATTAGGACAGGAATTAAGGCAGAACTTAAATGAATGACGATAGGTGGCAGCACTGTGAAGCAAAGATTCTTCAACTTATTTTAGATGTAAATCAAACAGAATGAAAATAAATTCAGAACAAGATAATGATGAATTATTAAGAATATGTAAAGAAAACAATGACAATTTATGTGAAAGAGGGAGGAAAGTGATATTAACAATAAAGTTTAAGGACTCACTGAAGGTAAACTGAGGCAAGTTAACTAGGAGCCGGAGATCATTTTTTTGTTAATTGTCCCCTCAACTAGTACATTCCCCCAAAAATATCGAGTGTTAATATTTGTGAGTAAATTAGATATTGAATTCTCTGGTATGTTATGGTTTCATAAAGTGCCTCAGCAGTAGTGCTCAACCTTCGCGAGACATCATCTTTTTAAAGTTGATGCCCCGATTCCAAAAATTTTACTCGTAAATAACAATGTATTTTTTTTAACTGTGGAAGGTTGCATAATGTAGAACTGCACACTTTCTTTATGCCTGTCCGGATATTATTATAATAGAATAATTAAATGAAGAAGACTTAGGTGAGCAGGCCACGTGTCACGAATGGGAGAGGAAAGAAGAGTTTACAGGATTCTTGTTGGGAAACCTGATGGTAAGAGACCTGTAGGAAGGCCAAAACGAAGATGGAGGGATAACGTTGAGATGGATCTAAAGGAAATCGGCAAGGATGGAAAAGATTGGATTGATCTTGCCCAGGAGAGGGACACATGGAAGGCTTGTGTTGCTGCAGTCATAAACCTTCGGGTTTAAGAAGGCTAGAGAGTTAGTTAGTTACATTAAGTCTATTTGACTGATCATAGAAGAATCCATTATCCTGATACTGCATGCCTTCTGAGAGCTGATAAGAATTCTAAATAACTAAGGTGTACTCAGTGCAGCAATTTGATGGTATACAGGAAACCAAATACCAAGAACCCACGGGGTGCAAGGGGTGACCACATAAGCACCCAAATGCCAACATCACTTCCACGTAGTACACCCTAGACCGGTTGAAGACTAACAGGACACTAGCGTCTGGACTCACAGCAAGTATAATCCTCGGTGGGGCATGTGTAGGTAGTGTCGTCCATATACAGGGTGTTTCCGTGACCTTGACTGAAACTGGCAGGGTGGATGGAGACTGACCCAATATGAGATAAGGAACGCCGGTTCGGGAATGCGTCGTTAAAAAGTTATGAGCCAAAACTAGTTGGGGCTGCCTATGACAGTGGAATAAGACAATTGAAAGATGCGGTTTGTAGATTTAATACGGTCGTTCTTTACTACAGTGTATCGTAGCACTCTAGACGAAAACCTGTAGATAATGAAGAGGATCTCCTGGCAAGAATCTCTGCTGCCTGGGATATCGTCAGAATGACTCCAGGAATGTTACAGCGGATGCCACAGAGCTTCTTGCGACGCTGGGGCCGCCATTTCGAACACATACTGTAACGTTTTCGTCATAGAGTGCTACGATGTACTGTAGTCATGGGCGTCGCCAGAAATTTTTCTAGGGGGGGGGGTCGAATCGAAGATGTCGAGGCCACCCCTCCCCTCAAAAATATTGTGATACAGACCAGTGGCATATGCAGAAGTTTGTTAAACAGGGGTTCATTTTTAAAATTATTGCATTATCAGTATTTTAAATGATGTTATTATTATTATTACTACTAGTAGTAGCAGCAGTAATAGCAGTTTTAGTTTAGTTTTTCTTAGCATCCAAGAAGTTTATTATGTGAATAATATAGTACTTGTTACAACCAAGAATACATAATAGTTACTTCTAACATTAGTAGCAGTAGCAACAGCAGCAGCAAACGCAGAAGTATGAGAAGCTTCGGAACGTGTGAAAGTTACAAATTAACAGAGTTTCAGTGTTGCAAATTATGAAAGATTCGTACCAAATTCGATATCTCAAGACCATTTTTAAACAATGACGCAAAATGAGGCGAAATAAAGTGCTTCGTTTATAAATTACCATAAATGGAACAAAAAAGTAGATGGAAATTTCCAGGGGTGTCCACCTACCGGTTCGACCCCTCCCCCCTGCCGACGCGCATGAGTGCAGTAGGCCTTAACGTCTGTTTCAATCTACAAGCCGGGTCTTCAGTTGTCTTAAGCCCACATCACATGGAACTGGATCTCTAGTTGGCGCTGGACTGGCTACCAATTTACTAGTTTTCGTCCGTCTCACACTCATATTACATGTTGTTGTATGGCTAGTGACCCTGCTATGTATATGTAATCTTTCGGTGTGTAGTATATTTCATCATTTTAGTTTAGTTCTTCGTCTGAGGAAGACCCTGATACAGGGTCGAAACGTTACGTGTTAAGTGTTTTTATCTTAATAAACTGCCTTGGTCAGCAACTTATTGGTTTTAATATGGAAACAAGGCTTAATTATATTACAATACTTTACAATGTTTACTGCACACGTATGGAAGAATATTTTAGTTGTTTCAAATGTAAACACAGTGCACTCAGCATAAATGGTGTAACTCAACGCGCCTTTCATGCTGTATACGTTATACATTGCTGGAGTAACACTCGGAAACCACAGACAATACGCGTAACGCTCCTTTGCACACTCACAGATTATCTTCACATGGCGAAACTTTGTTTTGATTGGCTGTTCCACAGAATCCAGTCGAGAAAAGCAAGTAGCAATTAGAACATGTCCTATTCCTCCAAACCAGTCAAGCAGTCAGCCAGGCGGCCATGATTGCTACCTAAAAAGTTAGTTCAGCGCCAACTAGGGCATTCCTACTAGAAATCCAGTTCCGTGTGATAGGGGCTTTATTCCACTGTCATAGGCAGCCCCAACTAGTTTTGGCCCATAACTTTTTAACGACGAGTTTCCGAACAGGCGTTCCTTATCTCATATTGGTACTTGGGTCAGTCTCCACCGGCCCTGCCAGTTTCAATTAAGGTCACGGAAACACCCTGTATATTTGTCCCTTCATCATCATTCATCCTCATCTTCGCGATTAGACAATAGTAAGTAAAATAATCAACCAAGATAATCCTTTGTATCTCCTCACAAAAGCCGATAAATCAGTGGAGAATTACTTGACCTGGCAACCGTGATTCTGAAGGTCACAGATGGTCACTCCCCAACGTAAACTGACCGAGGAGAAAGGAAAAGCTTCCGCTCTCCTCATCACGATCACAGAAGAAGGTCAACTCATCTCTTCACAGGCTGAGAATCCGGAATAGCTGACTTGAATAGATCCGTGTCGCTTTCTACGAAGCATCTTAGTGCAAGAATCAAAGACTTTTGATATAGTATTTCCCTGAATCGTGTCCAAATATGAATTACCGCGGGCGTACTGCTTCCTAATCGAGTCAACGAGTCTTCCCACCTCTGGCGAATCTCTCTTTCGTAGCTAGGGCAGTGTTACCAGTTTTTTGTAATTACTTAAAGGGATACGTGTTTAATGATAGTGATAAGAAAATAGTCTTGAATTAAAATGATCACAGAGGCTCACGAGCAAGATGGATTGGAAAGCTGAGCTTCTACAATGTGGCTCTTTTGTGTGGCGTGGACTGTGTGTATACACACATAGTCGTCCAAAGGAAATTTTCCAGGGAGAAGAGTAAAAAGAAAAACTGACATGTGTCCGAAATTAAGCAGGTTATGCTACATGTCCAAATCTTAATAGAGGATATATTTTTACAGGATTTGAAGATATGTTTTCGACTTACCGGACAATTCACCCAAAAAGCTTCTACGTTTCAAAAGTCGCGCAACCCAAACTTTGAAAATTTATATCATGAAAACCGTAAGATATATTTACACAGCGTTTTTGGCATTATAAAGCCTCATCTATTGAGATATTTTTCAATGCTTAACATTATCAACTTATTCCATACAGAAAATTAAATAAATTAATAACTGGCGGAAGGCAGCGTTAACATTGTTACCAGAAATGCACTTTTGAGTGAGAAAACTATGTAAGAAATTATCGGAGAGTCATAATTAGACGTGTAATGAGTGATGCCATAATAATCTGACATTTGCAACCAAAAATGATCATGTACAGAATTTGATGCATTTATAACTGGCGATTTTATGGGTTGAGTGAAAAAGTGCCATTTTCGGCACATATCTCAGTAGCTGGCCACACGAGTAGGTCGAAATTTTGTCACCAGACGCATGAAAAATGTGCCTAAGTATTGTCCATACATGTACGTTTGGTTTGAGTTTGGTTTGAGATGCTGTTTTAAGTCCACTTTATGCACAGTAAGGCTAATCGGGACTGGACCTACAGTTTAAAGTGGGATCCGATCCACTTGTGTCTCCACCGGGTATCGAACCCGGGACCCCTTGATTACAAGGCAATGACGCTACCACTGCGCCATGGGGGAGGCCCAATACATGTACGTGAAAAATCAAAACATAATTTTGGGCCGAAATTTGACTATTAACTGTAAATTTCTCCGCACCTGGCAACCCTGCCATTCCAGCATAGCCGACGGGAGCTTGTTACGATAACGGCGAGTCGTAAATGCGGCTGCTACAAGTCTGCTTCTTTTTATTATTATTACAATTGGACATTAAGTGTTCCGATTAATTATTAATTTATTTAATTTGCTGTATGGAATAAATTGATAATGTTTAGCATTGAAAAATATCTTAATGGATGAGGCTTTATACTGCAGAAAACAGGTGTAAATATCTCTTACGGTTTTCATGATATAAATTTTCAAAGTTTGGGTTGCGCGATTTTTGAAACACTTTGTATATTGTCTCTACCGTGTATGCTTTGATCTGTACATTAGCGTCGCTTTCCTTCCACTTTCGGCTAATCGCGACGGTGAGGATGAGTATCAATCTTCTGTAATTGATGCATTGACTCGCAAGGAACACCCATGCCCAGGTCGGGATTCGAATCCGGGATCCTTAGACATTTGATTGATTTGGTTTATTTAACGTCGCATTCTTCCACCTTTGGCTAATCATGATGATGGTGAGTAGATGGTATTCGAGATTAAACCTAACAATAGACCTTTTAATTGACATTAATGGTTTTTTTATTCATTTTTGAGGGGTGACGCTATTGTTAATTAATCTAGCGCCACGTGTCGTGGGTGGAGGAGGAGATGAGTCATCGTTGACTCATGCACACGTGTGAGTTTGAAATTAATGGTTTTCCATTAGTGCACAAAAGATACTATTATGTATTCCGTTTTCGGCCTAAGATAACCCTATTAATGCGTTTCTGCCGGATATGAGTCATGGGTGCTTTATACAGACGTGGGAACTTGGAATTAATGGTTTTTCCATTAATGTACAAAAGACATTTTCGGCCTATTGTAAGGCGCCACGTCCGGCCATTTTAGCGTCGGTGGTGAGTCATATTTGGTATAATTAAGGATCCGTATTTACATGTATTCAACCGGTGCCGACGCGTTCGATCGGAGGTAGAAGATATTATAACACATGTTCGCTTTAAAGGCGAAGAAATTGAACGATGTAGCCTATATGCAAACGAAGTATGCGGACAGAAGATATGTTATTAATATTAACCTGTTACGGAAGAACCTGTTATGTGGTTGCATTCATCGGCACCCTCAAACCGCGAGCGTTCATGGACCCGGGAGGGGAAGAAAGGTTCTCCATTGTTACGGCCCTCATCGCTTGGCCTTTTTCCGAAGTTGAATGGAAGTCAAGTGTCGCCAAATTTTTACACACGAGTATTGATTTTCTTTGAGGTTCCAATTATATTTGGTGGAAGTAATCTACGCGGTATTTCTGCCGCCTTTCGTAACATTGCAAAGACTATTTGACCAAACCGTAAGGAATTTGGCTGAACTAGGAACATTCAGTTCCAGTATCTACAGGTTAAAGTGGATGCGATCCACTATTTGCCCTTATTTCGGGGTTGCGAACCACGGACCATTTGATTATGGACTTATAAACATCAGGATTCACGTAAAATTGTCCAGATGTTTTTACTGTTAGGGACAATATTTCGCATTTTTTGTGTATTTTTACTCAGAAAACGCTATTTGAACGATTCAAGCAAGAGTTCGCATGGCAATTTAGACACACAAACTGTGTTTCTTCAACTTTAGCTGAAATTTAGGTTTATTTTTTACTCTAATATCACAATTTCATCTATTCAGGCAACATTTTTTATTAAATTTTGGACTCACAAAGACATTTTTCAACTTTTAACTTGCTATTTTAAAAGTTTATTTCCATTTTTTACTCTAATATCACAATTTCATCTATTCTGGCAGGAGTGTTTATTGCAGTTTAGACTTGCAAAGATAATTTTTTCAACTTCATTTATTAACTTTTCTATTTATTGCCTTTTGTATCTTATATTTTTTAATTCTTAACTTTGAGTTTTGTTCTTTATTTAAAAAAATTCTCTAATCACTAAGGAAGAAGTACTTTTAAGTAAAACTGTGCCCACAAACTTTATTATTACTATTATTATTAGTATTATTATTATAATATTATTGTTTTTGTTTTGATGTAGTTGTTGAATCTTGTTGTTGTTGTTAGGGTTTATTGACTTCCACTACGGTATTTTTTGGTTTGGTTCGTAGGAAAGTTTGTTTATTTTAGAGTTTCCTCGGTATTTTCTTACTGCTAGGGTAGGTAAAGTTTCCTAAATATATGAGTAGGGTTCCATATATTCTTGTTCTTGCATGCTTTTCATATGATGTGATCACCACAACTCTCCATGTGCTTTTACTGCATGTTTCCATTTTATTGAGGCTTAGTGATTCCTAGAGCCACTTTATGCATGAGCTGAAAATTTTGATCTCAGATAATCGCCAATCTTATGTCAGAGTATTTTCGAGTATATTTTAGACTTATTATGGGGCAGTAGAATATCACGGCTTGCTTAATTTTTAAGTATGTTGCGCAGTTATTGTATTTTTGCTTTTGCTTACTAGATAAACTGTATGAAATGTTTAATATTTGTACTTTTTTTGCACTTATAAGAGACCAAACTTTTACTGTAACTAAAATTATTATGTCTCTAAGCACTGAAACCCCTTTACCAAGAGTACTATAACTGAATGTTTATTAATATTGTTTCTTTCTTCCCTTAAATATAACTACTTAACAATATAATGACAAATCTCAGGACAAGATGATGTTAGCAGATGACTACGTGGCTCTTAAGTCCACCGGCCAAACTTTTTTTACCATGCTATTTACCCTTATAGTCTTTTATTCGGGGTACGTTTCAAGTACTATTGACTTTTTGAGTGTTTGATTAACACCAGGGGTTATTTGTATCTGTTATGCTGTATTATTTGAGGCTTCTTTTTTATTCTACAATCACTATATGTCACTGAGAACTAAATTCCACTGACTGAAGCTTAAAGCTTAGGCTCTACAGCATGTTGAATGGTTAAGCACTGGTCAATATGAATTTTACAGAGGCTAGTAGGAGGCATAGGAACACACGCCAGAGCCTTATTAGCGTGCAAGAAGCACTTTCAGGGAGTACTACGAGGAAACGAAGTTGATTTTTTGAGTGCTTTACCAGTTACACAGCCAATATTTGCTATTTCAAGTAACTACATGTACTAGAACATTTTACTGCCCAACACTAACTAGACTTCAATTTATACTTTATTAGGTGCTAAATGTAGCAAGAACACTGATTGTACATATTTTTGAGAATCCAACTATATCAGGATTTTTTCTATGTAAGTATATTTTTATTGATTACTAACTTTAACAGACCAATCAGGAAGACGCCAAAATTCACTAAACTTAGCACTATAGTGTAGGTGATTGCATGAAAAGTAGAAATTATAACAACCACAAGATTTCGCTTTTTTTGCTTTTGTGACTAATCGTGACGCTGAGGATGAATGGATGGCCAAAAATTTTAAGGACTGGATGTATTTTACCACTACAGACGCCTATGTAGAAACACTAGAGTACTGTTAGCTTTCAAAATTGAGGTTATACTGTACTGTTTCTTAAATATTTCGTATTTGGCACGCTTAACAAGTTACACTTATAACCATTTCAGGACAAATATTGCTAAAACTCTCAAATTAATGTGTACAAGTTGATATTTCTGCTATCAGAGGAATTAACAACCCTATTTTACAAACAAAGGGTATTGTTTACACTTTATTTACTTCAATCTGAGACTAATATTTTACAGTAATTGAATCATTCAGCCCTAGTCAATATTTTACTGCATCAGAAAGTTTGTTATTAATCTAATAAGTATGCTATTTTGTGCTATTCTAACGCAAACGTTGTTTAATTCACTGGTTATAATGCAAACGTTTGCACATTTTCTGATATATTCACTACCTTCAAACCAAACAATTGTACTTATTTAGCGCATTTCATTTATATTTCTTGTAATTAACTTATGTTTCTTATAATTAACAAACTAAAGTAATTACTTTGGCATGTTAAAAACCTTATCTTTTACTATTTCCTATTCTATCAGGTTCTATATTGCTGTTTGTATCAATTTATGTAAGACCACACTCTGGTAAATGCACATATATTCTCTTTTATACACTCGCAGGCACGCTACACACACCCACACCCACACCCACACACACACACACCCACACACACACACACACACACACACACACACACACACACACACACACACACATTTACACACTTATACGAACATACATCTGACGTTTTTCAATATTTTGCTATGAAGTTTGCATCCACGCTATTCAAACAAGGGCAGGCAATGTAGTATTTATGAGTATTAGTAATCCCAAAGTGGTGTTTTTGGTTTCCAAGTTCAGATGAGAGTCTGCTGTGTGCCTTTTGCAGGGGATTGCATGTGAAGTGTATGCATATTGAGCATTATTGAGTGTGTATGCTTCCAAGTTTTGCTGTTATTTTCCTATAATTCTGCGAGACTGTAGAGAGTTCTCCCTTTTCAAGCAGTTTTCTTTCATTGATTGGATACTTTTTGGGAACTTAGCAGTTTTTTATGTTATGAAGCAGATTGTTGTAGAATATTTTGCATGGTCTTTTGTGATATTGAGGGGGTGCTGTAATGGTAGTAAGTATCTTTCCTTTTTGTGTTGATGTTCTTGTGTAGGTTTCCTATTTTCGGTCAAGTTGCAGTACTTAGAATAATTGCTATTGTCTTATTGATCTACGAAGCTCCTTTGAATAATCATTTGCAGGTGACCCTAAACTCCACGCTGTACTTTGTTCTGGGAGCTATCTTTTGAAGCCTTGGCATTCTGCTAGTACAGTATTATTATCGTAGAGGTAAATTAGTTCATGAAAATATGTATTTTTCTGATTAACTATAGTCGCTTAGTTGTTCTAGCAGGTATAAGTAGTTACTACTGATGTTGTTAATTTTCTATTCGCAGGGGCTATGTATGATGTAGCGTATTTGTGTTGGCTGTCCCTTTTATTCCTATGTTGTTGAGTTTCTCCATAAGCATGTCCTGTTTTACTCTATTCTAGGCCTTGTTGCTGCTAGATATCTGAGGTATGTTGCTGGTTCATATCTGAGTTAGCTTGTTTGACTAGCTATTATTTTTGCTATGACTGTGGCTATTGATGTCCCTTTCTGAATTCCATGTTGGTTTCTGTTTATCCTTGTTGCTGCTTGTTATCTGAGTTAGGTTGTTTGACTTCAGGACTATCCTTTTTTAACTTTATTGTTGATTGCTGTTTTGTTTATTTCCTTATTTGTTTTTATTTGTTTACTGAATCTATTTGTTTTGTGTCTTGTAATATTACAAAATTATTTTTAAAAATTGATATTTATCAACATACTTGTATATTTCTTGTTCAGTATTTGTCAAAGTTTAATTTATTTTGTCCGCTATTTTTAGCAAGTAACACTATTTTGAAATTTAATATATAAATTCATGAAAATTTACTCTAATTTTATATCAACTAACATATTTATTTTAACAACAATAACAAAATTGTACAAAAGTTCAAATAGCAGAAGAATTGTACTCTTAAATTTTTAACTTTGAAAGAATAGTATTTTTAAAACATTAACTTTGAAAAAATTGTACTTTTAAAACATTAACTTTGTAAAAATTGTACTTTTAAAACATTAACTTTGAAAAAATTGTACTTTTAAAACATTAACTTTGAAAAAATTGTACTTTTACACCAGAAATAATCAAATATATGTGAAAGGAGGGGAAGATCTGTTGCTCAGAATAATAAATGTAGGATGGAAGGAAAATAATTTTGTAATATTACAAGACACAAAACAAATAGATTCAGTAAACAAATAAAAACAAATAAGGAAATAAACAAAACAGCAATCAACAATAAAGTTAAAAAAGGATAGTCCTGAAGTCAAACAACCTAACTCAGATAACAAGCAGCAACAAGGATAAACAGAAACCAACATGGAATTCAGAAAGGGACATCAATAGCCACAGTCATAGCAAAAATAATAGCTAGTCAAACAAGCTAACTCAGATATGAACCAGCAACATACCTCAGATATCTAGCAGCAACAAGGCCTAGAATAGAGTAAAACAGGACATGCTTATGGAGAAACTCAACAACATAGGAATAAAAGGGACAGCCAACACAAATACGCTACATCATACATAGCCCCTGCGAATAGAAAATTAACAACATCAGTAGTAACTACTTATACCTGCTAGAACAACTAAGCGACTATAGTTAATCAGAAAAATACATATTTTCATGAACTAATTTACCTCTACGATAATAATACTGTACTAGCAGAATGCCAAGGCTTCAAAAGATAGCTCCCAGAACAAAGTACAGCGTGGAGTTTAGGGTCACCTGCAAATGATTATTCAAAGGAGCTTCGTAGATCAATAAGACAATAGCAATTATTCTAAGTACTGCAACTTGACCGAAAATAGGAAACCTACACAAGAACATCAACACAAAAAGGAAAGATACTTACTACCATTACAGCACCCCCTCAATATCACAAAAGACCATGCAAAATATTCTACAACAATCTGCTTCATAACATAAAAAACTGCTAAGTTCCCAAAAAGTATCCAATCAATGAAAGAAAACTGCTTGAAAAGGGAGAACTCTCTACAGTCTCGCAGAATTATAGGAAAATAACAGCAAAACTTGGAAGCATACACACTCAATAATGCTCAATATGCATACACTTCACATGCAATCCCCTGCAAAAGGCACACAGCAGACTCTCATCTGAACTTGGAAACCAAAAACACCACTTTGGGATTACTAATACTCATAAATACTACATTGCCTGCCCTTGTTTGAATAGCGTGGATGCAAACTTCATAGCAAAATATTGAAAAACGTCAGATGTATGTTCGTATAAGTGTGTAAATGTGTGTGTGTGTGTGTGTGTGTGTGTGTGTGTGTGTGTGTGTGTGTGTGTGGGTGTGTGTGTGTGTGGGTGTGGGTGTGGGTGTGTGTAGCGTGCCTGCGAGTGTATAAAAGAGAATATATGTGCATTTACCAGAGTGTGGTCTTACATAAATTGATACAAACAGCAATATAGAACCTGATAGAATAGGAAATAGTAAAAGATAAGGTTTTTAACATGCCAAAGTAATTACTTTAGTTTGTTAATTATAAGAAACATAAGTTAATTACAAGAAATATAAATGAAATGCGCTAAATAAGTACAATTGTTTGGTTTGAAGGTAGTGAATATATCAGAAAATGTGCAAACGTTTGCATTATAACCAGTGAATTAAACAACGTTTGCGTTAGAATAGCACAAAATAGCATACTTATTAGATTAATAACAAACTTTCTGATGCAGTAAAATATTGACTAGGGCTGAATGATTCAATTACTGTAAAATATTAGTCTCAGATTGAAGTAAATAAAGTGTAAACAATACCCTTTGTTTGTAAAATAGGGTTGTTAATTCCTCTGATAGCAGAAATATCAACTTGTACACATTAATTTGAGAGTTTTAGCAATATTTGTCCTGAAATGGTTATAAGTGTAACTTGTTAAGCGTGCCAAATACGAAATATTTAAGAAACAGTACAGTATAACCTCAATTTTGAAAGCTAACAGTACTCTAGTGTTTCTACATAGGCGTCTGTAGTGGTAAAATACATCCAGTCCTTAAAATTTTTGGCCATCCATTCATCCTCAGCGTCACGATTAGTCACAAAAGCAAAAAAAGCGAAATCTTGTGGTTGTTATAATTTCTACTTTTCATGCAATCACCTACACTATAGTGCTAAGTTTAGTGAATTTTGGCGTCTTCCTGATTGGTCTGTTAAAGTTAGTAATCAATAAAAATATACTTACATAGAAAAAATCCTGATATAGTTGGATTCTCAAAAATATGTACAATCAGTGTTCTTGCTACATTTAGCACCTAATAAAGTATAAATTGAAGTCTAGTTAGTGTTGGGCAGTAAAATGTTCTAGTACATGTAGTTACTTGAAATAGCAAATATTGGCTGTGTAACTGGTAAAGCACTCAAAAAATCAACTTCGTTTCCTCGTAGTACTCCCTGAAAGTGCTTCTTGCACGCTAATAAGGCTCTGGCGTGTGTTCCTATGCCTCCTACTAGCCTCTGTAAAATTCATATTGACCAGTGCTTAACCATTCAACATGCTGTAGAGCCTAAGCTTTAAGCTTCAGTCAGTGGAATTTAGTTCTCAGTGACATATAGTGATTGTAGAATAAAAAAGAAGCCTCAAATAATACAGCATAACAGATACAAATAACCCCTGGTGTTAATCAAACACTCAAAAAGTCAATAGTACTTGAAACGTACCCCGAATAAAAGACTATAAGGGTAAATAGCATGGTAAAAAAAGTTTGGCCGGTGGACTTAAGAGCCACGTAGTCATCTGCTAACATCATCTTGTCCTGAGATTTGTCATTATATTGTTAAGTAGTTATATTTAAGGGAAGAAAGAAACAATATTAATAAACATTCAGTTATAGTACTCTTGGTAAAGGGGTTTCAGTGCTTAGAGACATAATAATTTTAGTTACAGTAAAAGTTTGGTCTCTTATAAGTGCAAAAAAAGTACAAATATTAAACATTTCATACAGTTTATCTAGTAAGCAAAAGCAAAAATACAATAACTGCGCAACATACTTAAAAATTAAGCAAGCCGTGATATTCTACTGCCCCATAATAAGTCTAAAATATACTCGAAAATACTCTGACATAAGATTGGCGATTATCTGAGATCAAAATTTTCAGCTCATGCATAAAGTGGCTCTAGGAATCACTAAGCCTCAATAAAATGGAAACATGCAGTAAAAGCACATGGAGAGTTGTGGTGATCACATCATATGAAAAGCATGCAAGAACAAGAATATATGGAACCCTACTCATATATTTAGGAAACTTTACCTACCCTAGCAGTAAGAAAATACCGAGGAAACTCTAAAATAAACAAACTTTCCTACGAACCAAACCAAAAAATACCGTAGTGGAAGTCAATAAACCCTAACAACAACAACAAGATTCAACAACTACATCAAAACAAAAACAATAATATTATAATAATAATACTAATAATAATAGTAATAATAAAGTTTGTGGGCACAGTTTTACTTAAAAGTACTTCTTCCTTAGTGATTAGAGAATTTTTTTAAATAAAGAACAAAACTCAAAGTTAAGAATTAAAAAATATAAGATACAAAAGGCAATAAATAGAAAAGTTAATAAATGAAGTTGAAAAAATTATCTTTGCAAGTCTAAACTGCAATAAACACTCCTGCCAGAATAGATGAAATTGTGATATTAGAGTAAAAAATGGAAATAAACTTTTAAAATAGCAAGTTAAAAGTTGAAAAATGTCTTTGTGAGTCCAAAATTTAATAAAAAATGTTGCCTGAATAGATGAAATTGTGATATTAGAGTAAAAAATAAACCTAAATTTCAGCTAAAGTTGAAGAAACACAGTTTGTGTGTCTAAATTGCCATGCGAACTCTTGCTTGAATCGTTCAAATAGCGTTTTCTGAGTAAAAATACACAAAAAATGCGAAATATTGTCCCTAACAGTAAAAACATCTGGACAATTTTACGTGAATCCTGATGTTTATAAGTCCATAATCAAATGGTCCGTGGTTCGCAACCCCGAAATAAGGGCAAATAGTGGATCGCATCCACTTTAACCTGTAGATACTGGAACTGAATGTTCCTAGTTCAGCCAAATTCCTTACGGTTTGGTCAAATAGTCTTTGCAATGTTACGAAAGGCGGCAGAAATACCGCGTAGATTACTTCCACCAAATATAATTGGAACCTCAAAGAAAATCAATACTCGTGTGTAAAAATTTGGCGACACTTGACTTCCATTCAACTTCGGAAAAAGGCCAAGCGATGAGGGCCGTAACAATGGAGAACCTTTCTTCCCCTCCCGGGTCCATGAACGCTCGCGGTTTGAGGGTGCCGATGAATGCAACCACATAACAGGTTCTTCCGTAACAGGTTAATATTAATAACATATCTTCTGTCCGCATACTTCGTTTGCATATAGGCTACATCGTTCAATTTCTTCGCCTTTAAAGCGAACATGTGTTATAATATCTTCTACCTCCGATCGAACGCGTCGGCACCGGTTGAATACATGTAAATACGGATCCTTAATTATACCAAATATGACTCACCACCGACGCTAAAATGGCCGGACGTGGCGCCTTACAATAGGCCGAAAATGTCTTTTGTACATTAATGGAAAAACCATTAATTCCAAGTTCCCACGTCTGTATAAAGCACCCATGACTCATATCCGGCAGAAACGCATTAATAGGGTTATCTTAGGCCGAAAACGGAATACATAATAGTATCTTTTGTGCACTAATGGAAAACCATTAATTTCAAACTCACACGTGTGCATGAGTCAACGATGACTCATCTCCTCCTCCACCCACGACACGTGGCGCTAGATTAATTAACAATAGCGTCACCCCTCAAAAATGAATAAAAAAACCATTAATGTCAATTAAAAGGTCTATTGTTAGGTTTAATCTCGAATACCATCTACTATGGTGATTAGTGGTATTAAGTTGAGACAAACACACATGGATGGCAGAAGCCTCACAGAGGATTAAATTCCATCTCACAACCGTTCGTACAATAAAAGCACAAATCATACCGGGGAAGCAAGGAATTAAAGTTCATAATAGTTTGTTAGAAGATTTCAGAAAAGATAATAAAACTAAATTTAGAATTAAAGTAAAGACATTGCTAACGAAAAATTTGTTCTGCAGTGCAGAACATTCTTTCCCCCATACACCTTATCTGATATATAAATAAAATTGATATATAATTTATATAATTAGTACAATTGAACTGGTCGCAACCGAATTGAACACACTTTAGATCCAGGATTGCGTACAAATCTCACTGACCTGTTTTGCGCACAGATTTTGATCGAACGTTGCCACTTTGATAGCTTTAAAGTCTGTGCCCAAAACTGTTTTTTTTTTCTTTAGACAAGAAGTGAGAGAGAAATTAGAAATAAAATAGTAAATCTCTTAAGGATTAAATAAAAAATATAATTTGACCAGTAAATGTAGCAAGTCAAGATATAATTTTCATACCAATTTACTCAAACTCAAAAGTTAGGTTAGGTTAGGGTAATGACTGCACAACAAACACTTCTGTCAATCGAAGCTCGTGACCTTCGGTATAAATACAGAGATACACCGACCATTACAGTCTAGTCCACCAATCAGGTTCATCCTCTATGCCTATCTAATGCTACTCTTCCAGCGAAAACACGTGGAAGTCCACACACACACACACAAACAAACACAACAGAAGTGAAAACGGATTGAGAACATTTGGTAACAGTTCCATACATCGGAGAGACACATTTCTTCATTTTTACAGAAGAAACTACTTACGGAAATGAGTTTATCTAAGGTTTCCAACGTTAGTCGAGGTGTTTTCTTTCATCGTGGTATCTATTTGACCGGGAAATCATGTCAGTGTTTCCAATCCCCCCCCTTTTTTTTAACTATGCATAACCTTATCAGAATGGTTCGTGGATCTATCCGTCAGCTACCCGTGCATAATGTACAATTTGCACACGTGACGAACACGATAATAGGTATTTTTCGATTAAGAAGGTTGGAAAACACTGATATTCGAAAACAAAAGAAGCGATATCATTCGCAAATTAAGCGATATCGCACCGTTACTTGCGTTTGGTAGCACTTACAAAAATGCGTTATTTTAGTAGAAAAACTTGTTTGTCTTCGTGTAAAAAGCATAATGGCACCATGAACTATGTTCCACAATACACAATTGACGAACCATGCGAGACACAAAATATCCGATTTTAATGTATCTCCGATCTATGAAACTGGTACCGAACGTTTTACATCTGACAACATCGTCTCATTTTTTTGTGCACAACCCTGTACATTGTGACAGCTTGTCAACGGCTTATCAGGTACCACTGATAAAACCGGAAAAGTGTGCGCAATCCGGCTGTAACAATATAACTGATATAATTCCCAAACATTGAAATAGTGATTGATTAGACTTGGTTTATTTTACTTCGCTTTTCTGCTACTTTTGGCCAATTGCGAAGATGATGATGAGTAATGATATGATGAAATTGATGAAAGGACACTCTCACTCCTTCATTTATCTTTTAAAATGTACCTTTTTTGCTATGCGTTGGGTCCTTGTCTAACATCGACATGCTTTAAATATCTGACCGTGACTTAGCCGATCACAATTTTCAATACTACCCTACCATTAAAATAACGACACACTTCCAACACAATCCTGTTATTGCTACTGAAGACGTTCCTGTCTAGAAAATAACGATACTTTAGAGTCCACCACGTGCGTATACAACTAGTTTGAAAAGTGGCACATGACGTCAATTCTTTTTAGTAAGTTTTTCTTCTTTTGTAGGGAACGGAAAGCTACTTTCTGAAGACCATTTAGAACCATAATGATCTATCTCACAGTTGCTTCGATTCTGCGAAACGCTTTCCAGTTCTGGAGAGCAAATTGACACTTTCTCTTCTCCAAAGTAATCTCTCTCTTCGCCAAAGTAATTTCCTGTGTTCAATCAGCAGTTTATTCACAAAGTGTGTGTGGTGGGACTCTTAAGAGAAATTCGAAGGGGAATCTACACAATGGTTGCCGACATATAATTCCATGGGATTAAATAGGATTGTTTCCTCGTTAAGTTATATGAGATTAGATGTAATTGGCTGGCGGGATGACTGTAATTGTGGCTTCTTGGGGACCTAATTGGAGTTAAGTGGTGGCCTTGATGCACCTAACGGTCTTTGTTTCTTTGCCCTTCTCTTTCACGTTTTAATTGTTGCTTCCTTTCGTCGCCTCGGTGGCCGAGTGCCTTGTGTGTTGATCTCGCACCATCGATGGTTCTCGGTTCGAGTCCTGGCGTACGATGTTTCATCAATTTCATCCAATCATTCTTGCGATTAACGAAAACCTAAGATAGATAATAACTATACAAAGAAATGTTCCACTTTCATTCTGATTTGATTTGTATTTGTGTATTTTACTTCGCTATTACGCCACTTTCGGTTAATCGCGAAGATGAGGATGACTGGTGATGAGACGGATCACAAACAAAACTAGACAGTACATACATGCCACGCACGAGCCCCAGGGAGGATTATACTGGCCGAGGGTACAGGGGACCATAGCCTCGTTCTCCTGCAAGACTGCAATTTACGGGATGTATTGCGTGGAAGCGAGGTTGACTTTAGGGTGTCTTTGCAGGAGGTCATCCTTTCACCCCGAGTTCCCCTTTCTAGATTTACCCAAATGTCAACACCTCTTCCACGGGCTCACAGCTCCGGATCCGTTTGGCCATCCCACATGAGCGCTTCTTTGGAAAGCAAGAATGTGTTTATAACATATTGTTACCTGCTAATATATATATATATATATATATATATATATATATATATATATATATATATATATAGTGTGTGTGTGTGTGCGTGCGCGATTTGTAACTAATACACTTACATTTATAGTCTTACACTTTGTAATTATATAACACTGCATATATTATAATGTTTTATTTTAATTTTTAAAACTGTAACTGTAGAACAATTGTATAATTTTTGTATAACATTTCTATCTTGTTAAATGTGTTAAAGGTTTCATCCTGGAATGGAATGTCTCACATTTATGTGTGTTTCCATTTCCAATACATTGGAATGAATACATATTCGTTTCAATGGCATTTACAAAATCACCTCTGACATTTTATGTTAAACAAGCAAGATTATTTTTTGTGCACGAGTGTGTTAGCCGATGCGTAGCGAAGTCTTTTAGGAACGACACTTGAAAAAATATCTTTCTTGTAGGACTAACTAATGAAAAATTTCTTTGTAATGGAATAGCATGATACCTTTTAAGGTGTGGTAATATTATAATGGGATTGAGATACGAAACTCTCGGATCCGGATCAACCAATCAAATTACTACTAACGTCCTTTTATTATTAGTACAGAGTCGACAATAAAAGTTGGTACGAGGTACAGTCATACATAGAGATTTCTATAAAAGGTTGAGAATAGAATCCGGCGTCAACCGCACTCTCACTCTCTTGAGGCTAATATCACCTCTTCTTTACTATGCACGACTCCATATGGAACCAGTAACAACAAAAATTACATCACTTGGGGGGGGGGGGGAATGCCGAAACTAGCTTGTTAACTCAGAAACAGAATCTGCTGGTTACAAATATAAATGATGACCATACGCCTATGACTATCAAAAGCACATAAATATCTAAGAGCAATCACTGTCATGCCGATAACTCGAAACTAATCAAAGCAGAGGAATAAAATTAATTAATTTTCGATTATTGGAGCGAAATAAGAGATGTAATTTTAATGTTAAAGTATTTCCGAAACGAGTCGAGATGTAAGTGTGAAATTTAACGAATTGGAATGCAGAATATCAATTAGGCGAGCCGTTCTTATTTACGATTGGACATTTCATTCGGAAGACACACAACAACATCTAGAACTGCAACATCCGTCCTAAATCTGTCCGAGTCATATTTGGTACAGAATTATGTAAAGTACACGAACTAACTAATAGTTTCAATGATCTTCTGATGGCGAAGCGGCCAATAGGAATAAACCTAACGCTTACCGTGAACAGGTGGTTCTCCAGAGTTGAAACTCAGGATCCCTAGGAAGGTTAACGCCAAGAGCGATTGCTACAAGAAAAGGAAACACAATTAGCCACACACAAAATACAAGATATGAAATATGCTAAAATTAAGTATACTAAATAGAAATATGAGGCCTGGTTCGATTCGCTGTGGAGGATCAAAATGTTGGTGCTGGCCCAGCATCGTGAGGGTAACTCGGAAGCTACTTGAAAGCAAACTTAAAGGATTCGGGTCTCGACGAAAACAGCTGCGATGGTACTCGATGCGCTGACATCGCGTCAACCAATGAAAAGCCGCTTGCCTTGGTCTTTCAACGGTTGGTTGATTTGGTGTTTTAAGTCCACTTTATGCACGGTACTCGACCTACAGTTTAAAGTGGGATCCGAACCACTATGTACCTCCACCCAGGGCCGGATTGAGACAAAATTGAGCATGATGCTTGAAATCTTAGGTGAACAATAAACACAACGACGTTATAGTTACGTCACAGAGCAAAGAATAATAGTAACTGTATAATAAGTAACGCTGTGTCTAGGCGTCCGAAATTGGGGCTCCAAATTTCATTCTAATATTAATTTTCAGGTTAATATAGCAAAAAAAACTGTTCAAACTTTTGGAAAATTCTCGTCTGTTTTCATCTGGGCCTATTTCAGGAATAGGCCTAAATCTGCAGCATCAATAGCACCCACCTTAATCCGGCCCTGCCTTCACCGGGTATCGAATGCGGAACTCCTTGATTACAAGGCGAAAACGCTAGATCTTTTAAGGGCTGTTGAGTCGCTGAGTTTAATGCAATAAATTAAAGATATACTAGTTTATGGATCGTGACTCTCACCATGATAAATGGTAATCGTAGTAAGAAAGTCGCTGGATTCAGCACTAGCTTCTAAAGTGGACTTAAAAAACTTAACTTATACTACTGTCGTATTAAAAATTATAGATACTTGAGTTTGGACTCCAATTAAAAACTAGCCAGTAAACCTATACAAAAAGAAGTTACATCAAAATTTAGATCATTCAATTCTGCGTTAATCTATGCTAACCATTTCTTTTAAAGAATAGAATAGAATGGTCTTAATTTAAGCAGGAGTATTTCGTCCTCATGGGCCGTTCATACAACCAACCCTTTGTCAGAGATAACAACACAATGACCATACAATTAAAATAATGTAAAGATTATACAATGATAAAATAATTAATACGGTCCAGGTATTAAGCGTATGGCTACAAGGCATGGTCTTCACGGCCAGAAGAAGAGAAATCATAAGCAGAAGTATTCTGTGTGTATTCTTGCTGTATCAGGATTCAATGTACTTGAATGTTTCGGACATAACGTCCAGTTTCTATTAAATATGTTAATTGTTCACCATCTGGTTTTTATCTTGTGCAACTTATATTAATTTACATTACCATGTCCTTCACTCCGAACCTATCAATAATACATTGAATTAATTAGTATGTATACTGTGGAGTAAAGGTAAGTAATAAGTCATCAGTAGTGTGTGTGTGTGTGTATCTTAGGTATGCATTTTATGGCACGTAAGTGCAGGTGCAATTATTAAGATATGTGGTTAATGTAGTTTGTTGGGACAATAGTAAGTTCCTTAGTTTTTTCTTAAAACATTGGTGGCAAATAATGTTAGTCAATGATGCAGGCAGTTTGTTCCATTCCCTAATCCCTATAACAATGCACTTGTTATATGTTGCGGTTTTATGCTTGGGAATTTTTATATTGTGTTTCTTGTGGATATCATGTTCGACCAATGAATATGCCTTCTATTTGTTATCGTCGTGAGAACAAAAAAGTGCATTTTTATTTAGTCTTGAGACGGTCGCTCTCTTTGAAATTCTATAAATAAAAAACGGGTTGTTCGATCGTGATGGAATTTCAGTACGGTGCAGGCAGAAAGGTTTCAAACACAATTCTAAATTTTTAGATTTTTGAAATTTGTCAAAAAACCGTTCTTGTCAATTTTGCGAGACAGCTTTTTCTTGGTATTGGGTAGTACTACAAATACATACAATATTGGTCCTCTTTTGAAGTTCGTTGCATCTGTTTTTAAAATTCATTATCAGTGTCAATTCACATTGTGAAACCGATTTTATTCAACGGAGTATAGATGCACCTGGAACGTGACCACACAGCCCGCAGTTTCCACGGTTCAACGGACATTGCTGTGTGCAGATTAATGCAGAATTGAATAAGCTAAATTTTGATGTAACTCGTTTCTATGTAGGTCTACTGGTTAATTTTTATTTGTAGTCCAAACTCGAGTATGTATAATTTTTAATCCGACAGTACAACAGTTTGCGTGCTGCTTTCAGATCAACACAAGATGGGGGTGCTCTATGCAGGGTCGTTAAAGGTCCAGGAATTTTAAATAAATTCAATTCAGGTCCAGGAGAGAAAATCTGCACGCATAAATAGGTTCTGAACCGTAAAGAACCTTTTTATCTGTAAAGTATTTAAAAATCGGTCCAGGAACCTTTCTTCCGGATCAATTTAAATTCTGTCCAGGAACAGTTCTTTCCGGCTGAATTTAAAGTCGGTCCAGGAACTTTTTTTCTGATCAACTTAGACTAAATACGGTCCAGGGACCTTTCTTGCGAACGAATTTTAATTAGGTCCAGAACCCACTTTCCCGGATCAATTTAAATTCGGTCCAGGAACTTTTTTTCCGTATCAATTTAAATCCGGTCAAAGTTCCGTATTGAAATGAAACAATACGCAACTTGGAACTCGAATTTAAATTGTGCAAGTAAAAAGGTTCCGGTCCCGTTACGGAACCCAATTTGAGTTAAGGGTTCCTGGACTTTTAACAACCCTGGCTGTAGGAGTTTAGAGGTACTCACCCGGTGCATCGTGTCCGATCCTCTCGTACAGTGTCAGGAGCGTCCCGGTCGTAGTAGGGCACGTGGAAGAAAGGAAATCCAAGGCACGGGTGCCCTTGTTTCTCTTATATACGGTATGACCTGCGGATTACGCTCAGAAAATTCCCTCCTCCTCTCTCTGAGGGTGGGTCTAACATACATTTGAATGCAGGGGAAAGTGGACGGAGAGAGAGAGAGAGAGTGAAACGGAAGGAAGGAAAGATCTGAAAGGACGATACGATGACGTCTGCTGGAGGGCAACCAAGTGAGCGGAGATGTCAGAGCTCAAAAGAAAGAAGAAAAAAAAAGGAGTCGGTGTTTTAGTTTTCCACCGCTGAGTTTTTACAGAAAGAAATAAGAAAGCGAGCAGAAGGAAGAGTTATTTGCTAACTTGCGGCTGGTGACTTCATATATCCTTAAGCTTGTAAAAGTAAATTGCAACTCGTGCGTGTGCATCCAGGGAACATTCAACCCTTTCGTGCATGGCATTTCCTACAGAACGTGTTACGAACGAAGAAGAAGACAAATATTTACAGCGTAACATTCGTAAATTGTATTCAATTAGTACAAACAACACACAAAAAGAAAACTGGAAAAACCATCGAGTTTACTTGGGTTAAAGCACATAGTAATATTACAGGTATATTCCCATGTTGATGAGTGTACAAAGAAAGCAGTGTGTCTTCCAAATACAAATACGCAGTTACCATTCTATTATACTGATGAATGAAATGAAAATTTTGAATGGATGGTTTGATTCATGTCGACATGAACAGATCATACAGACCAACTGCTCAATTCAAGCCTCACAAACCATGGTTTCATCATGTCAGTGGTACAAGAAATGTAATTGTATTAGATAACAGGCTGAGATCGGGTCATTTATGTACTAAGCAACATTTATTCAGAAGAATAACGATTTGATTTTGGTGTTTTAAGTCCACTTTATGCACAGTAAGGATAATCGGGACTGGACCTACAGTTTAAAGTGGGATACGAACCACTATGTGCCTCTGTTGTATACCAATTGAACATATACGCCGGACTTGATCTGCGTCAGCAGGGAACGCCAGACCTGGTTATTGAACGTTGTTTGTCAACAGTCTGTGTATTGTTTCTCTCATGTATGTCTCAAAATCATAGCTGTTCTTCGTGACGAGACTTCTTTCATTTATACCAATATATAAGTTGTTGTACTTGTTCTGTTACTGTGTTCCTGAATTATACACTTTTGTTCGTGTTACAAATTCTGTCTTATTCTTAACTCCATTTCTTAGATAATCGAAGAACTGAAAGAACCCAAAACTGAACAGCCTCCACCGGATAACGAATAATAAGATATGTGAATGTGGCTGGGAAAGTGCAGACGAGCAACATATAACACCGGAATGCTCAAAACATAATACTATAGAGAGAATTTTATATACAGTAATTTAAAGGTTCAGTTTCCAATACATTTTACAAGTTGAGTTGTCAATTCAGATGTTCGGATGGGATATAAGTGTGTTAACATTTTTAAGAAAGTAACATACAATTGTAAAGGGGAACGTTTTTCTTTTTGAATCTAATCTCTGTGAAATAGAGGGAAAAGACGTGTATTGTTAATGAAAAATAATTATGTATATTTTATGTGGATAATGCACAAAAACGATTTAAAAGCTGCTAGGTCTAAAATAAAAGAACGAATGAATGAATTGTTGGTACCCAGTGGCGTGCCCAGGATTTTCGAAAGGTGCGGAGGGGCTATACGTATACTTTTTTTTAAAGTAGTCAGCGCAGTGGCAGTTGGGCCAGATGTTACAGTTCGGAGAGGAGAATGTCGGTCGGGTACTTCATCTCAGCGGGAATCGTTTCTAATCTACACTTCCACGAGTTTATGTAAATAATACATGGTAGGTACTATAAACAGAAACAAAGCTGACTTCCATAGTCTAGGTAGAGATTGGAGTTGTTCACGGCTGAAAGAAATGGTTACTATTGTATGTCGTTATCATAATGGCGACGTCAAACTGAACGATCACATGAGGAGTAAAGGGAATACACATATAAAGAAATATTCCCAAAAGGGAATTTTGTGTTCGATCCCCTTTTGAGGCAGAAATGGCTGGGATCCAAATTAAAACTGTAGGTCTAGTTCCGATTAGACTTACATGAGCATAAATTGGACGTTAAACTTTATTCTCGAGCCTGTTAAACTTTGTGATAACAGACAAAACATTTGAGTCTTAAAAAATATTAGGCCGAAAAACCTGGCAGCTGGGAGGGGTGATCTCCCCTATCGTCCTCCCCGTTGATCCGCGTCTGAGTAGCCCTCATTTTACCATATTTTTCGGCTTTGACGTTCATATTTTTAGGAATACTGGACCAATGTGGGATGGAGATAAGACCTCCAACCCCCTCTTGGGCACGCCAATGTTAGTACTAAAAACCCAATCGCCAGCGGCGATATGGACTTATAATGTAGTTTCTCACTCGCATATTTGTTATTTCTTGTCGTTGTTTCTTGTCCATTTAGGCTACTATCCATTTGACTTGTTTATTATTCTTGAAAGCTATTTAGAAAGGTCAAGTTCTTGGTACACTTTCAATGATTGACCGCATTTAGTTGCAGAAACACAGTTGTTAAAAACAATATTGTATATGTTTTCGTCAACTTTCTTCCGCCGACCTCCGTGACTGAGTGGTTAGCACAGCGCGCTCCGGTCCCGGATAAGACATGGACGTTTGTGTTTATTCTTAATGAGAAAATAGAGAAATGAGTAACACCGATGTGAACTAGAAGAGAATGGTTGGAGAAACTAACGCTTAGGAATTCCACTATTTTTTTAAAAAGATGGTTATCACAACTCGTCACAAAACCAGGGGTTCCGGGTTCGAATCCCAGCCTGAGCATGGGTGTCCTTTGTGAGTGTCCCTTCATCAAATTCATCATAACATCACTCACCCACGCGATCAGCCGAAAGAGGCAGGAAATAAACGAAAACAAAAAATCACATCAAATCAAAGAAATCTCTAACAATAAAAGTTGCTATGCCTTGTTTTGTTTTTAACGTGAATATGTTTTATTTGTTTGTGTTAATATTGTTGTTAGTGTTATCAAATTTATAGTTTTTGGTTTTATGTGTGATTAGATTAAATGTGATACCGGAAGCGGAAGTCATTTCCGGTTTCTAGACATTTCTAAAACTATCCAGTCTGGCACAGATATATCTGTTGTTGGAAGAGTTGCCATGACATGTGCCATGATGTGTAAGAAATCATCTTTTAAGTAACTATTTTACAGAGAAAGTTCCTTGAATTGTGATGGTGTATGTAACTTTAGTGGTGTTGAATAACTGTGAATGTTCTTTAATGATATAACAACAATAAACTTTAGTAAAGGTAAGAAAATTGACTTTTAATTCTTCCTCTATCACGTCCTAAGAGGGCTCGTTGTAGTCACAATATGTAGGGCAGTCTCATAACTCTGCCGCGCACGTGGATTGGGCAACTACCGTGACGTGGTAATCCTATGGCGCACACCAAAAGGAACGTCACAAAAATTATTGTGTGTTATGTTAGAAACCCCATTTTCTAATAAATATGTGTAACTATTAATCTAATTTTCTCTGTTACCCCATTTTCTTCCTACTA
Organism: Lepisma saccharinum; assembly: GCF_977018435.1. Taxonomy (NCBI): domain Eukaryota; kingdom Metazoa; phylum Arthropoda; class Insecta; order Zygentoma; family Lepismatidae; genus Lepisma; species Lepisma saccharinum. Next base: position 81,865,650 of record NC_139241.1, on the reverse strand, counting down.
GCCCTTCACCTAATTTTGAGCTACCCAGCCGCTGCTTGTCTTTGAACAACTTTTAAAACTAAGGTTTAAAATGGTAATTATGAAATATTTTATAGTATGTGTATCGCCCACCTCCTATAACGCAGCTATGTCATCTCCATCATTATAATTCCAGCCCATTCCTAAAAAAAGTCCTATGTACGCTAGTCTTTGGAGCAATATTACCAGGAATCCAGACAATTGGTTTCCTGGTGCTTAGGAAAGTTAACGAACTAACAACCATGATGCAAAAGAGATATCCGCATACATGAGGTCACAATGTAAACATGCAACAATAAACTATCGTAGAATTGTTGGAGAGGATGTTCAAAACGGATGAGTAGCTGAAAGACTTAATCAACTATTATTCACAAACACAAAACGAAACCCACAGTCGTAATGCTGTTCACTGTTGCAAATTTAGAACTTTTGGAGCCAGGTCTGGTTCCTTTGTACATTCTGTTGGCTCCTAAAATTTTGAAATGCTCCAAGGAGCTTTTTAGCTCCACGAGGGTAAATTTAGCTTCAAATATCGCCCTTTTAGCATTATACTGTCAATAAATTCGTATCTACAGTATGTTCTTCATGGTATCCAACACCGTTAAGAGCTGCGACCTTTCGAAATAATGAGTGTCCGATATGCTTCAGCTGTTGCGTATTGGGAAGGTCTTTGAGTAACATACTTTGAGGGCGCTTTGGTTATTTTACGTTGATGCTCTTATCTCTTACGTAAATTACGACGAGAGTCCTAATGTTAATTACTAACTACGATGCCTTTTATTACTTTTAAAATGTGTCGATACAAATACAATTATTCAAAACTAAGTTGTGAACTGGGGACGCTCGCCTTCTGCCCCTCCACTATGATGTCACAACTGGCTCCGGCCCCCATAGACCAAGAAGGAATTGATAATTCAATGAACTTTTGCCCTGAATATGCATTGTACATGTGATATTTAGAGGTGTACTGGCTGTGTCGTCGTCGTCTTCCCCTCTCTACTGCCTTCCTAGCCACTTTTTATATAGTATATACTGTGCTTGACATGAAAATGATATAATAATGATACCCAGGAATCCTATAGTTTAGATTGCATACGATCATTGGCGAATTATTGAAGGAAGTGGTACCGCCTGATCTAGATGGTGAAAACTAAGAATGATTTGTCATCATTTTAAAGTTAATGGTAACCCAAACTTTCCTCCCCCTACCTACAATAACCTAGGAAACAGTTTACCTTTGAAAATATGGCTCCTAGAAATATCATTTCTAGCTCTTTTATGTGTATCCTGTATGGCAACACTGTTGCTGATGCGTTAGGCCAGGAACGGAAAATGTATTTTTTTTCTTTTCTTTTTTATATAAATACATGTTTGCGTGCCTGTATCGAAATTATGGTGACTGCATAGGTTAAAATCTCATCCTTTTTTTTCTGCAACGGATATTCCCATGATTTTTTTTCTGTGAAGACAATTGGGAGAAAGAAACGATGATTAAAATCGATTCCACAGGACATGGCAATCGTCACGAATCAAAAACACAGGAAAAAAAAGAGGCCACCTTGCCTAAACAATCGAATACCACTTATTGTTCATGATTCCTATAAATTTTTCACCGTCAGTGTTGGAAGTGCTCTTTACCATCAGTCTCTCAAACCGTCTAGGATTGCATCTTATGCCTATTGCAGAAATGCTGAACAAGCAACATTTCGTGAATCTTGCCTTCGTCATGGTTGCCAACTTGGCACAATTATGCCAAGGGGCACCGAACAATGCCGCCGCTGATGATGCAACGAAGGACAAAGGGCCTGTAAGTACTGGATGTGTTTTCGACAATAAAAAAACATTATGGGGTACTCTGGAAAAAGTGATCCTATTCCATGTATATAACAAAATGGATCAATCTGGAAACTATTGCTCTTAATTGCATTAAGGTTTAAATGTTTGTGAGTGCATGTAATTTGCACATTTCACCAACAAAAATTATTAGCATGTGTAGCCTATATGTCTAGATATTATTATGATAATTAAATCAAGAAGACTTGGATTGGCAGGCCACGTGGCACGAATGGGAGAGTAAAGAAAAGTTTACAGGATTCTTGTTGGAAAACATGATGGTAAGAGGCCTGTAGGAAGGCCAAGACAAAGATGGAGGGATAACGTTGAGATGGATCTAAAGGAAATCGGTAAGGATGGAAAAGATTGTATTGATCTTGCCCAGGAGAGGGACAGATAGATAGAAGGCTTGTTTTGCAACAGCCATAAACCTTCGGGTTTAAGAAGGCTAGAAAATTTTATGATTCACAGACAAATGAAGTCAAATTTTGCTACAGTTTTAAAGCGTTACACATGTAATACACTTTTGCTAATGCTTTAGATGCATTGAGGCTACGTCATCACACTAAAGTTTTGTTCATTTGTTAGCAGACACCACAAAGCACTTCAGAATTCTATGAAATAGATTCATTTTGAATATTTTAATCCAATCAATCCAGTCGCATGTCTATAGCTCGACCACAAGGAAAAAAACCTTCCCTCAAAAGCGTTCGCGCATGTTCCCTGCCGTTATCGGTGCTCGGAGCAGTGTTGCCAGGTCAGACTTGAAAAAATCGGGAGATTGTTCCTTGGGAAACCAGAAGATCTGCTACAAAATCCGATGATCGACCTTCTCGGGGGCGGCATAGGCGTGCGCAATGGGGGGCAAGAGGATGTCTGCGGATTTTTTCCAGAGAGGGGGAAACAATGTATTTTTATCAGGCGGGTAAACGAGGCATATTACCCCGTATAATGTTGCCCTCTCAGAAAACACCACTTGAGTTTGAAATTATCACGTTCCTACAACCCTATTATAATAATGGATGTTAATTACTGTGACTGAAATCAACTCATATGTCTGAAATAATAAGTAATTTTATGTCAACATTCATTTTCCAGAAGGGGAGGGGGTGGCGACCATTCTTGCACTTCCTTTTGAACGTCCATGCCGATTTATAATTTTGTAGAAAATTAAGTATTTAAGTATAGGTCTGGCAACACTGATGTTGGCCGCTCTGAAGGCTCCTTCCTCCTGTCTTTTTCCCCCACCCACCAGCGCGATGGGGTCTGCGCAGGTTTCTTTCCTTGTGGTTCCACTATACAACCTTACACATGTAACGTTGGAATGTCCTTAGAACTTATGTGAAGACTTGTTAGATATCAAAAAGTGTTCCAATTAACAAAATTGAATTTCATTGATTCTACCGCAGCGACGACTGTTGGTAATTGCATATTTTGTTTATCTTGTAAATTAATACCTATAATTGCATTGAAACTATGCCTAATATTGTCCTTGTACAAATCTTTTCTTTGCTAACATTACCGCATCACTAAAAGTATACCTCCACGTATATTTACAGCAGATGACAATTAAGCTACATGAGTTGAGGCCATGTACAGAGGACGACAAAAACATATTTGGATTTACAGAAACCGATGTCTTCATGGTTACCAAAACTGAGTTAGAGCTTGGAACATCGATAATAGCTGAGACAGAGATAGACGATTCTCTGCAGGTAAAAAAATGAAAAATATTATTATGGTAAATATTCTGTGAAATCAAGGTTACTTATCCTAAGCAGATTTTTGTACCGTACAAGTGAACTCATCGACACATTTTGAAGAATATTGTATTTCTTTACGATCGTACGAAACTTAATAGAAACTAAAAACACAGAAATTTAGTTTTTAAAACCTTAAAATCAAAGTAATGTAGCTACTTCTAAGTTGCGCAACAACATATTTTGGTCAAAAATACGTTCATTAATTCAAATATTGTCAAAATGCTATGCGTTGATGTAATTGTCTAACATGCAGAAAGTTGTGAGCTACTTATATGATTACGTCGTGCTTTTATACCATTATGCTAAAAACAGATACGTTGTGTATTGCTATAACGTGAATGAAAAAGAAAAGAAAATACTTCTTAATACTTAGACATTATTTAATTCTTCTTTAAGTTTATAAATGTGTAAATTACGTACTACTATAATTTGCCATTTAAATGAAATCTCTATATTTGATGATTTTCATAGTAATTGTAATCTTAATTTCAACAGGTAAATTTATTGGAACAAAAAATACTTTCTTTTCATTTTAGTGTTACTAGTACAATATTATTCACACTAAATTTCACTGGTAGAAAAGTAAGGCGCTACAAGATAACGGAGCTGTAGTAAGAGAACTATATTCATGTTCAGTTAAAATAGTAATACATAAATTAGATACATCTTCTCTTCATTGCAGGCGTATGTCTCTGCAACTTTATGCAAAAATGGCAATCAGAACAATTGCCAGAATTTTCCAGAGATCAAATATGATAATCTCTGCGAAGACCTCTTCGACGAAAAGAACTTCTTCCGTAGGATATTAAAACTTGCCGACAATTTGAAGGTGGACAACTGTCCTATACCTATGGTGAGTTTATTTCACTCTATACTTTTCATTTTTCTTTGTAAATGATACTATGCACGTTGAATCCAACAACTCAAATTTGAACATTCAAAAAAGTTACAGGCTTTCATAAAACTGGTATATTTACCAAAAAACTGACAAGAAAAATATTGAAATACCTATACGTTTTCTCGGACTGCCCACTGGAGACAGGTGTTCGAATCATCTTATCCAACCTTGTAATGCGCTTTCAAGTAAGAATTACTCTTTGAGGAATTCTAACTGTAACTAGCTACATTCAAAAAGATATAATTGTAACTGTAAGATAGTTACTTCTTTGCAACAGAAATAACGTTATCAACATTTACGGCTACTTTATGACACTTAAATTGTTAACTTGAAATTTTGTAACGTGGGTGAAGAACTACGAGTAAATTCGGCAACTGTGTGTGTGTCACCCTTGGATGTTAAAGGCGAAAACGTTTTCCTGAAATCGACTAATGAAAGGATACTAGGCTAGCGTAATGCTAGATTTATAATATCTATACCAGTTACACTAGAAGGCTTCAGTGTTTATTTGTTGTAATAATATAAATGAACGTAGACTTATACAACGTACACTTGTATTGTGTATAAGAAACATAAATATCACACACGTAAGACATCATGTATTCATTTTATTGCAGTGAATAATCATTGATTGAGTGTGATTTAGAAAAGGCATAACTTACACCACATGTCATTTCACTAAGTAAAAAGACCAGTTTTGGCATGTACTTACTTTGTTCGCAAGCCTTCACCACATCATGTGGCTTCCTCAGGAGATAGGACAAGTATAGAAAAGATTTAAGACATGGGAAGGTAAGCTAAGGTTAAAAATGATAAAAAGACAATAAAAGGTAAAAGACAAAGCAGTGCCCTGTCACTCCTTCCCGCTCCAACTCTGGCTGGCAAACTTTAACTTACCTTCCCATGTCTTAAATCTTTTACTATTCTTGTCCTATCTCTTGAGGAAGCCACATGATGTGGTGAAAGCATGAGAACAAAGTAAGTACATGCCAAAACTGGTCTTTATTACTTAGTGAGTGTGATTTGTTTGCAAGAAAATATTCAGCAGAAAGTAACGGAAAAGTAACTTACATTACTTTTCAGACGAAGTAACTGTAACAGTAACTCATTAACTTTCAGAAGACTGTTAGAATTTGGCCTTTGCTATCTGAGTACCGTACGATATTACAGGGTAAAGCCCAATACAAGATATATTGGAGATTTTCGTCAGTCTCACATTCACAATCAAAATTATGTTTCTGTTGTGTAGGATAAGTACGTCATCGATGGTGCGAGGGTGCAACTGGTACAGTCCGAGGAGGAATCGAAGAAACTGAAGAACCTGGAGGGCACGTGGGCCGTCAACGTCCGCTACAAGCTTCACGGTGAAGACGCTGGCTGCCAGTTTGTGGGCTTCGACATAAAAGAAGAGGGGGAGAAGAAAGGATAAGTGGTTGCTCTGGTTATAGCAAAGGGTGGGCGAAGTGGGCGACCGCCCAGTGCCTCGCGTCCCGTGAGGTTGATACGAAAATATAATAAATAGAAGTGAGAAAAAATATGGAAAAGGCTATTTTTATGGGAAATAAAATTAAAACATTCTGTTTTTGTCTGGTTTTACATTATAGTTAAACGTTCTAACGTCAAATTAGGGGCTTAACAAACAGGCAGACTATCTCCAAGCCTAAGAAACCCGAAAAAAGTAAACAAAAAAAAAATACTTGGTATTGCTCATGTCAAACATTTACGCAAAAATTCGCGATATCTTGCTTGGTCATTCTTACCCATTTAATATATTTTTTTTTAAAAAAATGAAAAGCACTCTGTCTTGTATTTCCTTACTTTCCTTGACCTTGCACTCCCGATTTCAATAAGTTAATAATAAATCACCTCCAACTGCCACGAAGTCAGTGTGATGTAAGGCATTTAAATGCTTGCCTTGTTTCCTTCCTTCCTACAGCAGGCACGTACCCAGGATTTTTTGAAGGGGTGGAGGCAGCTCCGAAAATGTGGAACAAAGGGAAGATTCGAAATGCTGTTGGGAGTGATTGGGTTAGGTTTTACGTCGATTTTCTGAAACTTTTGGCTAAACTCGACGATGAGGATGAGTGATATGAAATTCATAAAGGAACGCTCACAAATATCACCCATGTCCAACCCGGGATTCGAAACCGGAACCCATGGCGTCGTAGCGTTCTGTTGTAACACTCCCGTCAGCGTATTTACAAACCCTATAGTGTTGCAGAACCTCCAGGGATATGTGGCTTCTGATTGGCTATCATTCCGGAAATTAATGCAGTGTTCCTTCAAGGTAACACTAGATGACAGATTTCAAATTGACAGTGTAGATTTCAGAGATCCATCCCAATAAGATAAAAAACATTCTTTAAACTGAGGTTAATTATTGACCACATATGCAAAGTTAATGTTTTGAAAGACAGAAAAGCAGAACTCTTCTTGAAGTGAATTATTTTCCTATTTAAAGTCACAACAGTGCAAACACTGTGACTACTTACGACCATTGATACAAATGGATATCCAACTTATTGCAAACATTACCAGAATGAAGCCAGTGGTATTATGATGAAGAGGTTTGCCCAGTGAAATTATTATATAATTTATTGAATTTCCAATACCATTTCCAAAGATTCTTGATATTGTTCAAAAATATTATGCTTCTAATTACTCATTGCAATAGTTTGTTGTGCAGGCTTTTTTGTTTATTTGTTCTTAGTTGTGTAACGTGGCTATGCTAACTTTTTGAACTAATCATTACCATGAGGATGAGTTTTGATCAGATGAAAGACAACACAACGTAACAGACATGCTTGTTTGAAACTTAAACCCAAAATATACAAAGACAAGATCACCGAATTTATGGGTCAATGTGCCCAGCCTTGTCCAATCACATACATCATTTAACAGTGATGAGTCGTTGTCAGCCATCCCTCATAAGAAAACAAAACGTTTAATGAACGAGGAGCTAAGTAATCCATTCATAGCAAAGAAGTTTCAAAAAGATACTTCAAGGAGAGGAGTGGGGGAGGAGACTCATCGCGCATTACTTTGAGGTTTTTATGGAAAGCATTTTTTGTTGTTAATTTTATCTTTCATTGCAAATCTGTTTTTAAAGTTAAACAACTTAAAGTAATATGTAATACATTAGTATATAGGTGCTGTAAAAATAGTGGCAGTTCATCAAAAGTAAACAAGACATAATCCAGTCACTTGTACAAACACATAATTCAAATATACAGTATTACATGCTATATAAAAATGTAACTTCTTTCAGAGCAAACTTAAGTGAAAATATTGTGAGTATCCATTTCCAAGTTAAAAAGTGCACTGTATTCTCTCTACTCCAGGGAAATTACATAATTAATACACGTGTGTCATACACGGTTGTAGCACTTAGCTGTCTTGCAGATGAACATCGCAACAATTTTTTTCACATCATCACAAAATTTTCATTGTTGGCAGAATATAATTTTACAGCCCGACCCCCAGTTGTAGGTATTTTATTAGTGAAAATATGAAACTACTGGCTCCCTCTTACAACATAACGAATACTTATTGTTTCAAAGTGGAGTTTAAAACAGTGTAAAATCTACATTCACACCAAGCACAACAATATTTATACTCGTACAAATAATATTTACAAGCATGTTTGCTTGACGCCAGCCGAAACACCTTTCAATTTTCCCATAATTTCACACATTTTATTATCATTTGATAAAGCACATTTTCTGAATTTCAAAATTTTCAATATTATTCAGCAGTTTTGTGATATTTACTTTCTAATTTGGACGATTTTTGTTTGGTTTCGTTCAACATATTTTCTGTTTATATCCTGCATTTTAAAATCCCACCGTCCCATTTACAATGTAAAATTCCATAAAAATCATCGTCACGTATAAAATACAGTCTTTCAAATCACCCGTCGTAGTTTATTTACTATGTCACGTCCATGGTTGATTATACATAAATGGAATTATTTAGAATTTTTCAAGACTCCTATAATGCAGTAATTACTTCATATAGTACTTACGTTACAAAAGCTTTCAAAGATATTCATTATTATTATTTTCGATAGCTTCATATTTTTTATCACTATCAAAAGCATTTTTAAACATTTTTCCATGCAAATATATATTTCTTAACATTATTTCGACAATTTGAATACAAATTTAATTATTACATAATAACGAATCTGATTTTTCCATACTTATTCTGTAAACGAACAAGGAACGACGGACACGGAACAAACACACTTCCGATGCACACAGCCAATAAGAGAGGGTTATATACCTCTGGTTCTGCAGCACTTTAGGGTTTGTAAATAAGCCTCCCGTCACGGTGGTCGGCGAACTGCTGTTGGAGTATCAGATGTGGTGACCACCAATGTTATGGTAGTATTGCAACTAGTGTTAAGTGTACACCCAACGGCAAAAGTAATATGTCCATTAATATTTTCATTCAGTCTGTCTTCCACAGTATGATGGATGATAATAGGTTGAAATTAAAATATCACTAAGGGGATGTCAACATCAGCTTCGCATCAACAGAATTTCATCCCTTAGAACAACACAAAATGTACAGTAAAAACAGAATGAAAATAATGGTGAACAAATTTCCTACCATTATCTTTGATTCTTTGATATTGGATATACAATGGCAGACAGGGTGGCTACAGACAAGCAGAAATGAAATTCCCTGTCTTTTCCAGGTTTTCCAGGACAAATTTTGCATTTTTTCCGTGACAAATTTGAACTAAATCCACGTAATTGTACATGAAAAATAAATTTATACAGCTCTCAGGTATGGAATGTACGCATTATGTATCTATATTAGCTTACAAGAAATTGACTTAATATCTCTATGATATATATTCGTTCTGAGAAATAGCGAATTTGAAAAATTATCACAATTCACGAGCTAGGGAGGGACTTTTACAGGGCTTTCTCATTTGCAAGCAGGCTTGAAGAAAATATTTGATTATTTTTTAAAGTTATGACTAAATTAAATTAGAGTAAATTAGTTGTTTTTAATTAAGAAATTTTGTAATTTCTCATTCTTCTAAGCCTTTCTCGCTATTATATGTTGATATTTCGCCTCCCACTTGCAAGAATCATGACTGCAAACTTGTTTTCGAAGCATTAACGCCTGTATCCTACGTCTCTATTCTATATAAAGCAAACATGCACACATGATTGAGATATTGGTATGATGAATTCGCGGCTTCTTTGATGTGAACATGGCAACACATGGCATCCGCTTCAAATCCAAAACCCTAACATATCTTAAACCTGCTTCTTGGAACTAAATGTTCCGAAAGTGAAGCAATAGAATTCTACAAAACGAAGTGGACTTCTTTCAGTACAAACATTCACAGTATATCCAAGTACCCTGAAACTGAGAACATACTGCTACTGTTACCTATATTGCCGGCAAAAAGTGTATGTGTGTATATATATATACCGCGTGAGGCACCTAAAAGTACCACCTGAAATAGCGAAGAAACCAGAAACAGTAGCGATGTGAGGTTTTCGGGAAACAATAATATCAAATGGGGCTCGTAAATCGGAGGTATGGGGTGGGTCGAAAAATATCGACAAATGGGGCATCTGGAGCAAGTCATATTTTTTTAAATGGAACGATATACAATAACATGCATAATATAAAAGAGCACACGCAGAGAAACACAACGCCGTTGGTCTCATGCATCTACTGCACATAGGAACGAAGATATGGCCATGTGAAAATATGTAAACAAACTAACAAGTGGCCCACTTGACCGTCAGTACCACGGCATGTACTAGTATGAGATGTCGGAAGCCATTGGACAAGATGAAGACAGAACGTGTTAAAGGAAGAAAAAATACAGTAGACATCGTCAGCAGCATGTATTTGACAGTGTTACAGCATAATGAAAATGACCATGACAGTATGTCGAAGAACCACTGCGTAAGAAGCGAAAACCTGTCAAAGTGTGTGTACAAACTGGTGGCCGTCAGCTGCGTTACAGGCAACGAGGCGCCCACGCAAAGATCGTTGCACAGAATGTAGTATCTCGTAGGGAATGTCCCTACAGGCCGCAGTAATGCGGTGTTGCATATCCTCTGGAGTTGTTGGCACATCCCGGTAGACAATGTCCTTCAGCTTTCCCCACAGGAAAAAGTCTAACGGTGTCAAATCTGGGGAACGAGCCGAGCCGGCCATTTGACAGGCCCTCCACGTCCAATCCAACGATTTGGAAATGTATTTTCCACACATGCTGTAGCGCGTCTTGCACTGTGACCTGGGCACCCGTCATGTTGGTACCACATTTCCCTCATTGTCTGAAGTGGTATGACCTCCAATAGTACAGGCAGTTCATGTTGTAAAAACTGTATGTATCGGTCAACATTCAGTGTCCCTTGTATGAAAAAAGGGCCAATGAGATGTTCACCCACTATACCACACCACACGTTGACACTCCATGGGCGCTGGCGTTCCACTTGGCGAAGCCAATGTGGATTTGTCACCGACCAATAGTGCATGTTCCTTAGGTTGACATTTCCATGATTGGTAAAAATTGCCTCGTCAGTGAAGAGGATACGTGACAAATCGGGTGTGTCGTGTCGTAACATCCATGTGCAAAACCGAACACGGTCCACAAAATCATTCCCGTGAAGTTCCTGATGGAGGGAGATATGATATGGGTGAAACTTGTGTGTGTGCAGAATGCGCAATACACTTCGCTGACTCATCCCAGCATCCCTGGCAATTTCACGGGAGCTAACGTGCGGATTCACAGCAAAAGCGGCGAGAACATTTGTTACACCTGCCTCACCTGTAGTTGGCTTGTTCCGCACACGTGCTCGTGGTGTTACACTTCCGGTGTCTCTTAATTTAATAAATAACTTACCAAACAGACGTCAAGATGGCTGTCGTCTGTCAGGATATCTCTCTGCGTACACACGGTAGGCTTCTGAGGCATTCTTTCGGCATTCCCCATAAATCAGGATCATGTCCGCTTTTCCTATGTTTGTGAACACCATAATCTTCACTCTTACCACTACGACTGCTTGCTATGAACTAACACGATCTCGTGGACCTGCTATCAAAACTTGCTCTGCGTAAAGGCAGTTCTGTCAGGCACCTGAGAAGTCTTACATGCCGTGGTACTGACCGTCAAGTGGGCCACTTGTTAGTTTGTTTACATATTTTCACATGGCCATATCTTCGTTCCTATGTGCAGTAGATGCATGAGACCAACGGCGTTGTGTTTCTCTGCGTGTGCTCTTTTATATTATGCATGTTATTGTATATCGTTCCATTAAAAAATATATGACTTTGCTCCAGATGCCCCATTTGTCGATATTTTTCGACCCACCCCCATACCTCCGATTTACGAGCCCCATTTGATATTATTGTTTCCCGCAAACCTCACATCGCTACTGTTTCTGGTTTCTTCGCTATTTCAGGTGGTACTTTTAGGTGCCTCACGCGGTATATGTGTGTATATATAATATTAAAAATTTAACGCAAGCATATTATACTCGTAGTAGGGAAATCTACTGCACTAAGCAGGCATCTGATTTTGCTAATTAGGCAGGATAAGATAGGAACATGCTGTTAATAACAAAGTCCGTAGGTTTATATATGAGGCACGTCCAGAAAGTAGGTTCCGATATCGTTGGAACGCTGCGCTAGTGGTTGGAGCACGATTTGATTTTGATTTGATTTTGAATTTAAAATTTTGGGAGCGTCAGCACTTAGGCTATTTTGCTCCCGTCACATTATACGGGGGCCAGCCCCTTATCATTACAAATAACAACTCTAGTGTTGCATAACTAAAAATGTTAAAATGTTCTGACGTCTGTTAAAAGCTGAGGCTGTAAACGGGCACTCAGCACACACAAGGACAACAAACAGGACAACACACACAAAATTATACTGGCCATAGTGCCAGTCGCCAGAGCCTCGTTAGTCTTTAGTCCAGGGTGCACTACGTGGAAGTGAGGTTGACTTTTGGGCGCCTACGTGGAAGGTCACCCCTTACACCCCGATTGGAGCACGATGCGCACACAGATAGGAAGAGGTGGTATGTGTCTGTAATGTGGTGCAGTCGCATTATTGTGAAGAGAGTCGATTTAAGAACAGTGTTATACCAGGGGAAAGCAATCTCCTGGTTGTATTCACAGCACAGAACGATTATTTTGGCAAAATCCTGTTTCCCTACTGGCCGCTGCAGGGAGGAGGGATTCTAATGTTGCCGATTGTTGCTCAAAGAGGGGAGGCAGCGGTAGGCCTAATTGGCTGTTTGACCTCAAGTTCCATCGTAGGTAAAAGTAGCAACTGCCATAAAGATGTGTCCCGCACCAGGAGTTAGCTTGGTTGATTGATTTGCTTTATTTTACTTCGCATTTTGTGTCACTTTTGGCTAATTTCCGAAGATGCGGGTGAGTGATGGCATGGTGAAATTGATGAATGGACACTCACAAACATCCATGCCCAGGACGGGTTCACCACTCTGTCACGGGGGCAGGCAGGTTAGCTTGGCTCAACTCTATGAGAAAGGTGGAAGTTCTCATATACCGAATGCGTGCTGTAATCAGATTTTGCATGCTCAGAAGCGGATACCGGCAGAGACCTACCCTAAGCCCCCCCCCTCTCTCTCTCTCTACGTACGGCCATGGGGTGGAGTAGCTATCACAGCATACTACAACGCCAGGAATCCCGGGTTCGAATCCTGGCCTGGCATCGCTTTGTGAGTATCCTTTCATTAATTCATCAAATCACTCATCCTCATCTTCGCGATTATCCAAAAGTGGCAGAAAAGCGAAGTCCAATAAACAAAATCAATCAGCCGAAGACAAGCACGTGGCTAAACTTAGTGTTAGGATAGGCTAGGACGAAAGTAGACAATTTGGATTGCATGTTAAATGAACCAATAACAAAACCATTGATCCAACTAAAGACGTTCTGTACAGAAGCACAGCTGACCGTGACCCTGAACATTTTCATGGTGCTTTAAATAAAAATGGAACACCCAGATCCTTAAAAACTCGCTTCCCTGCGAGGTGCATTGTGTGGTGGTGGCGGTGGTAGAAGATACCATCGAAGATTTGCTATTAGAATCCACTCATCGCCGTAGAGTTATGCAACACACATGACGCCTTGCAGGGGAGCCAGATTTTTCATCCGAGCTCTAGTCATGGCACAAATATTAAGAAAAATGCTAAGGAAATTTTTAAGGTGTATCTTCCAAAAATTCACGGGACTAAGCAGATGTCTTCCCTATATCAACCTTAGGTATTACCGCCACTCACCACCCACATACATATACACACACAAATATATTAACAATATGAAGGGTCTGTGTGATTCAATGTATCCAAAAATTCTAATTAAATTAAATGGTTTATATAATTTTAAATATTTAATACAAGATGTGGAGTTTGCATTTGCATACAATAAATACATCAACAAACACACTCACAAATGCTACGGGATAGAACAACATTTCAAAAATTGGTAATAAATAATTAACAATTAGACTTTTAAACTCAATTTTAACTAATCAAATTTAAAATATCTTGCAATAATTTTCCGTCAGATGGATTGTTCTGCAATGGACATTAACAAAGCAAACGGATTGAGAGAATTCTGTCTTATTTTCCACGCAGCTTCCTCGATCAAAACAAAAGCTAAACTGGGAAAAATTGGGCATTTATAAATATGTAAATCAATGGGATTTGGATTAATAAAAGTTGCAATTTTTCACATCTACGGATAAAAATTCACGCAGAATTCCCGGAGCCAATAACTCACTCGTAATTCCCCGAATTCAAGAAATTCCCGATGAGTAGCCACCCTGTATTAGACTATAAGTAACCACTGAGTAAATAAACTGAGCAAGCGTATGCACTCACTTTCGACTAAATTCGGGTCGGACCTATTTTAAATAGCAGATTTAGTCAAAATCGAATATTTATTATTCATTTTTGAATAAGTTCATTTTAACAGTGTAGAGCTTGCTTCTGATTGGTTATGCTACGAAAAATAATACGGAAATAGTACCGGTTCTATCCTTGAGAAATGCCATGAAAAATGCTATAAGAATTCTCACTTCACACGGTAGCGTTTTGGTCATAGCATAAATGTTAAGGGAAATGCTTTCCTCTAAACTGGACCTAAGTTGTTCGTACATTGTCTACGGACTGCACCCACATCATTGGTGATAAGCAGACAATCGTACATGCTCCGTTGGTTTCGCTTGGTGAAGAAGCAGTCGCAGGGAGGAAGATGCCAATCCTTTCTGCTTATGCAAGCGACCCCTTCCTTTCTCCAACCACCGAAAACGCCGGGAAGCCGCTGTTTAACCACCGAACCGAGGATTCCGGTAACAAGGCAGAGGAAGCCCCGACAGCGACCAAGTTTATAAAAGACAATGCGTCACGCGTGTCGGTTTCTGTCAGCCAACTGCCTCGGCTGGGGACATTCCGCTCGGAGAATGAAGCTAGGGCACCATGTAAGTACTCTTTGTTTAGTCGTAGGTGTTACTTGGCGGGGCACTTGCCCCTCCCCCAAATTTACGTCCATTACTTTTGTCAACCTCCTGAGAATTGAATTGAATAATGTTATTTTACATCGTTGCTGTCATTTTTGGCTAATCGCGGCGATGAGGATGAGTGATGATATGGAACTGATGATAGGGCAGTCACAAGCAACATCCATGCCCAGGCCGGGATTCGAATCCAGGAATCACGTAAGACGATTGTTATAGAACAGAATGACCTATGTTTATACTGTGCACACACACACACACACATACAGGCGTTAAATTTTGTGACCCAAATCAAAAACGTTCCTACACCACTGTGGAAAATAGTAACATTACATCATATTCAAAGCAAAGGTTTTTAGAAAGCGCGAGATGCAATACTTTGGACCCATCTATCTCCATCATTGAAGTGAAACTTATCAATTACTCGGGTAAAAGTTTCACTCTCCTCTCTTACTGGTTCTTGCGGCTGTTGCAGATAAACTGCACATTATTCGCTTCTTCCTTCTTTTGTTTTTGGCCAATCATCACTGGGTTTTCCCCACCTGCTAAAAGCGCCTATGGGGATAGCTGAGAGATTGAACACAGACAAAAGAGTAGTGTTAAGCTGAGTTAGCTTTGGTTGTAATATAAGAGATACAATAGTATACGTATATGGAGTATTTAGTTGGAGAAACCGAATCAGAGATATGAGGTCAAGATCTCCAAATTATTAATCCTAGTTTACCCGAGAGGTTGCAAGCCCACCACATTTTATTTTTCGAATTTTCAACTGGGAACATTTTTATAAAAAAAATTAAAATGAATTACATTGTTCCCCAGGGTGTTTCCAATGTATCTGTATTACTTTTGTTCATAAAGTCATAAAGATAACGTACATAGGAGGCAAAATTCACGTGGTGGGCGCTTCAGCCAGCCCGGGATGTGCGTTCCAACATGACACTCATGTCCGTGAAAGTGTACAATTGGTTGATAATGATGGTAATTTTTATAATTATTATAATTACTATGTAACTGCATCTATGTACACAAAAGAAAGCATATGCAAAATTAATATCTTTTTAGGTTTAGTAAACGATAAAATATGAGTGTTACTCATGCTATAATTGGTTCTTGTTTTTTTTATTAATGATGTAATAGTAATTGTAATTTATTCTTGTTCGGTTGACTACATTGTAGATATTTCTATATGCAGCAGTATAGAGCACGTCATTTATTACATATAACATTAGTATGATTTCAGTACAAATACATCCACTTCATTACTTATTTGGGATACTTACTTCATTACTTATTTTGCAGTATAATTAAAGTTACAAGTATATATTATTACATATCGGTTTGATTACATACAAGGCATACAGCAGTTATGGTTACAAATATATATTACATACCCTTGATTTGGTATTTTTTTTTTAATTATTATACGTATAACTGCACCCTCATGAACAAGAAAGGAAGCAGTGATTTAATAACAAAATTGTTTCTTTAATTTTAGTTTTAGTGATAAAAAAAATATGTGGATCTCTAAGGGCTATTACTTAAGTAAGTAAGTTCTTGTACAGTGGGATCCATGAGTATTACCGTGCAAATTGTCCATGACTATTTTCATTAATTTTTCTCTTACATCGTATGTGTTTTTAAGCGATTGATTTTTATTTATGCTAGTGCAGAAGTTGTCAACAGCTTGTTTTGAGTTTTCTTTTAATTCTTGAAGCTCTTATTGGGTCCAATAAAGTGCACCAACATGGTGATGGATAATTTGCGCGATAATATTCATGGATCTCACTGTACGGCACAAGCAAGCTAGGGTTGGCATTGAAAATGATCGTTGTCAGTTCTTGATTGCAAAATATACCCCAAAACTTAGAAATTTTTGTATTTACTAATTCACTTACACTTGAGTATCGGCATATTTGAAGCATGGAACAAATACAAAAAGTATCCTAAGAATATATGCCTAACTCGAACTTATATATAGGCTAGAACTATAATTTCTCTAACTGCAGTGATTTAATATAATTTCTTCTAGTTCCTTTTCTTCAGCGCCACTTTCCTGTGGATGGAAACACTTGGTGAGAAGGTTATAATATTCAAGAGAAGAATTCACTCCATACCTCCACGGCAATTCATTGAAAGACCCACGGCACACGTACGACCGGAATATTACAGCAGGGGAAGTAAAGGTTAGTATTGTTTATTCACACCTTTCTTAAACTTAACTTTCATAAAATTGTTTGAGATAATATTTTCGAAGAGGGCGCAACATTCCACTCTTGATCCAGTGTAGGGTTGCCAGACGTCCCGTATATACGGGATTGTCCCCTTTTTTAAAGAAATGTCCCGGTGTCCCGACAAATGTTCTCGGAACGCTCATTTGTCCCGTATTTAGCTAAAGAAAAAACGAATTTAAATTTCAAAATCATTTTATACCAAGAAATTAATAACAATTTATAACTAACCTAATTGGATACCAATTACCATTTACCACTCAATCTTCATATTAACATTGGATTAGAACTGTTCATTGTCGATTGTCGAAATGTCGAATAAGAAGCGACTCACGACTGGCAAAGGCAGTTCTGGTTCTAATACAGCTACCACGTGTTCCTTTTCTTGGTCAATGGAATCAGAGTGGAGTGGATAATATTCAGGGCTTAGCTGATGTAAAAGGTTTTCTTTTATTTCGTCATGCCAAAAAGAAAGTGTTCTTATTGTAGTGATTATTCTAAACAAAGGTTATCTTTAAGGACGCCAAGTGTTCACTCCAATATTACTATATTTTGTCAAAATGATAAAAATTCGGCATTAACAATGCTTTAAACTGCAATTGATTTTGTAATGTTTAAAAATGTTATAAAAATAAATTTAACTATATCCATGTCTATATGTCCCGTTTTTTATTTTAGAAATCTGGCAACGCTAATCCAGTGTGATACCAATTTCTCAAGTATATTTTTCAGTTTAACTGACAACAATTGAACTTTTGATAGCATTGTAGGAAACGCCTCTGTTATTTGAATGTTACCATTGTTGTGATTAGTTATCCTCTGTTCGTAGTGTAAGCTTACTTCACAATACGAGTAAAAACTACAAGAAATATCTCTCTGAAAAGGAAATAGAAGAGGAAATGGAACATTTATGGGACCAGGATTATGTAGTTTCTGACGAGGAGGTAACCTAAGTGGGGAAGAGGATAATGCCAGTCCAAAATAAGTAACTAAGTGAACAATACATGGGCAGATAGTACTACCCTTGGTCGAACAAGGACCTTGGATCTCCTAGCATAAGTAGACTTATTCTCATACAGCCACAATTAATAATTTTTTAGCCCCTCCTTTTTTCTTTAGTTCAGTCCAAATCTTCTAATTCCCCTTTGAATCCACTGAATGATATCCTAACGTGGGGCTTAACCCCTTGGTATACTCTGCTCTTGAGGTGGAGTTGGGCATTTCCTCCCAATCTCAATGGCTATGGTTTTCCCGCCAATACTCGGGTGGCTAATTGCAGTGGTTTCCCACTGGGCGATGGGGTCGCCACGTCCCTACGCCGGGATGGACGAGATGGACAGAACGTGCTGCCCCGACGCTTAGCGGCATAAGGGATTCATGAAGAAGGATTTTTATTCGTTTTAGGCGAGTTCATTAGATTCTCCTATAATAATGCCTTTCATTTGTTTTTAATTTTTTTCATTTATGGTCATGAATTTTTATTGGATAAAATTAATGTAGGAACACAAGCTAGGACTAAAACCAGGAACCTTCGATCAATAGTTGACTACTTAACATGCTCATCCAATAAGCTCTTAATTTATTCTCATGTAGCGTGGTAAGAGTTCTACAGAAAGACAATAAATAAACAAATAAACGTCGCCATATTTTGCATGTAGAAGGAAACTGAGAATTTCCTTGGATATTAACCACTATACTGTTTGTTGTCAATAAATATTAATAAATATCTCTGACTAAATATTTTGTGTCTGTGATATTAGATAAGTGATTCATTCAATAAGAACATATGATGAATATCTATTTTATGAAAACAACAACTAAAATAGTAAGTATATAATAGTAGTATGAAAAAGGTAGTATCAGTAACTAACGTAATGTTGAAATATGTTTCAAGGAAATTGTCAAGCATAAAAGAAACTTCAGCCCTCAAAGCCAGGATAAGGTGCAGCTTATTAATGGGTGGAGATGGGTTACGTCATATCGATTGTAACACCATCAAGCCTTGCTTCTAGCAAGGTTGAAACGTTACGTTTAGTTCATGTTTTTAATAAAATAAATTACTGCCTTGGTCAGCATATTTAGTTTTTCATTATATCGATTTGGAAAGCCTTCTTTGATATGATGACAGATTTTATGAAGTACGAAATCAAACAAACTTTCTCAAAATAGTATCTTCCTTCGACAGGCTCGAGCACAAGTTTTGCAAGCTTTCAAACAAATAAGTAACATACAATATAATATAATCCTTATGCTTTGGAAATCCTATTCTTGACTTTCCAAGTTCTCATTTCCTAATTGCTCATATTTTGTACACCGTAATTTTGTCACCTTTATATTTCATCCTTGGACATGTTTCAAACATTTTACAAGAATATATTTTTTCACCACTTCACCTGCATCCTGCAATAAGGAAATGTTAATTATGAATATAAACCTACTTCCCAGTGAATTCGATGTAAAGCTTTAATATTTCTTCTGCAGGACAAAAGTAATTAAATTGATTTAAGCTTTTATATTCCAGGTGATGGACATTCGGATTCTCAACCCTCACAGAGTAAGTTAATTAATCATCTAATAGCAGGGAAAACAAATTTAATAATGGTGATTTCAAGTAAATCTTTACACAAAATTCAAAAAATTAAGCCTACCTGTGTGTGTGTACTGCTCTTATTGAGAAATTCTGTAGGCCACAGAAAGTCTCTCGACCTTAAAAATTTGACGTGTAAATCTAAAATATGTTCAATTGAAATATAATACACTTTTAGCACTTTCTTGCCTTCCAAATCTAATTCACCACTCTTGTTACGGGAAGGCAATGACCTCGAATTTGTGGTATGTCGTCGAAGTGCAAATCGTAAAATTATTTTGAAAATGTAATATCATCTACTAATGATAGGCTCGCGTAGCCAAAAAACTATCGGGAATATCAAAACAGCGAAAGCAAACCACGCGAAGATTCAAGTGAATGCTCTAGAAGGAAATTCAAGCGGATTAATTTTTTTCAGATTTTGGAACATTTTAGCGGTTTTCTAAAGGAGATGAAATTTCAAAAACAGCTACCCTGATGTCATCCAATGGTCCATCCGAGCCTTAACCGGCCAGAATGGTACTTCGTACATTCTTGAAGAAATCCGAACAGGTTTCTAACTTCTAAGAAATAGTGTTTCCAGCCCATGAAACACCATCTTCTTAATGAAATGAACAATTTTATGCACATTTTCTACTTGATTTTCTTCTGTATTGTAGTCTATAGGCTTTGTAGATGGCTTAGCTAGCTTATAATATACGTTCCTAGCTGTTAAAGCTGTGTTCTTGATTTAGGTTCCTTGTGTTCCAATTAGGAATTTTCAGGTCATGTATCCTGTTGCGACCGCGTTGAAAATTGGCCGGTATTCGGTGGCTTGGGAATGATTTCGTTTTTGTGATTGGCATCGCTGCTCTGAAGGTCACACGGAAGCCTCGCTGTAATTTGTTTGTCAGTTGTTGTACAGTCACGGACACTTCTGTGTTCAAATGATATCATCGATAGTCAATGGATTTGTTACAACGCAGAAGCGTCCATGACTGTACCATCCGCTGATGTGAGCGGACATAGTTCCAGTGCTGAGGAACGGCCAGTGGCGTGTGTGTGGATGCACGAACAACAATGCACGGACAAGCGATGTAATGTAACAGAATGTAAAGTTGGCAAGTATGTTATAATGTAAGGAAATATATACATATGTTACAATTAATGAACATGTCATATCTAGGCGTAATATGTATTATATAATATCATCTAGCGGTACGGCGACTTCTCGGACATCCTGTACAATGTATTCCTCGACATTGCCTTTCTTTTTTGATAATTTGTCAAGAACAATTATCTAGCGTAAGATCTCTCATGTCACAACATGCTTTTTCCTCCAGGACGAGGCGGCTTTTTCTTCCACCGTGAGAGGAATCAAGACTTCCCCTCCGACTCCCTCTCCCGTGACGACACCGATGACGAAAGCCACCGAAAGTCGTCGTCGCCTTTCCGTTTCGAGAAGCAAGGAGGCGACTTCACCATCCTGTCGAACGTTGTCGTAGAAGACCCGGCGAGACGAAACTTCATCGGGGAAGACGCCACCACTGCTCCGGAAACAACTGCGCGGACGTCTCCTGCAACAACCACCACCATCAGAACAACAACAACCAGCACGACTCCCGCACCGACCACAACGACCGAAAGGTTCATCAAAGACCAATCCAGCGTACAACCAAGAGTTGAGAAGCGACAGAACGAATTAAACTTCCCGGCCACATCTTTTCCCGACTTTTCATCCAACATAACCATCAAAGCCACTACGGACTGGCCGTGGCTGACTCCTAACTTTGATCCGGATTTTGATTCCATCGACCACATCGAACCGAAGCTTCCAGGATTCACACAGCAGCCCGAGAACCAGTTTTTCTTTGGTCCACAAAACTCTAGAAACGGGTCTCCGGATAATTTCAATGGTCTCGGTCCGCAAGGGGTAAACACGTTCAGTGATGGTCCTCTAAGTTTCCTCGACAGCCCATCAGGTACAAGCTTTCCCGGAGATGCCTTTGGACCGAACTTCGGTCCAACGAGTCCTGGGTTCGGTTCACTGGACGATATTCACGGACCTGATCGCCTCATACCGCTTGACGAAAGCCATCCTGAAAAGCACCACACCACGGGACCACAAGGAGGTTTCCATCCCCGCAGCAAGTCACCTTTACCCACAGGTCCTCACATTGACCACCACTCTCACGGTGACTTTGCGAGTAATGATGTACCTCACGGTAAACACGGTCACAGCTGTCACCATGGGCACCAGCACCATTCTGGGAAACACTCAAAAGGTCCTCACGGTGGTCCACACCACTCTGTCCCGCCCCCCTTCCCTGCAGGCCCTCATGGAACCCCTCACCACCACAGAAGACACCATGCTCCAAAACACCACCACACACATGGCGGACATTTTCAAGGTCACGATATCCCTCATGGCAAACACAGCTGTTCCAATGACCACAAGCATCGACCTCGCCACCACCATCACCGTAGCAATCATCATCATGACCATGACCTGGAGCATGGCCCACCGTACGCTCAAGGAGGAGAGATAGTGTACACTGGATTCAAAGAGCCTAGCCGTAAGGGTGGGGGGAAAAGTGGTGGACGGTTTATAGGATACCGTACTGGCAGGACAACATATTACTTCTTTACCCGTAACTAGGATAATTCAATTGGTCATTACAAAATACGGTGTATATATACTAAGGGTGCGAAATCATAAAAGACTGAAGGGGGCGGAGGGGATTAATATCAACCTAAAATTATACATCTAGGCTGTTTGAGGAAAAGCACATAAGTCAAAAAAATCAATTTTACAGCAGATATTTATGTTTATTCTTGAAATAGCAAACGTTAGACATGCTGGATCACTGAATCATTACTGTTTAGAACCTTTACACATGCTCAATACAAAATTATATTAGTTTTAAAAATGATTCAGCGTGACTTAAATGAAAGCAACAAAAAAAATCTGTTTTCCCGAAAAGCCTAGATATTTCACACATAGCCTATAATTTCATTTCAATCACAGTAAATTGCAAAATTATTATATGGGCGTTGTAGAAACATGATAACTTCAAACTACATGCGTGTTTCTTGAGAGCGAAAGTTATTATGGGGGGAAATATGAGTCCTTTGTCCCCTTCCACGGAAAAGTACCTGGGTTGCCCCTCCATGGAATGAATCCTGCTGACGTCCACTCTTATGCTGAACTGAATAACTTATTGTGATCAAACACAAAGTTTACACTTTATATCATTCACAACCATTTACTTTAAGTCATGTGTGTTCACATATTGGCTATTTAAAAACAACTTTGGACAACGTAGAACATGATAAAACTATAATGCTTGACTCTGAACCATCTGGGGAAACTTTCATTAATGTAACGAAAATATAAACACCTTTAAAGTGAAAAAATATAAATATGCTGACCAAGGCAGTAATTTATTTTATTAGAAACATAAACTAAACGTAACGTTTCAACCTTCTAGCAAGGTCTTCATCAGACTCTGTATCTTGATAGTTTATGTTTTTAATAAAATAAATTACTGCCTTGGTCAGCATATTTATATTTTTTCATAATAATGGAAACAAGGCTTAATGGTGTTACCTTTAAAGTGTTATTTAACATTAGAATACGTCAAACGATTACATTTATGCTTAGTTTCGTATTTCAAAGTCTCTGTTATTATGTAAAATACACCATGTTAACAATTTGTTAGAAAAACTAAATATTAATATTGAAGTGAAATTAAAAAGAAATAGAGTATTCAACGTTTAAAAGGTTTCAATAGAAACATTGGACAATCAAAATGTGTATCAAACTATGTACCTAGACATGGGATGATTAGCAACAACAAACTGTTATTATAATATCGATGCCGAAGTCTATTAAATTTAGTTCAAATACAAAAACGTATAAAAATAATAAAAGATTGAATCTCAGTTTTCCCGAAAAGCCTAGATATTTCACACATAGCCTATAATTTCATTTCAATCACAGTAAATTGCAAAATTATTATATGGCTTCGAGGATTGTTTATTAAGGTGGAATGAAAAATTATATTTCGAATGTTTCTGCTATATCTCCAAAAGTTGTCACCAAGGATCTTCAAAAAGATTTTGTTTTCAAACAGTAGGTATCTTGAACTGTTCCATGTTCCCTGTAGATAGTACAACATTGAACCTAAAAATGAATGGTTTCCGCCATAAGAAATGTTTTCCATTATGACTCGGAAACTCGTGTATTTACTCATATATAACTGGTATATAGCTGGTATGAAGAAAACGTAAAATTTACAATTTGGAGTTTTAAGTAACTGCAATTAAATTTCAGAGGTACACTTTACTGAGCTTCAAATAATTCAAAACTGACATATTAATAGAGGTTATTCTTATTTAAAACTTTCTGTAACATATGCGTATTTTGTATGTGTGTGTGTGTTTAGAATTGGAAATGGAAGATAGTCACCACGTTATGAAGATATGGCAATCAACTCTGAAAACTAAATTCTGTTTTCTTAGTTTTTGTTTTAAGTCCACTTTATGTCCAGATAGGCTAATCGGAACTGGGTCTATAGTTTAAAGTGGGATCCGAACCACTCTGTCTCTCCACCGGGTTCCGAACCAGGATTACCTTCATTACAAGGTGACGACATTACCAGTACGCTAGCAGGAAGGGGGCAACTCTGAAGAGTTGATAGTTTGAGGCCTTTTAATATGTGTATGTTTGGCACAAAGTTCTAACTTTAAGGACGATGCTTCACCAAAAAATAATGAAATATAAAAGTTAATTTAAGGCTTGAAAAATAGTTTCATCGTATTACCGTATTACTATTTAAAATAAGTTCTGGGTAATAATTATCAACAGTCGTACGTAACTAAAATGCATGATTATTTAGTGTGTTGAAGCTGAATTTTACTGTACAATTAAAACTGATCAGTGACCTTGTATTTATGAAATAAATAAATTATCATCAAATTCCTAATTGTTTGTTTCTCACTTTGGTAGTCTATCCTTTCTGAAAGTTGAACAGTTTACCTAAGGTAAAGTTAGTTTTAACCCCACTTTACGCATAGATAGGCTAACTGGGACTGGACCTAAGTGGAATATCACTCACCGTGCAATATCTCTACAGGAGATCGAACCCCCAACGCGTTGATTACAAGGCGACGGGATTGTCACTACACTGTCCGAGGAATAGTTTATTCCATAATAGTTAGGCTTACCATACGTCCGGGATTAGCCCGGACAGTCCTGTTTTTTTAGTGCTGTCCGGAGTGATGTCCGGGATTGCAAAATGTCCAGGATTTTCAGAATCTGAACGTGAATATAGTTACCGGTATTGAACATTCACGACCAGAATTTATGACCGGCAAGGATCGATCGATTATAAGGATCGATTATACCTTTTCTTTCTTCGAGATATCGACTTCCGAGCGGTTCCGTTTCCGTACTTCGTGAGCGTCTTGGTGGTCAAGGCAAGCAATTTTTAAGGTATTTCAAAAGACTGATATTTCATGTGCCAACATTTCTAAAATGGTTGAGTTTGGTTATTTGTTATGTCTTTGAAACATATGCTCCAGTTGAGAGTGTGTTTTCAATTATGGGGCTTATTTGGTCAGCAGAAAGAGGTAGACTTCCAGTATCTACTGTTAAACATCTGCTGAATGTTAAAATTAATTCAGAACTTTCATGTGAATTTTATGATGTCATTAAAACAAAAATGATGCTGATCACATCACCCCCACACACGACCGGATCAAGAAAGTGTGGGGGTATCCCCACACCCCCTATACGCCTTCATGGCGTGGTGCTAAGCACAGGGAAGCACTTTAACTTTTTTTAACCTTTATTAAAACAAAAAGCCATTTCTGAAGAAAGTCATGTCTAGTGAAAACTACAACTAACAGATAATGCTACCTAGAACAGAGAGGTTTCCTAAACATCAGAAAATGTATTATTCAATTAAACATTTGAAAATTAATTGATTGATTTTAGAAAATAATGTTAATATTTTTTCTTGTACAATTTATAGTTTAATGTTCCAATAAAATGTTAAGGCTTTTAAGTAATTTCAATTTTGTAAAAAAAAAACCTGAAAATCAGCAGTTAGGAGTTGATCGCGAATATGTCCTGGGTTGGACCCAAAAAAATATGGTAAGCCTAATAATAGTGTGTATGTGCGCGCGTATGTATGTACTCGCATAATGCTCATATAATAAGATAGACGTATTCTGCTACACACTCACTGCCGTATGTAAGAGGTTGGCCTCGTACGTAAGTCTTCCAGAAATGTTCTGAAAATATAGTTATGTTTAACCTACAGGCTTATCCGCTAAAATATATTGAAATTTATGATCTAATGTCATCAGCTGAAAAGAAAACGTTCCAAAAGAGATACAATTCTACTTATTTTTTTATATTTTCCTAAGCTGTAGTAGTTTAGTTTAAACCGTCAAGTTCTGTAACAAGTACAGGGTCAACGAAGTTAGTAATAAGTTCTGTTTTATACAGCGTATATTGATACACTTATAATCCTATTCCCTTTGCTTGTACGTTCTGCAAATATGCTGCATAAAGAAACAAACTGCCGGAGTACTAATTGAGGCGAGTGTAAGTGACTTTTAAAATTATTTCAGGCTTGCATATTAATATCTAAAGCAATTTGATACCTATGTAATTTTGAAATAATTATAAATTAATATTGTATTAGTTCACTTGAAATATTTTTAGATCGATCATACTGCACAAAAGAAAGTAAATGTGTCATTTGATACAAAAAATGCATAAAGTCTGTAGCTCAGACCAAATGTTTAAATGCATCTTCGAGATAGATGCAGGAAGGTGCATAAAATGTATCATTCGATGCATTAAAGTACAGCTCGATTTAGAAAAACACACTTTCATCATATGATGCACTTTGGAGTTACCTTTACACATAATAAAGAAATAAATCAAACTGTAAAACCTGATTCTTGGCAAAGGTAAAAAAAAACACAATTTAATGCATCAATCGGTGTGTTTCTGACTCATCAAATAGATTTGATGCATTTATTTCTGTGTGTGTGGGGGGGGGATGCACCCTCTCTTCCCCACAGAGGCAGTGCTGATTATGAACAGGCTTGCTGTAAATGCAAAACAAAATGTTAGTTCTACTCTCATAACATTTGTTTAAATTGCATACAGGGAGATTTTTTAGTTAAATCGATTTTTTTAAAAGACGCTTAAAATTGCTTCTATGATTTTTGGCACCATACATACTAGAGATGCATGTTTATCTACAGAAAGGTTTTTTCTGGTAAACGGCTCTGTAAAATATTTGAATAGTTTGATTACAGTAAATAAAAAATATATGTAAATATATTTTATTCTCTTTCTGATACTATATATATATATATATATATATATATATATATATATATGAACCTACGGTCGTAATGTTTGTTGAGTGTGTTAATGAAACTATCTTAATTTCAGTAACTTTTCTTACAGTGAAAAAACATTCTGGATGTACTATATAATTAAACCTTTTAAATATTTTTTTTAGTCTTTGTAGCTGAATTTTTATACTTTTTTAAATATTTGCAAAATATCAACTTCCATGTTTATTTATGAAGTTACTTACTGTTTAACATGATTAGTATTTTGTATATTATTCTACACAAAATATTTGCTACTTTTGCCTATGAATTATTGAATTTTAAATCAAGATAAAATTTAAATGTGTTTACAGTTTATATATTATATTTCCCTTCGTATGAGGTTCACCCCACCTATATTTTGTTTCCTTTCTTAGAGCCTAATAAACACCATTCCATAATTACGAGATTAATTTATTTTCACCAAAAGTGATTCAGATATCAACAAGTCCCATATGTACATTATGTCCCTATAAATTATTTCTTTAAGGTAATTCAAGTTAGTGATTTTTTTAAAAAAACTATTTAAATGTTCATTTAAATCAACCTGATTTACATCAAACCACCTTGGTTGTGTGTAACGTACAATCCTGACTTTGAACAACAGATGTGTCGAAACCGCGCCAACTTGTGCATAATGCGTGCATCATGAAAGAAGAATCATTTTGACGTAAAAGCTTGTGCAGACGGACGGAACGAGGAAGGCGAGAGGATGCGACGTGTCCTGCGTTTCGTCATGAGATATTATTCAATTCAGGAAGAGACATAATACACATATGATAGTCACGGTTTCCAGATGTAAGTATTTCATCCATAAGATTATTATCTTGTTTATAATCAGTGGGAAACAGCGACTGCTTCACCTAAAAATTCGGTATGGTCTTGGTGGGTCGGGTACCCTATTCTACACCCTCGAATTTTGAATATTTTTTTTTTTTTTCATTATGAAGGTTATGTGATCCTATTTGTGAATTTTAAAAAAAATGGAGCGCGGAAAAAAGTATTTAAGACTGTACAGCCGTTTAAAGTTGCGATTTTGTCGTTTGAAATTGTTGAGTCCAAATTTCCCACCGGTTCCGGGCTCCGCCCCTGGGGTAATTGACTTACCGCCCCCAACCCCTACCGCGGCCCCGCCTTTATCTATAGAGTCCCTTTTAAAGGCATGTTAGAAATTGGCCGAAGTCACCTGCCCCCAACACTATTTCTCACTGTTTTCCGCATTGACACATGAAGATACAAAAAATGAAGGCTAAAATTAAACCAAAGAAGGTAACTTACCTCTTTTTACCATGACCAGGTATTGAATTGTGGGTCGAAGTTCAATTTGTAATTCCAAAAATGAAGTAACTCCTACGTTGAAAGTCCTTGTTGTCCTTTTCCACAGAATACCAACCTCCACTCCCTTCCCATCATAAAAATTAGAAGTCGCAAATTATCCCATCCCACAAGTCATTCAGAAAAGACAACCCTCCCCTTTACGGCATGCAGTTGCAAAAAAGAAATTATTATTTCCAATTTCTGAAGTCGCATAAATGAAATCCAATGTCTGAAATGTCCAATCCTCCAATATATCACACAAATATCATATCGCAATCGCAAATGTTCCTATTGCATAAGAAGAAAAAGAAGAAAATCAGGTGCGCCTGTGACATCAATCGATCATCCGAAATCTTCATACTTGCGCCTGTGACATGAATGCATCATTCGCCATCATAAAGTTCTGAAAAACCTTTTTGACGTTACGCAAGGAATTTTAATTTCATAAAAAACGTGTTTCGTAGCACGTAGATCTAAAAAATTACTTTCCGCGCTATTTAGAAACATCGTTTATTATGAAGAACTAATTTTTGTATCGAGAATATTTGAGATGTGCGAAAAATCGAGGGTGTAGAAAAGGGTACCGGAGCCGTCTTGGTTAGTTTCTAATTCCACGTTTGGTATCGTAAGTGAATACGTTGGAGAAATTCATGGAAACGTAAAGCTACCGTATAAACAGACTAATGGTAGCTGTACCTACAGTTTAAAATGAGACCCCAAACACTGAAATGTGTCTCCTCCAGGAACTCCTGCTATTCGGGGCCGTGCCAGACTATCTGTGCGGATGAACAATTGGATGGCTTTCAGAGTTTGGGTTCATGGGCTTCATCAGAAAGTTTTGTAATAACTACTGTCCTCCTCCGTAGCCATGCGTTCTAAGGCGCTGTGCTTTTGGCTCCGACTGGAGGACGGCATGGGTTCGAGTCCGCCTGGGTACAGTCTCTGGGTTCTCAGCCTGTGTAAGGACCGGTAGCAACCCACCATCGTCCGTAAATTGGGGAGCTACGAATGAGTAGCGTAACCCGATCACGGATATCTCCTGTAACTGTTGGGGGTTCGACGTGCTGACCACACGTCACCCCATTACTGGTTTATCTATACACCTCTCGGTAGGATTGTGGGAGGGGGACTGGCAGTCGGGAGATACGCCAAGAACCTTCCAGGGCTGTCGAGCCGCGGGTTATTATAATAATAACTATTATTTATCAATAAAAATAAACAAATTTTATTCCAAAATTATTATTATTATAAATATGCGTATTTTAAAAATTGTTAATGTATGTAGACTGCATCTATGGTTCACGCTTAACTAAATGGTTAACTCTCTAGCCTTTTGTGCGAGCAGTCCTCTGAGAGGACAATCGGGGAGCTACTTGAAAAGTGACGGTCTCGAAAGTCTGAAAACAGCTGCGATAAGACTCGATGCGCTGACCACGCGTCACCCTATGAACAGCCTTGGTTCTCAAAGAGTTGTTGCGCTATATTAGCAGAGTGTATTTGTAGGTGTGTGACAGTAAGTGAAGGAAAGTGGCCTGCGTATAGTGGTAATGTCGTGGCCTTGTAATCAAGTGTTCACGGGTTCCATACCAGAAGGAAGCACATAGTAGTTCGGATCCAACTTTAAACTGTAGGTCCAGTTCCGATTAGCCTAACTGTGCAAAAAGTGGACTCAAACAAACTGAAGGAAAGTGGAGGTAAGAGATATGTTTCTCAAACCAAAAATGCAACTCCTTTACAGAAATAACTATGGAAGGGGTGGCACTTTAACACTGGTCTAATCGGGACTGGGCCTACAGTTTTAAGTGGAATCCGAACCAATATGTGCTTCTTCTGGGTATCGAATCCGAAACCCTTTGATTACAAGGAGACTGCGTTACTACTACGCCATCTTATGCATTTGTAACTGTCCCTTGATTCATCTCAATTACGTAATTTAATTCAAGACTGCATAATTTCTTTGCAATGTTGAATAGCATCCGGCCGACCTCCGTGATTGAGTGCATCAGGCTGCGGCGCAAGGGATCCCGGGTTCGAATTCCGGTATGGGTTTTCTTTATGAGTGTTCATCAATTTCATCATATCACTCCTTCTCATCTCAGCGATTAGCCTAAAGTGGCACTAAAGCCAAGTAAAGTAAACCAAATCAATTAATTTAATTTTATCATTATTTTGATCTATAATTTTTGGCGTTAGGTGCAACAGCTGAACTTCACGCAGAAATAAAGTCGATTCAGTTGTAACGTCTTGCTAAATGTAGCAGAAAAGCAACGTAAAATAAACCGAATCATAAAATTCGCCCTGCGTAAGGGAAGCGACACGCCCCCCAGAAGAGTAATTGTAACGAGGATACAGGATGACACAGACTCGTGCTTATCCGGTGAAGAAATTACATTTTCTTACATATATCTTCTCTTTTCCTCTCGGCACTGTGGAGAAAGCTTGTGGTTTCCTCTTTGCAATATCTTCTTCATGCTTTGACGCTAGCATCGACGTTTCCTTAGCAGATGTCGCTATAAATTTAAAATTCCATCTTTCAGCTGTCCTTTGACTGTGACTTGTCATGGAAGTAAGACGCATTGTAAGTATGTCTCTGCTCTAATTGAACCGTTAATTACTGAAAGCACAGGCGTAGCTCGGCGGCGACAAAGGGGCACTTGCCCCTCCTCAAATTTGCAGGTTTATTCAAATTACAAGTCAATGGTGCTTTTGTTAATCTCCATGGACATGAGGGACAAAGTAATGAGTAACTTTTATGATTTCGTAAATTTAACAGCTATTACTAAAATAGTCCTGGGCAAGGTTAGGTCCAAAGTTTTGCCCAGGATTGAAAGGGCGCATGCCCATTTTTGGGAGCGAAAATACATTTTTGGCATGTTATTCTAGATACTTAGGCCTGTTTAGTGTTGCAAGGGCTTATTCTAACGTGGTGTTATGGGAATCTCCCCGATGATGTAGTGGCAACGTCGTCGGCTTGTAATCAAGGGGTCCCGGGCTCGATACCTGGTGGAGGCACATGGCACAGTGGTTCGGATCCCACTTTATATTGTAGGTCCAGCCCCGATTTGCCTTTCTGTGCATAAAGTAGACTTAAAACAAGAATCTATCGAGTGTTATAGGCAGTTGAAATTATCGAAAAACTTAGATACTCCAGAAAAAGTAGGAAGTTTTTATTGCGTTATGTGAAATCATATATAATGGGTATGACTTATGTTTTCTGCGCAATAGTTATTTGTATTTGCTATTTTCAGGTAGTGAGTAAAATTGTGTGAAGTGCATTTTATACAGTTGCAGACCCGAGATTTTTTTTAAAGGAGCTGCGGGGGTTACCTAAACTTCCTTTAGTAGTCAGCCCTCGTTTTGCCGTCTTTTCCTGCATTTGACGTTCTTTTTTAAGGAATACTGGATCAGGGCGGGAGGGTTATGACACCCATCAAACTCCCTTGTGCACGCCACTGGTTTTACATATATTAGCATTTACTGCAGCAGTGTGAGGAATAATCTTTCATTCAGTTCAAAACCGATCTAGTCAGCTATAACACACATAAGGCATTCTTTTCTTTTTTCATATTGGGAAACTGCAATAGTGCTTTCATGTGAAGCAATATTACAAATAAAAATTTAACATAGCCCTATTCAGTTAAAAGTTTATTAAAGTTACGTAAATTCTCTCACTCAAGCTTGAATTGAACTTAAGTACAGGCATTTGTTCATTTACGATTTCAGGTTCTCCTGTGGTGCTTAGCAACACTGCTTTACATTGTTGTGGCCGAGGCCGAGATCAAGGAATTCCAGGAAAATGAAGTTGAAGACGATCCAAGGAGTAAAAATGAGACCAAGGCTTCCGAAACAAAGGAGCAAATAGAGGTAGCTCCAAAGAAAGACCAGACTATTTCCAGTGACGAGTCCAGGTTTTTTGGTAAGTATCAGGTTTCTCTGTAGACATACTTCAGGGCATAGGCGCACACAGAAAGTTTTTAAGGGGGAGGGGTCCAACTCAAGGGCAGATTTAGAAAGTGGGCATGTGGGGCCATCCAGGTTTGGCTACAGGAATGGGAGGGGGGAGGTACATGATAAGGATGGTAAGTGCAATCGAAATTTTTGGGCCGAATTTCTCAAAATAATATAATGTTCAACATTAATATATTTTTCTAAAATACATGTAAAAAAGTTTACGCCTTGGCACCATGCTGCAATATGTGCAATGAGGTGGGGGAATCAATATATTTCCCAATTATTTTAGCTGGTTTGAAGTCACTTTTGCTATTAGGTGCAGTATTTATAATCCGTTAGATTAAGAAAAGGAAAAATGTAGGGGAGACAGATCAAGTTAAGCTTAAAAGTGACTTTCAATGTAGAAGATACGCGTTGATTGATTCATTTTATATAACATGGACACATCAGCACACAGGCTATTTTTGTCAAAATACAGGCATAAGTACTTAACTATTTTCCATTATTTCTTTTGCATTTTATGTGGTTAGTATCTTAAATGCTTTTGGTATTAACTTTTGCATGTTTCGTTCAAGAAAAGGCTATAGAAATGTTAGGGGGACTTTTTTTCCCATAAAGTTTGTTGTCCGACCTCTCACCTGCAACTTTAATTACATGTAGGCTATCAGAATTTTGAAAACTGTGGAACCATTTGTTCTTTGGATGAAATGGTAGAATATAACCTTGATCCTGTATTTTTCACTCAATGTTTTCGATTCAATGCATTTTTACTTTGATTATTCTGTTCGAATACTAACTAAATTAACTTTATTTGTGATCTTAACAATAAGAGTAACAAACTTTCGGCTTTCTTTTATCTTTAAATGAACGATGTCAATTTCCAGGGGGGTCCACCGACCCATTCGAATCAGGGTTGGCATTTTGCCCGTTTTTTTTTAAAAAAAAAAAACAACCCGGGTGGGTTTTTCGTTTTTTTCAGAACTGGGTTTTATAGGTTTTTTTTCAGATTATGTTTATAAATATATATATTTTGAAAATGAAATACATTTTCTGTCATAGTAATATATTGGAACACTCAATTTGTATTGTTTTAGTTCACTGAATCAAAATCTATTTAATATTTTCTGTTAACATAGTGAAGAATTGACAATCAAGGTCCCACACCTTGAAATGATTAAACTCAAAACATACATAACCCGTCCGGCAACAGACCATTGAGGGCCCGGGCCTACCTACCGACAGCCGGCTGCACTCCTACCTGATCCTACTCTGAGGTGGAAGATTATGCAATCAGTTACGGGGTGGCACGTGGTCAGCACGACGAACCCCCAGTTATCGTTGTAGGTCTTCATGACCAGGTTATGCTACTCATTCCTAGCTCCCCAAATTAATCGTGATGGTGAGTGTTCACCAGTCTCATACACAGGCTGAAATCTCAGGAGAAAAGTTGTTACATTTCCCCAAGGAGACTCAAACCTGCACACATCCCATAGCCGGAGCCCAAAGCATGACCGCAAAGCCACAGTGAGGGACAAATTATGAAATTATCTAAAATACTTTGTTCTGAAAAAATGACCAACAGTTTGATTCTACTCTTCTGGATGGTGTAACAGTTAATAAATCTGATCAGTTCGCAGGGTTGCAATACTATACTAATACTTGATAGCTGTGGTGGTTTAGTAAACCCCTGTGGCAGAGTGGTTAGCACAGCACACTGCAAAGCCAGTGGTCCCTGGTTAGAATCCTGGTTTGGACATGGATGTTTGTTTGTCCCAATGAAAATACGGGAAAAATAGAGAAAATTGAGAAAATAGAGAGAAAAGGGGGGATAGAACTGCTTAGGGGTATTACTTTTATTAAAAATGTAAAAAAAAAAAGTAGACACGCTGTGTGACTGCTCATGCAGAATTCCCGGATTCGAATCTTGGGGTGGGTGATCTAAGGTCAGATTTTTCTGGTCTTGTCCCTGCATAAAGCAGCTCTGGGACTCACCCAGCCTCAAATCAATGGGGGTAAAGGCAGCCGGAGTTTGGTTGTGATCCCATCACCTCCAAAATGGCAAAGATCAAGAATATGTCTGGCCTTAACCCCATATCCCCTGAATGTGCTTTTATGGCATGGTGCTATATGCACGGGAACTTTACTTTTACAACATACGGTAGCTGCACACACACACACACACTTTTAAATCTGTTTGAATACACTTTGTTCACAGTTGTTTTTTCTTATCATTTTTTTGAACGTTTCAAGTTTAAATATCTCATCTGTGTATTAACCATGCCAACATTATAAGGCTGACATATTTAATTGTCTTGACTGATTTCATTCAAATGGAATACCATATCCATCCCCCAAAATATCTGGTTGCTATGAAACTAACAGTTCCCATGAACAAAACATTAGTAACCCCAATTTGGATCCCAACATACATATGCACTATATTTAAAAAAAAAATATTTGTCAAGCCATATCTTACGAAATACCCTAAAATATCTGTCTCTTTTCTAAATGTCCAAAAATGTAGTTTAGGCAGGTATTTGAAAGTGGCATCAGAATTTGGAGCTACCACAGAATATGAAAAATCAATTTTTCATCCACCATCTTGAAATGCTTTCAACAAATGCAAAATAAAATCATTCCCTGGGTGTATCTAGTTGTGACATAAATTTCAGCTTAAGAACTCTAAATTTGCAACATATATCATGGTCTCAAAATTGGTGACTTTCTCCC
Source organism: Lepisma saccharinum (assembly GCF_977018435.1). Lineage (NCBI taxonomy): Eukaryota > Metazoa > Arthropoda > Insecta > Zygentoma > Lepismatidae > Lepisma > Lepisma saccharinum. The sequence goes on along the minus strand of NC_139241.1, from coordinate 81,830,396 downwards.
ACCCTTCCTAAACCACACACTATATTACAGAGTTTTTATTTAAAAAAACCTCAAGCTCAAGTAATGTCCTAACGTAGCTGAGACTTGGTTTTCTTAATCTACGAAAATCTAACCTCAAATATTTGCATAACGTAAAGCTCTCCCAAGGCATGTTAAATCAGTCTGTCATTCACCATCTTTAAACATGGTGGCATTTTTTTCTCAAATACAATATGACACCAATCCTTAACTAAGTTATCTTGTAACTCTAAGAATTGCAACTCAAAAGCTTTGCATTTATGGCAAAATGTATGTTTGTGATTTTATCACCACTCCTCTCCTAAACTATGAAATATAATTTTAAAAGTTTTACTGCAAAATTGCGGACCGACGAATTGAGGACTAAAAGTGGTAAACGAGGTAAGTGCCAAAAGCGAAAGTGTTGGAATATCGCATCGTTCCGCATATCAGCTCATAAGAACGTGCACACTAGTGACCTCATTACACACCCTTTGAATTACTTAAGAGGGCTACCGGCCACATTTCACGTTTACCACATTATAAAGCATGGCGCATTCCACAGTTTAACGTGGAAAACTGTGTTTGAATTATTATGGTACTTACAGCGTTTACCAGTTTTAGTCTTCAATTACTATGCTTAATTCCTTATACTCCGAAAATGCGTTGTAGACAGTTTTGGAAAAAAAGAGAGCATGGTATAGAGCATGCATGCAACATGAGGAAAATCAGTTTTTGACTCACCATGTTGAAACACATTGTTCAATTTCACTCACATGTAATACCATTGCAGTCTGTCAAGTTTTCTAGCTGCAGAAACATGTTATCATGGTCACTAAATAGATGACTTGTCTTTCTTTGCCCATCCACCCCACCCATGCTCCTCCTAAATTCTGCATTTTGTTTTGATACTTTTATTGTGAATTTACAGTGCAAGTAATGTCACAATGCTCCTGAAAGTTTTATGCACAAAGCTCGAAATTGTAGTCTCTGAAAAGGTTTGAAAATGTCAAAAATAGTCAAAATATGGATTGTATTTACTTGAGTACCCCACACCAATATTTTTAAGAATAAAAAAATGAAATTGTGGTAGATTATGAGTGCTCGACTTATTGGGTATAGAGCTCCTAACCACAAATAACATTTATGCTACATGGGTAAGGAACTCATCACTAGACCTCGGATTTCAGGTTTTTAACCTATTTTTCCTTTACAGGTATGTAAGAAATAATAAGTTATGTCAGAGTTTCGTTAAAAAATGCAACAACTGAGGAAGTTTTATAGTGCCTAAAAAAACTATTTGGCTTGTTAGAACCTATTTTAAGTTTATGCACCTAAATTAAGCCTTTTTTATGTATTTTTAAAGGTTTTACAGGATTTTTATGTCACACAGAGGCTCTGCTTTGTTTCGCCACGAAAAATTCAATGACGAATGTGTTTGAAACGACCTGTCTGTCGATTTCCCATTCTCCAAGTGCATGGTGATTTTTCAAAGCTCTAAACAAAGCAAAATGTCTGGTTCCACTGTTACCTGCACAATCCAAAGTGGTCTGTGGTCACTTTTGAGTCACATTGGCACTTTGTGGCATTCACGCTTTGTAAACTAACATTTCAGCATTGAAGTTTGCACCACTTACTATATGTTTTTGTTAAAAGACTATTTTCAGCATAGAAGATAATCCTTACAGACAAAATTGCAGAGTTTGACTGTGGATAACATGAAAAAATATTTTTGCTTAACTATTGATTGATTGAGTTGGTGTTTTAAGTCCACTTTATGCACAGTAAGGCTAATCGAGACTGGACCTACAGTTTAAAGTGAGATCCGAACCAGCATGTGCCTCAAACCTGGGTCCCCTTGATTGGAAGATGACGACGATACCACTGAGCCATTGGGAGGCTACAATGTTGCCTAACTATATGGCAATGAATGGATTTTAACAGCAAATTTCCCATGGTAAGTTCTGCCATCACCGTACGGTTAGGCAACACACACACAACGTTATACAAAATAGTGCGTATTTCAGGATATAGGTGTCCTATTTCATTGCCGGTGACAATACCTAATCAGCATTTTTCAGGAATTTTGAACAATTTTAAGTTTTTTTTTAACCTTCTTCAGGATTTTTGGAGCCTAACTTTAGATTTTTAGGTACGATTTTAGGATTTTTAGAACCTATTAAGGATTTTTAGAACCTATTTCAGGATTATTAGAGCCTATTTTAGGAAACTAAAAGCACACATTTTAGAACCTAAAAATCCGAGGTCTACTCACAACGTTCAATCAATGCACTGAATTGGAGGGAGGGAGGGGTCACTGTCTCAGGCATTGGAAAGAAAACAGAACATTTGCACACATACTAAATTTTGAGAAATGAAATGAATCATTTGAAAAGTGTTTGGTTTAATTATACAACATTAACTTTATTCTACTTTCAAGACATTTCAATAAAATTAACTCAATTCTTCTATGAAATGATTTATACATGGAAAAATTTATTGTAAAAGTTGATCGTCATAGGTGAAATTATGTCGCTTGCCCACATACGGAAGTGACTGATATCTAAAGTGCTACCACATTTCAAAATTATAAGCTTTGTTTGTTCACTGTTCTATAAAAAATATTTCAGACCCTCTTGATTTTTGTTTCTTGGATACATGTTCGTATTATTTCTGTTAATCTATTTCTAGCTTGATTTGAGAAAAATATCCTGAAAAAACCCACTGTGACTTGTAACGGATGAATTATTTTGAGTATTGTAAGCTTGGCTAAGCCTCTATTTTACAAGTTTTCTCAAACTGTTGACAATTCTAGAACTTCAGAATTATATAAAGCAATAATTGACGACATTTTCTGAAAAAATCCACATTTTGAGTGGTTTTTTTCAAGGTGGGTTGTTATGGGGAACACTGGGCTGGGCCCACCTGGGCAATCCTGATTCGAACTCCCCTTCCCTCCCGACGCCCATGCCCCTAGACACGCTGGATAATTAAATGTTTTATGGGGATGTGACATGATCTGGAGGGGAATGTGGCACTGGCCTGGACCCATCCCTCCTTGAATATGTCATAAAGAAAAAGCCTGTCAAGCTAAAACATAATACTTTCAAACATCATTAAAGTAAAACCTTGCTAGAGCTTAATGAAAGGCAGATTCCTCAGCAGTCAAATTTTTTTTGTAATTTTTTTCTAAAGTGAATGCCTCATAATGACACTTCACACCATATGAATTTAGTAAACACAAAGTGTATCATTTGCACAGTAGGTCTGATTAAACTGCTCTCATGTGAATAAATTTGTTGTGTGTCTTTATCAAAAATGGGAGAACACTCCAAAGATAAAGGGTCTCATCTCTGTACTATCCCCAGCTGTGGTGATTCATTAGGGTGCTGCAAACAAAATTCAAAAACACAATTTTTTGACCATTGAGTATTTATCAGGTGAGAGCTTTGTACTACAGGAAAGAATTTTACTATCTTAAGCACCTACCTTCAATTCTTGTTTTGGATTCGCCACTGGTTCAGCAGATGGAGAGCATTTTGAATACCATTATGGGGTAGAAAAATGAGCAAAATAATCAAATTAACCTATTATCTTCAAGAAAATTAACGCAACAAAATTCCAACCTTCAGTGCATCTGCACTGCAGGCCAATATTTGACTACAGCTAAATGTTCAGTCATGGGTAGCTCTGGGGGAGATGAGGAGAGCTGGCACGCCTCTGAATTTCTCCTCAACAATTGTTACAATAACACATAATGGACAAAAGTTACATATTGTGATGCGGTGGTGTGACATCAGCATTCTACATAAATTAGTTGTGGAATTAATTTTATTGTCTTTTTCCTGCCCCTCTCCTTAATATGTTATTGTCCCATTACACAATCTACATTTTGATAATCTTCAAATATCTAAATCTAAAATATTTCATAAACATACCTGGTTTTTTTTTCGGGTGGTAGGAGACTCAATCAGGTTGATCTTATTCTAATAATAAAATAAGGTATTTGAGTATAATTAATGTATGTTCATATAGAGCTGCTGACTGTGCAAGTGATAATTTAATCAGTAATTACTAAATTAAGAAAGATAAAAAGGCTATAAACAATAAATCACAAACAACAAAACATTAAAATTTGACACAGAAAAGATTGCAGATGAGATTAAATTATCAAAGAGATTTCAAATTTTTCATTCCTTGGACGAAACAGAATTCCTTTCGATTAAAGTTTAATAGCAGTGGCAGCGATCAGGTTCCAAAACTGTGGGGCAAAGTGCCAAAACTGGGGGGAGTGGGGGCAAGGACAGTTTACTTTCCCTTGGTAGATAAGGTTTAGCGTAGTTCGGGGGCAAGTGCTCCACACGTCCTCCTAATCGCCGCCGTTGTTTAATATAATGTTATTTTTCATGCAATTTCAGGTTTGCCACATCAGACCCATGGTCACCACCATGGATCCTACGGCTATGGAACATATGCACATGGATATGGTCACTCAACGCATTCATTTGGGCAGCCATATAATGGGTACGAATCACAATACAATCAATTTAACCAAGGCCATCAAGGACTCAATAGAGGACACAACATTGGCATTGGAAACCATGCAGGAGTTGGTCATCACCATAGACATAACCACTTTGGTGGACACGGACATCACAGTTTTGGTCCTCGTGGAAATCATTATGGTCATCATCGTATCCATGGTTACTCTAGATATGGTAGGCCACTTGGTATTTCCCACAGGATACCATACAGTCACATCCATAGCCCATTTGGTCATGGTCACAAAATCCATGATCATGAGGAAGACTATAATCGTCATATTATTCATGGCTATGGTCATAGTATACATAGTGGGCATGGATATAACCATGGACGACCCAGCTATGGTCAACACCATAGTCACCATCCACACACGTTTGGTCAACATGACCATGCTCACCCTCCACACAGTCATGGCCACCATGGATTTGGGTTTCCTCCTCCTCATCATCATCATGACAATGGGCCTCCACTTTATGGCTATGATCCATATGACGTTGGTAGCAGGTTTCATGGACATGAAAGCTATGGATACGCAGGTACACCAAACCATTATGATTATCCATATATTAGACAAAATCATCATCATGAGCACAATCACATCAAACCAGTGCTTTACAGATATCACAGATATGCTAAGGATTATAATGAGTATGGTGTTAAAGGCGTCAGGCATTCTGAGTACAAACTAGTTGCACCAGAAAATATTAATTATGGATCTAACATTAATACTCATGGCCTGTATAATCATCTAATACACAGTGTTCCTAACATCAGATATGGAAGAAATTACGATTACGATTATTTTCCAGATCATCACTGATTGTTAAGTATTTTACCTCAAACAATGTGCCATATTGTAAATATAGTAACTGTATGTGAGCAGATGAACTGTATTTTGTGTGTCAATAAAATTATGATACGTACATTTGCAGTTTTATGCACTTAATACTTATTTAGTGAATTCAGAACATGCATTATTGACCCCAACTTCAAATTAAAAAACTACCCTTCACTATACAACTTGTGTTAAATAACTTCCCCAGCACGACCTTATGATATCTCAAAAGCAACTGCAATTTCTGTTGCATTGCAACTTAAAGAAATAAGGACAAGGAAGTAGAAAATAAAATGACTTCTTATCAACAATGCTCAGAAAAGAAAACAAAATAACCCACACTAAAGCTGTAGGAAGTTATCAAAATCCATAAATGGACCAGTTGAATCAACAAAAGAAGAACAAATTATTAACAACAATGCTGACAAAAGAAAGACAGTAGCTTTTATCTTTGTAGAGACTGTGCCCAGTATTGGAAAGTAAAGGCTGCTTCTCTTAAGAGATTAGGACCAATGGCTTGCCTGTTGCATACAATAATAGTGGTCTCACTTCAATACCTAACATTCAAAGCTCCCCAAGTAACCACCACTGTTGGGCCAACATCAGTTGTTACGTGGGAAAGGTTGGCTTTTCGTTGGTTGGCAAATTGACAATGGTCTTACGTTGGGCCAACAGTGGTTGCCAATGTTCGCCCAACCATGGAAAAGTGAGTCAAAATCAGTTTTAAGACAACTTTCAGGAGTATGCTGAAAATTCTAGAGTGTAAAATAAGTGACATGTAACAGTGTATCTTTTCGAATATTTCAGTTACAGCACATACTGGAAATATAATATATTTTAAATGAAAGTAGAAGCTATTTTTAACTTGCAGTCACTCACCAGTTCTTTGTCAGGTGCCATGGATGAAAGATGTGTTGGGAATTGGTTATTGTTTGTCTCTTTAGCTGTAGTAGAACAAGAACATTCTTACAGGCAGTATTATGAAGGTGGTCAAATAATATTATGTGCAGACTAAATTCCATGAATGGTGGAAAACTAAGTAAACTCTAGAAGGTTTTTTGTTCCAATTCAAGATATGGTGCCTTAAAAACAATGATACCATGTGACTGATAAAGTGTTGTGTATTTTTTTATTTTCATAAATAACTTGTACTATTGTTTACATTTGGCCTCACAACAAATTCTGTATATATCAGAACACAAATCTATCCATTCTTTAGTTTTCAGTATTTTGGGCCAACATAAAAACCACACGTTGGAACCATGGCAAAAATTACCGTTGCACAACGGTATGTTTTTACGTTGGGCCAACCATTGGCCAACCATTTTCAGTATGGTTGGCCCAATGTTGGGCCAACCACTTTTGGTTACTTGGGTCAAATGTGACCACATGGTTTTAATAAGTCAAAACAGTTTTGGTTAAAAATAGTTTTTGATAAGGGGTGTCTAACAAAATTAGCCCTCCCTATGGTGCTGGTCCTCTTCATGTTAACCAATATTTCGATAAGTGAGTCAACAAACATTTCTTCAACACCAACAAGGATGTACTTATACATGTAGAATCAAACTGTCCAATTGATGGAGGCTGTATGTACGTTTTATTACTCTTTCATCTTCACATATTAGTAAATTTCTAGAACTGGCCATTCTTAAGCTTAATTTACAAAGCAGATAAGGAAGTAGGGGGAGGTCGAAAGTGTATTGATAAATACTCCTTTATGTTCAAAAGTGACAATAGATATTAATTTAATATCGAGTTAGGTGTTAGAAATGTATTAATGCTACATTCGATGTTATTTCAACTGTAGTACAAAATTATTAACACGCCATGAAACTTAAAAGTGAATCAAATTAGCAAGTTGAATGGATGAGAGATGAAAAAACTTTCCTGTAAAATGTTTTAATTCTCTATTGAAATTTTGGAAGAGAAATCTGAAGGTTCCTTTTTTTCTTTTTAACAACACTAACAACATTACATTGGGTTCAGAAGAACAGCTACTGTTCATCATTACACTTAACTCCCCCTCACAAAAATATTACAAAGTGAAAAATTAGTGTTTATCTCTTTACTACATTCTGTGGGACCTGGGTTAACTTAGGATGCAATATCAAAATCTTCCTCCCAGTCAGGTGTTGCTGCCAAAAGTCAGTTTTACTAATTTCAAATTTGCAACACCATTTTCAACTGGTGAATTACATTGATTGGTAAGCATTCTAACATACTGTTCTCAATTAGTGAATTAATTTGAAACTTCTATTAACCTGTTACCTCACATCACACACACACATCCAGAAGCTTTACAATTTCAAATAGATAGTATAGCTGAAAATCTGACATAATGGCTGCAGGAAACCAGTGCAACCAAATCAACTTTCATGCACTTTAAACACTCTCAAAAGACAGACCACAACTTTCAAATGAAACTTAACAACTTCAATATAACAGGAGTTAGAAGCACAAAATTTCTAGAACTATGGATAAATTCAGAACTAACATGAAATTACCATTTTGAAATTCTTCTAAATGAATTCAGTTAAATGTGCTACATGATCAGAGCAATAAGAAATATAATAAGAAAATAGTACCCATTGTACGTATGTCATGCTTATGTAGAATCAATATCATTTGCAATATACGTACTTATATGGGGTTACTCTCCAAAGATAAAGGACATTTTTAAAATGCAGAAAAAAGATCATAAGAATCACTGAATGTGTGCTTAGCTTTACATCCTGCAAACCATTATTTGCCACACTAAGAATCATGACAGTCTATGGATCTATGTACTATATTCTATTCTATGTTTGTGTGTGCATAAATCCAGGCAACATAGTTTCAAAAGTCACTATGTAAAAGTAAGATTGTAATACCTCCTACCATGTATTGTTAAAAAATGTAATTCTTTTGCAAGAATGTACTATATTTAGTATTTGTACAATTTTAATTTTTAGAAAATGATTCTGTATTGCTTTCAAAAATGTTAAAATTGTTGTAACATTGTCAAAATCATGGATTACTGTAATTCCTCAAGGTGAATAAATAAATCAGTAAATCAATGAATCAACAACACTATTTCATTCTTTGTCAGAGAAATGTGCAAAGGGTGAAGCTTCTTGATCTTTCTACAAGGAAATAGCTGTTTGCTATGTCATAAGCTTTGTGGAACAAACAAATCAGTCATATAATCAGGAGTGGATAATGGAAATGCCAGTGTAAGAGTCATGATTGAGCAAGACATGGGAACAAGTTCGGAAGCCTTATGCAATATAACGAGAGGGTTATTTCCATCAAGCTAAAATCTGAGCCAATATATAGAAGTAATTGTATAAGTATACATACCAACTTCGGACCACAATGAAAATGAAGTGGAAAAAGTGTATGAAGAAATAAAGAAAGCTATCAAATACATGAAATGCGATGAAAATCATATCTCACTCGGGAATAAAATGCAGTGACAGAAGGTGGCGAATTAGAAAGAGTTGGACAAGGTTAAACCTCATGCTTCCTTGTGGAAGTACTGACACTAGTAATTTATCCACGCTCCCCAAATTTTTCCTGAAACCTACCTAAAAGTTTTCACAAAATTAAATTTATGGGCAATTTGGTACTAAATACACCTTTACGCCCTTCCAAAAACAACCTTACACTCCCTAGATAGAAAATTCTGGACAAATCCCTGATTTTCATCCTATTGAATTAATATTATTTCCAGTTTGAACAAAATAAATAGGGGGTACAAAGGTGATAGAGAAAAGAATGTTCAATTTCACATCTTAATGGAGATAAGATAGGCTTGAAAAGATAGGCTCGATATGTCTACTGACAAAAAGAATACTAACAAGTAGTGTAACCAGGAACAAATACCTATTTGTTAACAGAAAATAATGATTTAATGACTGTATATTTTAAATATAAAAATAAATATACAAAACATAAAGATATATGTTATTTCCAATGTTAAAGAGTATTTGTAGCATTGTTTTTGGATGGAAGTGATTCACTACGCTGCTGCTTAACAATTGCAGCAATTGTCTTAACAGCTGCGAGTCCTTCCCTGCCACTGGGTTTAATGTAAGAAGCAGGTAAAGCAAATCCATGGTTACCGGTATCTCGAAGTTCTATTGTGTATGTATATTTTATCCTTCCAGAACCTTTTGCCCAGTCATCAGAGCCACCTGTAAAAATAATGAAAAATTAGACATTTAAATTAAATTTTCATATGATCTTCTTACTTTATTAGACTCAGGAGTGTTTACCCTGTACTGTTACAAAAATGGATGCAAGGGTGACAGTGACCAGAGTCTTTACTGTTATTTTCTTTGTATTTTTAATTGACAGTGGAACTACCTAAAAACAATCACCAATGAATACTACAGCAAGTTGCCTCATAACATAAAACAACTCCCCAAAATAAACAAATGCAAACAACAAAAAACTATTGACAGAGAAACCTCCTTACAGTCTCACAGAATTCACTGAAGATGACAATGTATCTTAGAAACATGAACAATTGACATGCTCAATCTGCATACACTTCACATATAACTCCCAAGAAAAAGGCACATAACTGCCTCCTGCTCAAAATTCCAATGTAATAAACAATGTGGATTTTTATTCTTGTTTTAATGATGTAATAAGTATATACTTCTGTAGCTTGACATTTCCCATGTCCTTTTAATCAAGGGTGTATGGGAAAAATAAATAAACAAACTATGTGTTAACCTGTTCTCCTCCATGACCGTGCAGTCTAAGGTGCTGTGCTTTCGACTCCGACTGCAGGATGGTATGGTTTTGAGTCTGCCTGTGTTCAGTCTCTGGGTTCTCAGCCTGTGTATAGTACCGGTGGCAACCCACCATTGTGTGGAAATTAGGGAGCTATGAGTGAGTAGCGTAACCCAGTCACGGAGGAGTCAACATGTTGCATAATTTTATGCGACAGATACGGTTATTCAAATAGATTCGGCATTACGAGAGTTCCATCCCTTGTTTACCAAAAGAGTGGAGAGAAGATCTTAACTATTCAAGAAGTGGAGGTCAAGTAGTATGTCTGAGTTATCTAAAATTAAGTAAATACATAAATAATTTTCTACAAATTAGTGGAGTATGGACATGATAAAATCTGGTTTTTTTTAGTTTTTTTTTTAGATTTTGTACTTTCAGATAAGTTGCCGCACAACACCTGAGGGTTTGACATGCTGACCCCACATCACCACATTACTGGTTGAAGATCTCCACACCTCTAGGTAGGATTGTGGGAGGGAGACTGGCAGTCAGGAGATAGTACAAGGCCCTTTCAACGCTGTAGTGCCATGGGTTATTATTATTATTGCTGTGTGTTAATCTACTTTTGTTTGTAATATAACTTATTGTATTTGCTCATTTACTGACAGAATAAGATAAGTCTGAGAACATGACACAAAGTAAAACACAAATTTATTGTGAATCTTCGTCTGAAAAAGACTATGTTAGAGGGTGGAAACGTTTCGTTTTTAGTGTATATTTTTTATACAATAAATTTTGCCTTGGTCAGAATTTTAATGGTTTATTAACACGGAAACAAGGCTTAACAGTGTTACCATAATATAAAGGTTTGAAATCTGCTCGACTGCTGGAAAAATGACATTCACTGAATATGGACTTAAAAGTTTTGTCATAAACTAAGTAAATTTTTACAGAGGCCATTAATTAAAAGAATTTCAGAGATTTGCAGATCTGAACTTCTATTGCTTAATGCATGCCACAGCAAGTAAATGACTAAATGTTTAGTTACTTTCATGAATCATATGTGCTGTCAGTGACCCGCACTGTGACCATGCAGTCTAAAGCATCATGCTTTGGGCTCTGGCTAGAGGGCGCACGCAGGTTCGAGTCTCCTGGGGGAAGCAAAACAACTTTTCTCTTGAGATTTCAGCCAGTGTATGGGACTGGTGGCCACCCACCATCATGAGGAAATTGAGGAGCTATGAATGAGTAGCGTAACCTGGCCCTGAAAACCTACAACAACCACTGAAGGGGGGAAGGGGGTGTCATGCTGACCACACATTACCAACTGGCAGTGGGTAGATAGGCCCGGGTCTTCAATGGACTGTTGTGCCAAGGGTTATTATTGGTATATGCTGCCAGTGTCAGTAAATTACTTTTGTTATTTAACATTGATTTTTTGCCATCTTTGGCTAATCGCTACAACTGATGAAGATTGATTGATTGATTTGGTTTATTTGACTTCTCTTTTTGTGTCACATTTGGCTAATTTGCGAATAGGGATGAGTGATGATATGATGAAACTGATGAATGGACACTCACAAACATCAATGCCCAGACCAGGATTCGAACCCGGGACCCCTGACAACTGATGAAGAAACACCCACAATGAACACCAATGCCCAGGTCAGTACACAATCTTGGGACCTTTCTGTGGCACCATCAAAAGTCAACGAAGTGCCTTGGCCAGCTGAGTGGCTAGCAATTCGTCTCTATATATAGGTTTAATGGAATATAGATTACCTGCAGCAGCATAGAGTGTTTGCGCTGAAGATCCAACGGTGAATCCTGGTCCGCCAGCTGCTCGAATGGACTGTGCCATTAATCTGCCGACATTCTGCAAATCAGTATGATCAGGAGGTACCTTGTTGGCATATCCCCATGGGTACAAGACATATTGGCCATAACTGTGGAATGTAAGGTAGGCCTGAAAGGACAACAAAAGTAGCGTAAGTATAGCAATAAAAAAACAATAAAAAAACAATGCCTATTTTTAAAATAAACATATTGAATCTACATTATACATCTGTGGAGGAGCCAAGGTTTCGCAGGGGAGGTGCGAGAACTTCTGAAAAAAATATTTATTCTTGCTGAAAGTTTAAAATGGGTGAATCAAAAAATATCAATATCTTCTTCTGTATTATTGCAACTCACGTTGTTTGTCCATCGGCAATGTCATCTCCTGTGTTATTGAACTAAGACAGGAATCATTGTACTCGTACCTTGTAGAAAACTTCACTGATAGAACCTTTTGTACAGAAATTGGCATACTTTTCTGATATTTCACACAAACTGGATGATCTGAATATATCTCTCTGAATTACAGTCACGGAACTTCTGAGTTGTAATGATCCCACTGAAAATCAAAGGGAGTGTTACAACCCAGAAGTGCTTGTAACTATACAAGGGAATTGTGCACTTATCAAACCAGGTGTCAACCTTCGAAAGAAAGTTGCTGCTTTAAAAGCTAAGGATTAAATATGAAAGTATTGGTGGTTGTTCGTACATTGAACATGTTGTTAGAAGAAACAATGCCTGTTTTAAACATCTAGCAGCTTTTCTTATTGTCTGTATTTAGCCTGTTTATCTCATGAATTATTGCTGACATTAAAACATCGTACACCATCTATATTAATCATATATTACATTTTCATTACTCGTATGTGTACCAACAGTGGTGTGTCCAGGATTTTCAAAAGGGGGGGCTGGGGGGGGTATGTATACTTTCTTTATTAGTCAGACCTCATTATGCCATATTTTGCTGCTTTTTACATTCTTTCTTTTAGGAATACTAGGCCAAAGGAGGCAAGTTATAACCTTCAAACCCCCCCCCCCCCCGCCTTTGTGCACGCCACTGTGTACCAACAGTAATGAAACTCATGAAGAGATTTTGTGTTGGTCACATCACATGCAGTGGCATGGTCGGGGGGGGGGGGGGGATTACCCCTCCCTTTGGCTCAGTACTCCTAAAAAAAGAACATCAAAGGTAGAAAAGATGGCGAAATGAGGGCTGACTATCAGAAAAAGTGTACATAACCCCTCCCTTTCGAAAACCTGGGCACGCCACTGAACACATGTAAGTTTATCTATTGAGGTGAGGTGCATGTAGATTTTGGCAGCAAAGGGGAACCACGACAGCAAAAAGTTTGAAAACCCCTGCCTTATACCTTGAATAGTTTCATTATTTGAACTCTCAATTGCAATGCATTGACATTAATCACTGCAAATTTGTCAAGTTTGGTGTATACATGTTGTTTTGAAGGTTTTTAGAAGGTTTAAAAATGGATCCCCAAACTTATTTTTATTGTACTGGAAAATAATTGTTGTAGACATGCTTACAATAAATTCAATTTACCTTAATTTTGCCAGAACGAGCTGTAACAAAATCTCTAACTGCTTGAGATTCAGGCTCGGAGAAAGCTTTGGTTCCTCTGTATATTTCACTGCAAGGCTGATTGCTGGAACCAGCCTCTCCCCAGTGGTACCCAAAATTCCTGTTCAGATCTACGCCCATGCAGCGTAGCCAGCTTGATGTTTTTGCTCTATTTTTTCTCCACATGCGTTCCTGGGTGTGAGAGTATTCGTAGCCATCAGGGTTAAGGATCGGAAGTATGTAGTAATCTATTCCATCTAACATTGCTCTATTCTTCTCTTGATTTTCGGACAGTTCCTGAGCAATGTATGAGACGGTTGCTGGAGAAATCCACTCTCGAGCATGTATACCTAATTGAAATACATGAACACTGTTAATATAATACAATTAAGGAATATAACTATCAGCAAGTAGCGGGTGTAAGAATTTATTTTGACTAAACTATACAAAAATAATATTTGTTATGTATCAATCAGTAACACTTCATGTTTCTATAAATGGCTACAAATGTCTACAAATATTCAATGTGGCTTCCACCATTATGCGACACACATCCCATCAAAATTTGAGTTCTTGACACACTTTTCTTGTGTAACAATCTCCAAACTGTGGAATAAGAAGCATCACACAATTATCTGCTTGCTCGCCTTCTTGATTTTTGTGGACAATCGACATTTTCCAAGTGGTCTTCCTGTGTGTTTCTTCGCACACAAACAATCAGTTTCAACGAAACATTTGTGTCACTGGTAAATTGATTTTCTTGTTGGTGCCAGCTTCTTGTATGTAGTACAGAACCATCACTGTATGGTTGTTGCGGACTTAGTTTCATTGAACTTTAACTTTCAAAGACAGTCTGCTTTTTCCAGACCTGTGAAAATTGCCATTTTCTTTAACACTATGCCAGCTCCACAATGACTGTTTTCAAAAGTCTTGCACATGAAAACAAAACTTGGATATTTTTTCACTGTTATACAACAAACCTCATTGTTGTATTTCAGATAATTTTTTTAACAATAAACCTGATAACTTATTTACTCTATTATAATACATGCTGTAAGGGTGGGAAATAACCTTTTGCTAGGAGTTTGCAGGAAAACTGTGTTAACATGGAGTCATTTGAAATGTGGTGTGTTAAAGTAGGTTTTTTTCTGCGTTTCAGGAATAAATTCCAAGATGGCGAATCTATTGTGTGACAGTGAGGAGCAGCGAGTTGTCGATCGGATAAGAGCCAATGCGTTTCGAGAAGCAATGGAAGGTGGAGCAGCATTCATCAATCGCATCAGGGAAGAAATCTTGACTGCCAAGGTTATTCCGTTCCTCAAGGATCCCAACAATACCCTGGATGCAACAGAGTTCTGCTTCCTTCACAACAAAGCACCTTGCTTCAAGGCAAATGCTACCCAAGACCTTCTTCGGCAAAGTGGCATTGACTTCTTCAGCAGTTCTGAATGGCCAGGTGCATCACCGGACCTGAATGCAGCGGAACACTTTGGAGCTATTCTGAAGGATTCAGTTGAGTCCTTGATGATAGTGGAATGCAGACCGGACCGCTATTCCCGGACAACACTCCTTGCAAATCTGAAACAAGTCCTCCGTGACATGGAATGGAATACAGACTTGTTTGCGAATCTTCTGAGCTCCTACTCTGATCGTCTTCGTGCTGTGAGAGAAGCAAACGGCGGACATACTAACTTTTAATTTTGTTTTTGTAACCACAATTGTCGTAGTAAACATTTGTTATTATCATAATTTCTTAATTGTTGTTACTGTGGACCCCTAGCAAAAGGTTATTTCCCACACTGTATTATAATTGAAAAGAATACATCTTATAAGAACCAGAGGAACGTAACTCCAAAAATGCAATTTTCGGTTTTGTTTAATGCATCTCCTCTGGAGTCAGATCAACATATTTCCACCTCTAATCTTTAGCAGTAAAGTGGAGTCACGTATCTCCAATTTACTGATTTTTATTTACATTATTTCCTGTATATTTGATAAATTGGATTTACATATGTCTGGTTCTCACATGACTAATTTTGGCTGCTGCATTCTTTGAGTATGAACAAAAAAAAAATATCCTATAGGCTGTAAATTTGAAATTTACATTTAATGCCTTCTTTATAACTAAAACTTCTTGATGGATACAGCAAATACAGTTGGAAAGCAGGAACTGTAGCTTTCCTGAAGACATGATTTGAATAAGTGTTCTCCACCAGCCAGGTTTCAACTTCTCCGTAAAAGACACTGAACTCATTTGTTTCATGCTCTGCAGGAGTGATGGTGAATGCAATGAAGACGATGATGTCAGTGATGAAGGATGTGTAACACCATTAAGCCTTGTTTCCATGATTATGAAAAAATAAATATGCTGACCAAGGCAGTAATTTATTTTATTTAAAACATAAACTAAACGTAACGTTTCAACCTTCTAGCAAGGTCTTCTTCAGACTCTGTATCAAGTACAAAAGTTTTTGATACAGAGTCTGAAGAAGACCTTGCTAGAAGGTTGAAACGTTACGTTTAGTTTATGTTTTTAATAAAATAAATTATTGCCTTGGTCAGCATATTAATTTTTTCTGAAGGATGTGGCAGCATTGTGATAATGTAGGAGAAAGTGATTTCAGAGACTGAAGTGGAATGTAATAAGAAATGTGGTGAACAGCAGCGTAACACACATGAATAAATGTTTGCAAGGTGACAATAAATATCATATGAAGTGCCAAAGAAATGTTTCTAAGATGTTTAAGAATCATTATATATATGAATGCAGTATACCCTGTCCCAAGAATCTGTGGAGAAGGCTGCACAAAATGGAAGAAAAGAGAAGGAAGCGGGTTGTATGAGCAGAGCAGTGTGCATTGCTCTCTTTCCCTCTCACAAGTTCATTGGTTGAGTTCTCTCGAATCACCACTAGCACAGAGACTTGTTTTCATTTGCTAGCTACAGAGATTCCTGGAACAGAGTATGAAATAAAATAAAGTTAAAATTAAAAAGTAATCATTAACATGTTAGTAAAGCTGTACTTGTTATCTCACAAATACAGCATGACTGTTGGTGTGATTTTTCCAAGTATGGGCAATGAAGGGTTAAGATAATATAAACATATATTTTTACCTCCATCAATCCATATGGCAGGATTTCCTGGATTCCCATCTGATATTTTCAGCACTTTGATTGGTCGTCCTTCACGCGAAGCACCAATCGTCATGACACTGCAGGACTCAGGATACGATTTTTCAAGGTAGTCCATATACCCATGATGATCATGCATGCGATGGTAAGACTCCCAAGTCAGTCTGTGACCTAGAGGAAAATTTAAAATTGGTATAGAATTTTTTTTTTTCAATTACAACCCTAACCAATAAAGAAGAAAACATATAATGCACGTGAAGTCTACTAAGAAAAGAAAGAAAAAAGATAATATCCTTTTACCACAGCAACCATTTCATGAAACCACACACATAATGGAAATTTAACATATTACACTTCCATACACATGCTTTCAGTGGAGGTGATAGGGGCCCTCCAGACTCCATGGTGCAGGGGCCCTGAAGTATGGGGTGCCCCTTAGCTCCCTAGGAAACGTAGTGTGAAAATTATTATTAAATATCATTTCAATTGTAAGGGAAGAAATCCAAATCATTAATTACTCAAGAGGTAGTAGCTATCTGTTTGGAGAGTACCAACCAATCACATGGCCAGAGGTAGAGCTCGGGGAGCTGAACCCCCTAAAAAAATCCTACAAATATCTAATTTAAATAGTGTATAGTGTTAATTCATTTTACTTTTTTAGCAGGATTGAACATCTTGTATAATAAGTTGTAATATACTGAGAAATTCACCTTCAGGGCTTCTACTCTGCACTCTTTCACCTTTAGATTGCGGCTGCTGATAACGGATGAGCCCCCCTCCCAAAATAAAATTCTACCTGGTACTAATAAAAAAGTTTACACATTTCTAACAGTGCATACAATGATTTACAAAATGACGTCTATTTTGTAACTTGGGGTGTAAGGGGTGGCCCTATCTAGGCACCCAAATGTCAACCTCACTTCCAACCTCCGTGGGCTGCAGTTTGCAGACTAGGGAGGCTCTGACATCTGGACTCTCAGTCAGTGAGGGCTCAAGTCGTGTTGCCCATATACTTGTATGTTTGTGAATGTCCCTTCGTCAATTTCATCTTATTGCCTTTCTACTAATTCTCACAATTAACCAAAACTAGCAGAAAAGTAAAGTAAAATAAAACAATTCATTCATTCATTTTACAACTTGTTAATTGACTGCTTCATAAATTTGGCAACATAATACTTCAGCACCAGCTGAGAGTAGCTAACTTTGAAAGCTAGATGAAAGATTTCAATTTTTGAGTTATTCATGAAGTTAGAGCTATAAGCTAACAGAAATGGTAGTGGGAGAAAGTGAAAGTGGGAGATTTCTTGCATGATTTTGAGTGTTCTAATTGCAATCAGAAAAATTTGTGTGAGGCTTGGAGTTAGCTGGGAGATGCTACTATGGTTTAGCATGGTGATAATAAGACAGCTGGAGGGGATACCAGCATAAAAAGAGCAAGCAAATGAACAGTACAGAAACGGTTGTTGTAACACATTACATACAAATTTGTTAACACACATTTTGCTGGAGGGGATACCATCCCCCTCACTTCGATAAAAACGTTTGTGTAAAGTGTCTCTTTTGCAATTTTGAGCTATTCATGAACTATCTCCTCTACCCATTTCTGCCTTATTCTTAAGCAAACACCCTCCAACTAACAGTTTCCACTAAACAATAGCTGTAAGCAACAGAAAATATTGTGTGTTTATCCTTAAACACTAAGATCTATATAACCATATTAAACAAAAGCACCCACGTATTCAGCCTCTCCTGCCTCGCCACTCACTTTCTTATGGTGACTTTTATGATCACATGTAATGTTTTTCAACTTTACAATTGAACTTTAAATTTTATTCATCAAGCTACAAGCAGCATTTTCAATTATCCCCTTCCAACTGAATTAAGGTGACGTGTATTTGCATTATTTCATTATTTGTCATTTCTTTTATCAGAATATATTCCACCATACCAAGAACAGAAACAGTTCCACTTCACTTCAGATGGAGGATAGGATAAATGTACATTCAATACAATGCTGACTGAATACTATTTTGTCGTATGTCCATCTGTTCTAATGCTTCAGGAGGAGAGCTGATTAAAGTTGGACGTATGTGGCCTTTGAATACACTAAATGATATGTGCAAACATTTTATTAATGTTGATAATTCATATCACTTAACATGCAGATACGTCCATTCCGAATGTGATGTATTAACATTACGGAACACTATTATATCATCAACTCATTTCTGGTAAAAGGTGGAAACATGACAAAACCGTATTTAGCTGGCAACATGCACATTCTATACATTTGACACCTAAGTACTGTAATAAAACATTAAAATGCTGACGAAGGTAAACTCTTATAGTATAAAAATATACATAAAAACATAATGTTTCCACTCTCTAACAGTCTTCTTCAGATGAAACTTTATTTGTTGTTGTGAAGTTTCATCTGAAGAAGACCTTGTTAGAGGGTGAAAACATTACGCTTTTATGTATATTTTTATACTATAAAAGTCTGCCTTGGTCAGTATTTTAATGTTTTATTAACATGGAAACAAGGCTTCACAGTGTTAAGTACTCTAAGTATTGCATTCCACACGTAGCAAGCCATGCAAGTGTCAAATTAGAATGGCATATCAATCAAATCTGTGTCAATCAAAAAAGGATGAAGAAAACAAAATGCACACACATTTTCAAGGATGAGTAGCAGGATGAAGCATAAACAAACAGAGCAAGCAAATAAACAGTACAGAAACGGTTACTGGAACACATTACATATGAATTTGTTAACACACATGTTTTTCACTTACGCAACATACATAAATGTAATATAAATGTACCAAAATTTCTGACACAGCTATTTGCTTGCACCTGCTACTCATGAAACCATCCTGCTTTGATGCAGCCTCACCAGCTGGGCAGCAATGCCAGATACTATTGTACCGGTTCATGTGTAAGCTTCTCTTGGACAATGACCTGTTTTCTGAAATTAGAAAGCACTACCTACCATAATCCATCTATAAGAAAGAAATATTTCATCATGCACATATGATTTCTAGATCAAGTATCTTTCCAGGAGAAAGGTAGTTGATCTAGAATATAAAATAGATGTAATAGAACTGACAACTTTAGGGTATTTTATGCAGATGACAAACTGTTAGTCAATAAAGAATGCCAAAATATAAGTAGTTCCTGTATTCTCAAATATTTCACATTAATTTTATAAGCATTGACTTTGGAGTAAGTATGCACACATTTATCAAATGTTTCCACCTCTTTCTTACAAAATATCCTACAATTACTCTGAGGATTCGTGTGCACATGTATTAAAAGTATTTCTTTTAGAATCAACAGAAAATTAACTGTAAACTAGAATTAAACAAATGTTGAAAGAGATTTGAACATACTTTGGAATACTCATGGAGCTAAGTGGATGTAAATTACTCATTTACTGAGATCGCAATTTTCCCCCCAAAAGATGCGACATGAAATAGGCAATACATGGGTAACACAAAAAGGTAGATCCAATATTTGGATATTCATATTTATCTTTTTGTGCCAATGCTTCGTAAATTCTAGGTTGTAATGGATGAATCTTACCAACCACCCTTACAATAAACCATTTATGTGATAAATGCTTTACTGAATTCTCTGAGCTCTTAACAGCCCTGATATCAACTGGAAACCCTTTTTGTCATCCTCATCAGAGGACACCATTGCTGTCTCTTTGCAAATCAATCAGAGGGATGAGCAAACAGATTAACTTCAGACCATTGACTAAAAGCGAAAGTTTGAAGAGAGAGAAGTGGTTAAACCATCATCATACTTTGCAGTTTTCTGCCTCTGGCTGGGTCGGCATATAAGTCAAGCCACTCCATTTTCTTCTGGTCTTCCACCACTCCTCTCTTGCCACGGTATTCCAATCTTGTCCTCTTCTCCTAACACTCTCCACTATCTGCTCTTTCCACTGACATCTTGGTCTCCCCTTTGGCCTTATTCCCACTCCTTGTGCATTGTAAGCAGTCTTTCTGCATCCATCCTCTTCATGTGTCCGAACCATCTCATCTGTGTCTGATCTATCCTGTCCTGAAGCTTCAACACTGTCTGTCGGATCTCCTCATTCCTTATTCTATCCCTTCCAGTCTTCCCCCATTTTCTCCTTTAAAATTTCATCTGCACTGCCTGCATCTTTTTTTTTTTGCCTCCCTCTCCCTCTCACTCTCTCTCTCTGTCATTGTCCAAGTCTCTTTTCCATACAACCATAAAAGCAAAACCATAAAAGGATGAACTATTACACAAGTGGTAAACAACACTTGTGTTCAAGGATCTCTTGAAAGAGAGATATAGTCAATCATCTGGTTACCAAATATGATAATTGCTCAAGAACCAAATATGGTATACAGTGATAACCCAATGTGGGCAAAAATGAGTAAGTGGACTTAGACATAACTGAATGACTTTGATAAGGTCACTGTTAAATAAAAGAGACAGGAAGACATTTGCTACAACCCCCCCCCCCCCCTTTTCCTCCCATCTTGGAAAACAGGATGCCTGTGAAGGGAAATTGCTGCCCATCATAGAAATACGCTGGCTGTGTGTCTGAGCAAATCACACTTCAAATATGAGCCTTACATGTTTCACAACAGTTACTCTTAGGATTATTTAGGTACAGTAGAGCGTCGATTATCCGAAGTAATTGGGGGACATGGGTGTTCGGAAAACTGGTTTGTTCGGATAATCGAACTGTACATGTTTATTTGCCAAAAAGAAGTACTGTACAGTAAATTTATTCATAAAAACAGGCATCTCTTTAAGTATGTATTACAAAGTAACGTACCAAGGCAACTTTAGTAGGAATATATAGTATGTGGTACAGTTTATTAAACAAAAACATGTACATATTACATACGCATTTTGCATGAACAATACACACAGTACACAAAATTAACGTACTTTTTTCATTACAGATATCTGAAATTGAGCGAGTACACAGTTCGGTTAAGCGGTCGTTCGGTTGACCGACGTTCGGATAATCGACGCTCTACTGTACTTTAGAACTTAGAATAGTCCTTGTATATACAGGGTGGCTCAATAAGTCACTTAACACCCCCAGTACAAAGCCACTGCAGCATGGAATGTGAAAATGGCGATGACCAATCATTGCCTGGCCAAGGGGGAACCACATTGACGCCACCCACACGGTCGGCGGCCATCTTGATGTCCGCCATCTTGAATTCAACTTCAGAATTTTAAATGGGAAGGGGGTCGTGCAACATATCAAAATGGGCTAGAATTTCACGAGAAATGCAATGGTGAAGGTTTTTTCGACGTATCTTTAACCAGTAAAAAGTTATGACTGAATTCTTGTACCAATTTGCTCCTTTTTGAGGTGTTAGAAAAATGCCTTAAAATTTGTTTAGCGCATCGGTAATGCATCGAGATCAAAGTGACGTCTAGGGAGAGAAGTTCGCATGCCATTGCACAAGATTTTAATCGGATACATCCATGAAGAGCTGCACATTATGAATGGTTGTCGCGAACAATTTACAGTGTGACGCTTCCATTGAATTAAAAGTCCTTCACAGTGACAAGGCTAATGTTTACGTTCATAAGGAAGTTCATAAACAGAATATTCGATGCTTTTTATCTGATAACCCATTTTCGACAGATCAAAGCTGAATGGTTAGTGTTGGTAAGTTAATGGTGTGGCGTGCTGTGTGGAACACGATTGGTTAGTCAATTTTCCATCAACGGAACCTTAAATGCTTAGGGATACTTGGATTTGTTAAATAAACAGTTTTTTCATCCTTGCTTATGGAAGAAGGTACTTTTGACAGAGTTTTTTCAATGGGGAAGAACACCAGAACACTTATGGGAACGTTATGAACCTGTTTTTGTCCAAAGTTAGTTATCAGATGACAAGGGTCGCATATTCTGTTTATGAACTTCCTTATGAACGTAAACATTAGCCTTGTCACTGTGAAGGACTTTTAATTCAATGGAAGCGTCACACTGTAAATTGTTCGCTACAACCATTCATAATGTGCAGCTCTTCATGGATGTATCCGATTAAAATCTTGTGCAATGGCATGCGAACTTCTCTCCCTAGACGTCACTTTGATCTCGATGCATTACCGATGCGCTAAACAAATTTTAAGGCATTTTTCTAACACCTCGAAAAGGAGCAAATTGGTACAAGAATTCAGTCATAACTTTTTACTGGTTAAAGATACGTCGAAAAAACCTTCACCATTGTATTTCTCGTGAAATTCTAGCCCATTTTGATATGTTGCACGACCCCCTTCCCATTTAAAATTCTGAAGTTGAATTCAAGATGGCGGACATCAAGATGGCCGCCGACCGTGTGGGTGGCGTCAATGTGGTTTCCCCTTGGCCTGATAACGATTGGTCATCGCCATTTTCACGTCCCATGCCGCAGTGGCCTTGTACTGGGGGTGTTAAGTGACTTATTGAGCCACCCTGTATATTAAATGTACAAATAAACTGAAAATATGAAGCGAGTATCTCTATACTTGGGAGGCTTGGTAAATTGAGCTAGGCAACCCATGTAATGTCTCTCAACCCCCAGAGCCTTACAAGGCGATGTCCACTTTACCATCCATCTCCAAACCAACCCATTATTGGGCAAACAATAGTGCAAAAACCCACCCAACCATTCCTGAACTTAACAGCTTTTTTATACAGAATGAAGCTGTTGTTATGATGACATTCACAATAATATCTGCCTTGAGAGTGGAACTTATTAAGTAAATTTCTAATTCGTGTATAGTACTAAGAAGCTTAAACCATTTTACAGAACCTTGACTGTGCCAACAAAACAAATATTGTGCTAGTGTAAGCTATGAGTATTATTAACTACCATATGTGTCAACAAAATCAGCTTTTTGATATTTGGTAGGAAAATTAACCAACCAGTTTCCAACAATGCTGAATTTACAAGAGATACGCCTTGCATATCCTTGGTAATGATTAGAATGAATGAATGAATTGAAATTTTTGGGTGCTTCTGCACACATGGCCATTTTGTGCCCTTCAGAGTATTACGAGGAAAAATCTCCTGAAGTAAAATCCCTACATAGCACATTAAAATCTTTCTCAGAGACAGCATAAAATGTCCATGCTCCTTAAAAACTAAAAACATTATTTTCTGAAAAAAAAAATCATCATCTGCCAGGAAGACAAGGAGTCGGAAAGATGAAAAATTGGTCTAAGGATATTAAAATCAATACATTCAATACAGATGTGTCAAACACTTTAAATACGTAATATTACATACACGGCAAACCAGAGGTTCCAGCATTATACTCTGTCCCAGCTAACTGTAGAACAGGGCCGTGCATATTGGCAGAAGAGGAGGAGGAAAATCAAGTTTTGTGAACCGTATGGTTCTGACCGTGCATGTACGCTAAATGCACAGCTTGTCAAAATTTGTTCTTGCAGTTTTATCCCTAATATTTCCCTAAGAAATTCCTAAACCAATCGTACGGACTTGGAGACAAAAATATGGTCCATTTGCCACGCTTACAGAATGAAGGAGGAACTCGGGTAACTCCCGTTGCCCATTACACAATCCCGTTTCTTTCACTGGTCATTGGTGGAGCAGTCTCGCATCACTACTTCCGCAGAGACTTGTTCTTGTTCACCTGATCTACTGTTAGCTGGTACAGAGTTTAGAGTTTATAATCTAAATATTGATCAATAGTATAAGAAAATATTTCAGTGTATGATGTATTGAAGATCAAATTTACATTTTCACTTTAATATTATTCCTCTCCTCATAATATTTTGCAACAATTAATCAAGATAAAGGACACATGTAGTTGAAGTTATTTTTATATACCTTTATCAAGTTTCAGAAGTATAGCTTAATATTGAAGTATACATCTGCTCTAAATAGTACTAATATCTACTGAACTAAAATTTACAATAATGAAGATATTGAAATAAATACCATTGCGTCCTTCCAAGTCGCTCAATTCATCCTCTGACAAAGTTGGATTTTCTTTGTCTATTGCTTCTTGTAAGTTTTCAATCATTGTATCATAGGCTACATTCACCTCAAATAAATAGTCCTTGACTTTTTCTGCATACTCTGGCTTTACCATAATATCAACTGTTGACCTATTGTTGCTTGGTGAACTCCACATGTCAACTTCTGTAGGAAAAAAAAAAGAAATGACATGTTTTACTGCCTGAAGTCATGTAACAAAATTATTAAAATAATTATATGCAGCAACATGAAAGTAACATGCAGAAAAAATATTTTGGTAATTGAAAGAACAAAACTTGTTTATATTTATATTATATTTATATACATTTATAAAATATAGCTATTTAAAATAGTGGTTTAGTGTTTTAGTAGGTAAATGTAAAGTCTAATGGAAGCCTAGCTCCTGTTTGCTTGAATTGATTACCAATTGAATGAGCCACCATAATTATTGTCTGTTTGAAAATATGATCTCATTGTGTTTTATTGCCTGAAGCTGTGTAGCTACAGATAAAGCATGATCTATGAGTGTTTTTCCTAGCAAGTGAAGTGACTCACTATGCAACAAATGTTATTTAGAAGACTGGCGTTTTTATAGGTTTTTTAATTAGGTTGCTCAAATCAGAAACACCTTCCTTACACCATTTTTTAGTCTTTTACTGTTCGCTGTTCCTTACACCATGTGGTGTTCATAATATAAATTATGCAAAGAAGTTGCTATTAAGAAATCTGAGTTCGGTAAAGTTATGTCAGTCATCTTATTGACATTGTGATATTGTAGCATCACACAGCATGAAGAACTGAGTTGGAAATATACTTTTGTCTTCAGCATCAGAAGGCAGAGAGGGTCACATATATCCTAGTTTGAGGGATAGGTACAGGATGCTTGTATGAAAAAACATGGAGCCAATGCAGTAGGTGGAGGGGATGCTTTGTGAAAATTTTCTTAACTTGGGAGATAGCATCCCCTGCATGCACCACTTCAAGCACTGGAGTGGATGCTCCATGTGGCATACTGCATCAAAACCAAAGAATGGTGAGTGCATGAAGAGACAAACAAGAAATTGATGAAAACCAGGAAGCGAAAGATGTAAGAAGATCTTCAGAAGGAATTAGGCATCATTGTAGATGAGCTGAGGACAGCGAGAAGTGGGACCAAGACCTCCTGCTATGTCCAGTCCACTATCTTGTGGACTGGACATAGAGAAATTTGAGACATGGACCAAGAAGGCAACTTAGCTGTACCCCTTACTCCAATCTTGGTTCCATACTCTGAGGAATCTGTAGGGCAAGGCCATGAATAATGAAAGATAAGGAGAGAAAGCGACTGTGCAGAGCAAAACAGTGTAAACTGCTGCAAACGGCTGGTAGCTGCACTTACTTTCCTGTTCACAAGTTCATTGATTGAGCATTCTTGAGTCACTACTTGTGCAGAGACTTGTTTTCGTTCGCTCGCTCCAGATTCTACAGAGTGTACATGCTAGATTCAGTGCACAAGACACTTGTCCAGAGGCAAGTCGTCTGCCCTTCTACCAATGGAACAAACGCCGGAAGACACGCGAGAGGCCCGAAGCAGGCATATAAAGCAAAATTGGGAACACCATTCTCGGATCAGCTCTTGGGAAAATATAATGGTGGATGTACTGCTCTGGCTCCTCGTTACCTCTGACCTGAACATCCCCATAATCTAGCAACCAATGTCCCAGAGCAGAGAAAAGCACTTCAAATAGAGACGCTAGACCTCCCCTCCAGATGCTGATTGGTGTTGATACCGACTTATCAGACTGAAATCGTAAATACTGTGTATCAACGTGTATACTGTGTATTTAGAATAATGTAAGCGCAACTGGCATTAATAATATAAAATTGTTCAATATTGTTTTCTTTTCCTAAAATGACAATCAACAACAACAACAAATCATCATTCAGAGGTCACAGACAGAAAAAAATGAATTGGCCACGTTTCACAATGCATCTGGACCACTGTGCACTGGCAGGCTTCAATTTATCTTATAAAACATGGCCGGCCGTAGCTTCTTCAGTCACTATATAGTGCTTATTCTAACTCGTTAGGTTGCACCCTTTATCTACAATGCAATGGGTGTAGGAAGTGAGGAACTTCCTGCAGTTCATTTACACCCAGTTTTCGACTTTTTTAGTAGTTTAATGCACGTTATTTAGAGCGCAATATGCATACATTTTACTAGGTTTGCTACTGTTTCGCTGTCACTCCATCTGCCGCCCAAAGACGACAGTTGTTCCTGCTGCTGAGGAACCTTGATCTTCCACCTACAGCCGGATGGGCGAAGGGTGTGGAAGAGAGGGGGGTTGCTCAGTTAAATGGCAAGCGAGGAAGCATCAAGGGCTTCCTACATTCAGTGATGCCAACCCTGGATTATTGTTCTAAACCTAGCATAATTTGAACTTCGCTGGCATCCGGAACCCTGTGTTTGGCAAAGTGCTCTAAACGCGCATCTTTGGGAGACAGATACATTTAATTCAAGGGAAGACTCTTTGAGGAAAGATATTTTATATCTCATTTGTACTTCTTTAGTGGGCTTGTTCCAAACAAGAGAAAGTATGCAGACTAAAGACAAGGTTTTACAATCATATATCAGTCCATCCTCTTGTTTTAATCTTTTCTTTATACTCCCCGATTAGGAAATGAACATGTTATGAAAGGAAATTGGTAGAAAGTTGGAGGTCACAAATAAAACCTACATAATTAGTTGCATTTAGCATAATTTAAGAGTTGAAGCAGTAATTCTTCTTATCAGGAGGTTGGCAACGCTGTCCTCAATAGTACATACGACAATAGACAGGGAGGACCCCACGAACGTCGAACCTCAATTATACGCATATACATAATAGTTGGCTGCACTTTTTGACACTCGGTGCAGTGCAGGTGTATCCAATGTTAGGGTGGTGCAAGGCAATGATGTTCAACCAAGTAGACGTAAAGCGGTGTTGAAGTTCAGAAGATTCAACAAATGCCTGTCTGCTGCTTTAAACGGTCATTTGATTAGTTAGCATGTACCACGTGACCATACACCACACTTGCACCGGTCCGAAAGGTAGTGCAGATGGTGCAGACACCAAATACACTACTTGACTTGAAATCAACGAACGAGACGACTCGGTGTTGCACCGTGCAACCAACTAGACGCTTCGGTGCAAAGAGAGTCTAAGCAGGTCAAAACGTGCAGTTAACTACACGGGGCTAATATCTGTGGTTGAATCAGCTTGGTTCACTCAAAAGTTCGAGGTTGTTATCGAAACAAGTGGCGCGGTCTGTGAATTTTTACAAACTGCCCATACTCAGGATTTGTTTATTCTTTTAGTGGGGGAAGATTCTAAATACTGGTGGAGTATTAGATGCGACAACGACGCTATGGTAGTATAGCAGTTGGACATTGCAGAGTTGGGAAAAAATTAAAACTCCCCATAGACCCCCCCTCCCTTTCCCAACCAGACAAACAAGCAGCAACGCAATCGCTTACAGAGCAAGGCTGTCACACAGAGTACCATTTGGTGCTTCTTGTTTACACTCAATTCTCGGAAGTATTAGAATAGTACTACTGTATTCCGCAAATTGTCATATTTTTAAATTTCCTTTAATTTTCTTTTACCGACCCATTGAACAGGCACGATAATTCTATATTTAGAAAATAATATATTTATAAATTAAATGATTTAGGCCTACGTATTAGCAATGATTCTTGTAATGAATTTAAATCGGGTATCGGGACGTCTGGTAGCCTCCCATCAATTGATAAAAAATTAAAACGACCAAATATTGCAGACTGCAGACTTCTGGAGCTTGCCTATCTCCACAAACAACCCATTCGTTTACGCAAGAGAAAGACAGAAATTCTTTCATAATGTTAAAAATTGTCAATGTTATATTTTCGTATGTATTTTTAGGTTCGCATGTAAATATTTTATTGTTAGAGGGCCATGGCCCCCTTGGGTACAGGGTTGCAGCTAACATTCTAAATGCAGTGGGCAGTACAAGTGATACGTGTTTAATTGAACACATTTTCAAAGTATTTTCTTTGTTCTCTCTTTTGGTCTGTTGATCATAACGTCCTACACCTAAGAAAAGCCAGGAGTCGCCACTGATGTGGCTTTAGATTATAATAGTATCAGCATGCTATACCCCTTAAAAGGGATTCTGCGGCACTGACAAGGGCGTATCGAATTGTGTGGTGTTGGCAGGAGGGGGGACTGACGAGGCTGCAGCCTACCCAAATGCATGAGCGGGAAAATGGGAGAATTATTTTAAAAATATCTTAGAAAGTATGAAATTGATAACTAAAATATTTTTTTCGGATCAAAAATCTGTCCCTGTTATTTTTTCATCTTACGCGTACATCACTGTGAAAACATTTTTATAAATAATTAATTGATTGATTGATTGATTGATTGATTTAGTTTATTTTACTTCGCGTTTTGTGCCTCTTGGCTAATTTGCGAAGATGGGGATGAGTGATGAAATGATGAAATTGATGAATGGACATTCACAAACAACCAAACCCGACCGGGATTCGAACCCGGGACCCTTGGCGTCGCAGCGCGATGTGCTAACCACTCGGCCACAGGGTCGGGCATAAATAATTAATTAATTGTCTCCCTCCTGGTTCACTTGAGCTTAGTGCATAGGTCTTAGTAACACGAAACTCTCTCGATGCTCAAGTGGCCGATTAACGGAATAGCCATTGAAGGCATCCGGGTTCGACTTATGCTCCGCAAAATGATATTCATGAGTGTCATCAATTTCACCGAAACGTTCATCATCATCATCGCCGCGATTAGCCATAAGTGGTAGGAAAACAAGTAGATAAATAAAGAAAAACACAACCCATCACTGTTACGACTCTTCCGTGCTTCAAAGGTAGGTTTTTGTCCTATTAGTGTAATGAACTACTGGATTTCTAGAGCCTTTGGGGAGGACGGGAGATTTACGAATGCATCGTATACCTAAACAGTTTGGCGTTTTCTGTAGGATTACGATACTGTCCACGGAGTGTAATTTTTCGTATTTTACTGGGAAGGTTAAGCGAATTTCAACATATTTTCACACGGTCTGCCCCCGATAGCGTAATGTTGACGTCCGGAGTGGAGTGGTTAACAGAGTACGCCGCCGCTACCGAATTGCGCACACTTTAGATCCAGAATTGCGCACAAATCTTACTCACCTGTTTTGCGCAGGCCCGTAGCCAGGCAGGGGCCAGGGGGGCTCCCCACTTGAACTACCGTCAGCCCCCTTGGCATTAGGTAAAACTATTTTGTGTAATTTGTTTGCAGTGAAAAGTGAAAATGTAGACAGCAGATATTATTTTGCTCACAACTTTGGTGAAGGATAAATTCAGGGAGCATGAACAGCAGCTATTACATTCGTTCATCTTATTTATAAGAAGAAGTGTATTTAGGAGATTCTCTTCTCTAGACTTCAGAAACTTCCTTCACAGGGGAGCTTCTTTATCTGTACCTTCGTTGCCCCTGTTGCAAACTCCCAGTTATACAGAAATCTGTGCCTTTGATGTCATTATGCCAATTCCCTCCACATCTACTTCAAAGTTTAACAGCTCCCAAGTTTTGGGAACGAAGGGGAGTTCTATTGTTTCGGCCGGGGAGTGGAATGTATAGTAGACCCTATGATTGAATATTGTCCATCTTTTTCTGTGTAATATAAAGATCTGTATCATCAAACGTAGTATGGAATGTGTAGTAAGGGATGATTTCAGTAGCAGCCAATTAACACTTCAAGTGATATTTTAAATGATATAGAAAAATGTAGTATTTGTGTGATATTTCTAAATATCCTAAATTTACCTTCATTTAACATTGTTAAACTTTTGAAAAATGGACTTGATTTACAAAACTCCCCCTAATAACCTGTGAGCCCCCCTGGAGACCAATTTTGGCCACGGGCCTGGTTTTGCGCACAGATTTTGATCGAACGTTGCCACTTTGATAGCTTTAAAGTCTGTGCACAAAACTGTTTTTTCTTTAGACAAGAAGAGAGAGAGAGAAATTAGAAATAAAATAGTAAATCTCTTAAGGATTAAATAAAAAAATATAATTTCACCAGTACATGTAGCAAGTCAAGATACATAATTCAGTAAGTCACTATTGATGTTTTCAAGGTACAATTTTCTTATCAATTTACTCAAACTCAAAAGTTAGGTTAAGTTAATGACTGCACACACACACAGAAACAAACACAACAGAAGTGAGAACGGCTTGAGAACATTTTACATCTGACAACATAGCCTCATTTTCTTGTGTGCAATCCTGTACATTGTGACAGCTTGTCAACGGCTTATCAGATACCACTGACAAAACCGAAAAAGTGTGCGCAATCGGGCTGTAGCCGAGTACGCTACAACGCCAAGGATCCCCGGTTCAAATCCCTGGATGTTTGTTTTGAATGATTAATGATATGATGAAGGGACGATCACAAAGAACACCCATGCCCAAACCGGGATTCGAACCCTGCACCCTTGGCGTCGTAGCGCGTTGTTTGCTAACCACTCCGTCACAGATATGGGCACATGGATATTTGTGTTTGTCCTCAATGAGAAAATAGAAAATTGAGTAAAACTGACATATTAAAACCGAGAAAGAGATTGTCAGGGGAAACTTCAGCTAAGGAGTTTTCCTATTATGAAAAAAATAGTGTAACGTCGTCGTTTTGTAATCAAGGAGTCCCGGGTTCGATTTTCGATGGATCCACATTTCACAGAGGCTCGGGAGTCACGATTAGCTTATCTGTGCATAAATTGATTGATTTGCTTTATTTTACTTCTCCTTTCTACCACTTTTGCCTAACCGCAAATTTGAAATGAGTGATGATATGATGAAGGAACACTCAGAAAGGACAACCATGCCCAGACAGAGATACGAACCCATGGACCCTTGGCTTCGTAGCGCTCTGTGTAAATCAATTCCGCCACGGAGTTCGGCCATCTGTTCATAAAGCAGATTTAAAAACATACCTCGAACATATTTTTCACTTCTGACAATATGACAACCATATATACGAACATAACGGGTACCTGACATGACGAGCATCAAATAAACCAGTCGAACTTCCTTACGTGCGTCATGAAACCCCGGCCTAGCGGTAATTATTTATAACAATAAAAAAAATAGAGGAAAGAAAAATTGAAAAGGAAAAAGCACGCCACCTACAAGGTCAAGTTCAAAGCAGTGGAAAATACCGGCTGAGCAAGGTTAGGTTGTCAATGATGGATGATAAGTTCAGAGACAGAACATTCAGATGCAGCTGACGATACCTGGCTTTGTAACGGTTGACTTCCCTGATTGTAACGAAACTAGGTTCCGCATTGGACATTTGGGGTCAAACGAGAATCAGAAATTATGACACGGCTCGAGAAATGATCTGCTTGAGTTTCAATGCACGTCCAATAGAACCGTTCGCCTGTAAGCTTCCCTTGCGAGAAGAAACTGCTATCCGCCAACTTATGTGGGCCCACAGGCGCATGCGAGATTCTTTTTTCAGAGGGGTCTGCAATTGTAAAGGTGCGAATATTTAATAGCTGCATTCTGGGGGGAGGGGAGACACAATAAAATATTTCATAATTACCATGTTCAATCTTCGTCTTAAAAGTTGTTCAAAGACAAAAAAAATGTAATCGGGAGTCATTTTAAGGCGGGGTTTCGGTTTTCAGTTAGAATTGATTTTTCGTGAGTTCATTTCAAAATTTTGATTTTCTAAAAATTTCGGGAAAGTGTGCTGCTCCATCAGTCTCCCTTCTGCGTACGCTAGTCCGTGGGGACGAAATAATTTGACTGTTATTATATTTTGTTTGCAAATAAAGTCCCCTTGCTTTAAAAAATCACAAATTAATTACTGACTATAAAAAAGTAAAGCGCTCCCCTGTGCTTGGCACCATGCCATGAAGGCGTATAGGGGGTGTGGGGGTAACGCCCCACACTTTCTTGATCCGGTCGTGAGTGGGGGTGATGTGATCAGCATTACGTCCCTGACCGCCTTTAGTCACCAGGGTTTCCCCCCAGGTACCCATGACATTCGACGCTGGGTGGGCGCCGGGGCCGCTAGAAAAGTTGCCCGATTTGAACCGGCCGGGGCTCGAACCCAGGACCTTTAGCATGGTATTCAGACGCGTTACCGAATTACTGACTACTGTTGTCAAAATATTTCACAATAATTCGTTATATCTCCAATACGATACTTTTCAGTGCACAATCCGTGGTCATATTGTTGTTAGGAAAGTATGGGAGGATAGGGGCTTATAATCAGGATGAGGATCGGTATATAAAAAAAACTCAAAGTAGGCAAGCAAAAAGCGCCAAAAATAAAAATAGGTATTACAATTGGTAAGCATCGGCAGGTTTTTCATCATTTTCCCGGATTAGGTTATCAAATCACAGTTATTTTCTAAATAGACACTTATGAGTCAAATACTACAATGTTTCATATGAAATAATATTTTTCCTTCATGATTTGATCCTATAAATAAATGGATCGTGAATAAAAACTGTTTTTGATTGAAATATTTGAACACGACTTTAGAATATGATTTCAGTAATTTTGAATATTTTTGAGTGTGTCAAAACAAGCTATGTAGTCAGAAAAAAACTGATAAATTGCTTAATTGGAAGATCCAGCGTCTTCTAAACCTTGAACAAATAATTATTTTTATCTGGCACGGGGCCACTGAAAGTGCTGGGCCTCGCCCGAGTGCAAAAACAATCACCACAAAATTCATGTATTCCTCACAGAAATGGCTTAAAACTGTTTTCAAACGTAAACGCCTACATTTTCTGGCCAAGGAATAAAAAAAGAATTTAGAGCAAATCTTCAGGCCTACTTATGACACATGTTATTGCATAAAATTAAAAAAAAAAAGATCTTAGAGTTTAGTCCATCCAATGTTTTTCAAAAGCTGGCGCTACTGATTGTAGACATGGATTTTGAAAGAGCTGCTAGTACCCAGTAGGCCGTATGATTGCCACAAGGGAGATCTTGGCTCCTCTGGTGGCATAGCGATAACGTTGTCGCCTTGTACTCAACGTAGAGACGACAAACAATTGATTATTCGCCAGAAAAAAAAATTAAAAAAATGTCAGTAATCTTGCATATTTGCTTAAAGTTAACAAGCAATTTAGTAAAAGCTTCCAAATATTTTCTTTAACTAAATGTGTTCTGTTAATTTCAAATGAATCAGTTTTTTTTTTTTTTTGTATTTGAAGAAACTCCGGATTCGATTCGATCCCTCTGCGTACTGTAAAAAAAATTACTAGAGAAATAGGCAGTCATTTTCCGATGACATCCAACTACCGTATAAAAATGCCCATGCACGGTTTTAAAGAAGAAGAAGAAAGAACAAAAAGCTGCGTCTAGTTTCTGTATTCGGGAAAAGTCACAAATTGCAATTTTTTGTTGCTATCAATTAAGCGTCACTGAATCAATTAAAGAAAATATTATCAGTACATAATATAATAAAATAAAAAATACACTGATGATAACATATTATCAGCACATCTTTATATTGGGCGTGTGTAGAGATTCCAACATGTATACCATTTCTGTAAAGCTTGCTATTCAAAGAATAAACAGAAACAGTGTTGCATACAGACACTTTCCTCCAAGAGGACATCCAACTTCAAGGTGGGTTGTCATAGGCATCAAATAAAAACAACACTAATATTGAAAATGCACATTACTTCTGATATGTACGTTTATTTAAATTAAGTGTAATTAGGTTTCATTAACTATCATTTTTAATGATTGATTTAGTTTATTTTACTTCGCGTCTTGTGCCTCTTGGCTAATTTGCGAAGATGGGGATGAGTGATGAAATGATGAAATTGATGAATGGACATTCACAAACAACCAAACCCGAGCGGGATTCGAACCCGGGACCTTTGGCGTCGCAGCGCGATGTGCTAACCACTTTTTTTTATTATTACATAATATTAGTAACTATACATTTCAACTCATTGGGCAGTAAACATTACAGTAAGAAAATTGGCATATAATCTATTTCTTTTACAGTGAGGTATTCTGTGGGATTCTTGATGGAGGTAATTTACAAATTGTATATTAAAATCTGGTTGCCGATATGTCGATAGGAAATAGGCATAGTGTCCTAAGAGCCATTGTACACTTTTACGTTTTGTTATTGGGTAATAGGCAAAAGCTGGATATAACAGAATATCTACAGAGATGTTATACACTGATGTTCGACAAATAGTACTCACAAGTTTCCTTATATAGAGCCACCACTCGGCCACAGGGTCCGACAACTATCATTTTAAGATTGAGATTATAAGAATGAATAAAATCATATTATAGCATGAAATAATTCATGTTTACAGCAAACTAAAGCGTCTAGACTTTCTACAGCATATCTGTGGGTGACGTCATCAATGAAACTTTCTGTAGATTCCCCGTCTCCCTCAGTTGACACCTTCACACAAGCCTGAAGCATAGACTATCCTGATACATTCTATTTCTTAATTTAGCAGTTAACAAAACGGGCGATAATTTAAATTCGTTCATTATCTTGACTTTTAATTATAAAGATAATTGAATCAGTGCTTATTAATACGATGAAAATACAGAGAAAAATACGTTCTACGTTAAATAAAAGCTAATAAAAGAAAGCTAAAGTGAACATGGTTGCCAGATTTCTTAGCTACTGTCCAAATCGAATACTCTGTCTGGTTAGTGACATTTGGGGGGGGGCTTTTTAACTTCCGGAAGGGATTATCTATCCGGGCCAACCCCTAAATTCATCACTGAACATCATATCTACTGTAAAATTGAATTTTTTGACCTAAGTGCAATTTTTTCGAACAGCCTAGCAGATTTAATGGTAGAATAGAACGGCAACTTCTAAATAAGTTCTAAACACTTCACCAGTTCGAATCTCACTCCAGTACCGATTAGCCTATTTGGGCATAAAGTGGACTTTAACTGGAGATCCTGTTTCAATCAGTTTCTCACCATTGTGGTACCTGAGGGAAAACCTGGGAGGTGCAGGTTGAAAGGGTTACTCGAGGTAAGAGAGATAGGGAAAGAGAGCGAAAAAGGGGGATTGAGGATAAAAAGAGAGAATAAATTAGGAGAGATGACAGAGAGATGTTCTTCATCAGTGTCCCTTCATCAATTTCATCATATTTGGCCTCGCGTGTGGCGCAGTGCTAACGTCATAGCCTTGTAATGAAGGGGTCCCGGGTTCGATTCCCGGTGGAGGCACATAGTGGTTCGGATCACACTCTAAACTGCATGTCCAGTCCCGACTAGCTTTACTAAAGTGCACTTAAAACATCAACCCAATCAATCAATCAACTTCATCATACCACCATTCATGCTCATCCTCGCAGAGGCAATAAGCGAAGTAAAATCAAACAAATCAATCAATCAATTATGCTAAGAGAACTAAATCTAACAAACATAACAAAGAAGAAATTCCGCGCTGACGTAAGAACACGAAGGTTGCTGGAGTTTTGTGCGATAACTGCCCCCTCTACCCAAAAAAAAAAGTGAATTGCTTACCACCCTGTTCCTCCAGTTTGACCATGGCCTTTTTCTGCTCCTCCGTGACGGCAAAGACCCTTAGCACCTGCGTCCCTTCGTAGGTGACGGGCGTCCTCTCCTCACCATCTCCATCGCCGCTACCTTCCAGGTCCCCCGCCCGGGCAGCAACCGCCAGCGCCGCGGCCAGCAGGAGTATTCGACAGGTCACCATCCTCTCGCCAATGGATTCCCGCGCTCGCCACAAGCAGCATATATACCCGCATGCTTCGACCCAGATGTACTCGATGCCCCCCCCCCCTCCTCTTAACGCACCAGGCCTGTTAAAAAAACAGAAGACGTATTCTTCTTAATCCCACCTGCACTGTTTGCCGTTAGATTTTGAGGAGCGATAGCTCTCTGACAAGATAAACCCGTTTAATTCAAACAAGAATTCCAGGGGAACTTATGGTGTTTCCTGTAGTCTGAATCACTGGCGTACGTACGTGGGAGCTGATGGAGTTACAGCCCCTATCGAAATGAGATAAAATCAAACTACAAATAAAAAGTAGTAAAGTCAGGCATGTAGTCAGGGGAGGGTTCGGGGGATGAAGCCCCCTCCCCGCCCGAAACCCTAAAAATACCTCATTTAAATAGCGTATAGTGGAAATTAATTTTACTTTCTTAGCAGGATTATACATCTTATGTAATCAGCTGTAATAGAGCGAGATTCATCTTAAGGGCTTCTACCCCCATGAGGAAGTACAGTAGTAAAAAAAAAGTTGAGAACGACAAAGTGGTAAATACACATCCTTAAAAGGTCGGCTGAACTATTTCATCAATATACATTAGTTATATTTGTATTTATATATAAAATAACATAGTAATATTTACAAATTAGAGATGCATTATAATTTCACCATTGGCAAGCAAAGGGCAAATTCTCAAAGCAAAGCAAATTGTTTGGAATAATCAATGAATAGTTTATGGTAACGAAACATTTCTATAAACAGGCTACAAAACAAATGAATGTTGAATTTAAAACTTAACAAACAATTTGGTCAACATTACCTAATTTAGTAAACGCTACACATTTTTCCTTTTGTGGTTACAAAAACTTCAGCAAACGTGTTTTGTTGATTCAAAGAAATCAGTACTTTTCGGTGTTAAGTCTACTTTATGCAATTATGGACTAATCGGGACTGGACATGCAGTTTAAAGTAAGATTCAAAGCACTGTGCAATGTGCCTCTAACGGCGATCAAGGCAAGAGAGTTAACAAGCATATGAAGAAAAAAATCAAGAGTTAGAAAGTATGTGCAAATTATACAGGGTAATTCAAAATGATACGTCCGTTTTTTTGTGTGTTTATGAATATACATGTATTACGTGCTCATAGGAAAAATAAAGTAGTCCAGAATTTTGTTTACGTCCCTTACTCAAATGTTCTGGATGATTCGCTATGGAAGTCTTCAGAACATAAATACTGAATCTCTTCCTGATGTTTACGAAATACGCACACTAGCATTCCAGTTTAGAAAGCAAAATATCGACCTATTTTTGAACACTTTCAACACCTGAACAAGTTCGTTTAATTCAGCTCGAATTAATTGATATTATTCACAGGAATTCCTATTTAGTCTAAACGGCAGTTAGGTCACAAATCACATAACTTTGTGTTAATTAGCCATTAGACGAAACGTAATTGGTCGAAACGGGAAAATTGGACTGTCATGCAGCGTGTCGCGACATACACTAGTAGAAAAGCTTCGTCACAGGAAACACATATCTAATACGAGTAGAAGAGTTACGACATCGCGTATCTGAATTCAGCGTAAAATGGTCTATTAGAAATGGCCTCTCTCATCCATGTGCCAATAATCACGTCGACCAGTGTAACTTATGCAGAGGCAGACCACATGCCACATAAACCCCACGTGTCACGTCGTACGACACGTGGGCGATACGTGTTCATGTTTATAGTCAGTGCACGTAACACGAAACGTATATACTTTATGAGTATAGGAATTCTTGTTCAGTCTCCTGAACATGCATGTGCCCTATTTCTTCAAAAATTGACTGACTGACTGATTTGCTCCATTTTACCTTGCTTTTTGTGCCACTTTGCCTAATTTGCGAAGATGGGGATGAATGATGATATGATGAAATGGATGAATGAACACTCACAAATATCCATGCCCAGGCCGGGATTCGAACCCG
Organism: Lepisma saccharinum; assembly: GCF_977018435.1. Lineage (NCBI taxonomy): Eukaryota > Metazoa > Arthropoda > Insecta > Zygentoma > Lepismatidae > Lepisma > Lepisma saccharinum. The sequence goes on along the minus strand of NC_139241.1, from coordinate 81,792,029 downwards.
GGACCCCTGGCGTCGTAGCGCGGTATGATAACCACTCCGCCACGGGGGCCGGCTCTTTAAAACTTGTCCATGATTATTTTCATTAACGCAGCATATGGTGCCACATAGCGATAATAATCCACAGTAAAGCCACACTTGTTTTCTAATTACAATTACCGTATTTGCTGACGCATAAGACGCACTTCTCCCCCTTTAAAAATAGGTGTGAAAAACAGGGTGCGTCTTATACTCACGAAAAATTAGGCCTAGCATTTCACAAGTCAAATCTTTATGGGATGATGTGAAAACTAAGACATCATTGAATAAGTGTGGCAGTAGTAATGCACTGGATGGTACAGAGGACAATTTGCTGTATGAGGACTCAGATTCTGATTTAGAAGAGGTTTCAAGTAACTCCTCATTTTGCTCTGGAAAAATAATGCCTGGGTTTTGACGAAGAAGATTAAAATGTATTCTTTCCTAGTCAGATTACGTAAGTTATTTGTTGAAAGTAGATTACTTTATATTTGAAATACGGTAGTGCAAGTTAATTATAATATTCAGTGATAAAGCTTTTTTCTCAAAAAATGTGGCGTTGTGGTGTATATGGCCTGCCAAGGTTCCGTCGAGTCGTTTCCTGCCTAGGGACAACTCAGCATTTTACTAAAGGTGCCTGTTCCCCGACTTCCGCGAAAAGGATATTGGTAAGAAATATATAGTGCGGTCGGGGGAGAGGAAAGGGAGTTCTTGAGGAACAGTTATGATAGATGGTTGATAGAGAGTTGCGATGAACAGATTTGTGATTGCAATAGACAGCTTAGTGGATGAACAAGGCAGACATTCAAGTTTAGTAAACACGTGTGTGTTTGTGTGAGTGAGTGTCAACAGCCCTAGGCAGGACACCACCGCAGGCCATTACACCAGCCAGGTATGTGTTTCGAGGAATTGCATAACAATAAATTAATTAAAAGGGTTTCGGCGTAAAAAAAGGTAAAGTGCTCCCCTGTGCATAGCACCACGCCATGAAGGCGTATAGGGGGTGTGGGGGTAACGCCCCACACTTTCTTGAACCGGTCGTGAGTGTGGGTGATGTGATCAGCCCCTGACCGCCTTTACCCCCCAGGTACCCATGTTATCCGACGCTGGGTGGGCGCGGGGCCGCTTCCAACGTTAGAAAAGTTCCCGGATTTGAACCGGCCGAGGATCGAACCCGGGACCTTTAGCAGAAGCGTTACCGACTGAGACACCGCGGCCACACACACACTCGGTTTCGGCGTAGTGTTCTTAAGCGGTGCTAATTAAGATGGTCATTCAACAAGGGCTGTCCTAATTAGCGTCGTACAGTATTTAATATTTTAAATTTTGTGCTTGGTTCCGTTGCGTACTGGTTATGAGAAGTTGAATTAAAAATTTTAAACTGTTAAATGTTATTTTTCATAAGAGATTGTATATTGCTTAAAATTGCCTTCAGGATGTGTCTAATGCAGTATATTGGAAAACTTAACGTTTGGCCAGTATCTTACGTGTGTTTGTAATTCTATTGGCAGTTCGTAGCATATATTAAATTATCTTTACAAGAAAGAAAACAGGATTGTGAAAGATTGTTAGTGAACTGGAATGATACGTTTGCATCATGGCATTCATGCCCCCCCCCCCCCCCAACACACACACCGTCCACTTTCTATTTCAGTTTACAATCTTATCAGAAACATATTGCTCATTTCGCATCTGTGCGTTTTGCAAATTGCACCCCTGAGTTTCTGCGTGTGAGCACCAGTAAACAGAACATTGAACTTTCTTCACCCGAAGCAACTGCGTCCTTGACAGAAATACTCAAGCTGGGATCTGTCAATTTGTTTTGAGCAATGCGATAATGTTGTAACTCAATGTTGTAATGTGTGGGTTCTTAATTTCTTACATTTAAAGGAAACAGTTCATGTCATTGCACTGGAAGTGGAATATGCAGGTCTTGCTGCATTTTGCTGTATCCTACATTCCAGTTTATAAGAAACCCACTTTTTTTTCATTTCATTTTTGTTAATTCACTTTCAATTTTACGGCTTGTAATCATATCACACCAGTTTTCTATTTAATATGTTTAGTCACTCTACTCATGCAGGAAGCCCATTCCTGTACTCCACTTAAATAAAGAATACACTAGCTGCACGTTCTTGGTTGATCCTCCACATACAAGCTACTTAGTACCGAAGCACCAAGTCAGTGGCGTGACCAAGGGGGATTGGTGAATGTTATACTCCCCTTTTTTGTCTCAGCATCTCTAAAAAAAATAACTTTAAATGCTGAAAAATATGGCGAAATACAGGGCAGGCTGCTGAAAATAAGACTTACCCTCCCCCTTTTTGAAAATGCTGGCCACGCCACTGCACCAAGTAGATGTTATTTTTTATATTCTGAAAACAAGGACACATTTAGAGAGAAGGGGGGTGGGTTCAGGACAATCCAGAAAGACTTACCAAGTCAAAAATTAATTAAGCAAAATCCTTGTTTACTTCGAATTCGTGTTTTAAGTCCATTTTACGCACAGTAAGGCTAATCGGGACTGGACCTACAGTTTAAAGTGGGATCCGAATCACTATGTGCCTCCACCGTGTATCGAACCCGCGACCTCTTGATTACAAGGCGACGACGTTACGACTGCGCCATCGGGGAGGCAATGCTTGTTTACTGTTGTATGATATGAAGCTGTTTCATTTCCGCAGAACTTACATGAAGGTATAATGTGATTATACAGCTTTGAGCTGAAAGCGCCTATGAAAATTTGTGTATTAGTGTTAATAACAATACGCATAAAAATAATGATCAGGTGCTTTACTTATCATCAGCTGGACCTAACAATATTTTTGATATTCAATAAATAATCTTAAAAAAACATGAATTTCTTTGGTAGGACAACACGGAACTGAATATCCAGTTAGTTGGCGCTGAACTGGCTACCTGACCGGAAGTCATGGCTCCCTGGCTGGCTGCTTGACTGGTTTTGAGGAATAGGTCATGTTCTAATTGCTAATGGCTTTCCTCGACTGGATTCTGTGGAACAGCCAATCAGAGCAAATATTGGCCATGTGAAGATAATCTGTGAGTTTGCAAAGGAGAGTTTTTTGTTTGTGGTTTCCGAGTGTTGGGTGTTTTTGTTAATTTCTCGATAAAAACAAAGTAAGAGATGACGTGCAGTGCATTCGGGTTCAGTTCATTAATATTTACGTATTTATGCAAAGCGACGAGACGCGACAAATATAATTAGCCGAAAATGAAAATCCTTATTATTACAAGCGAGGCGAAATCAAGCAAATGAGCCAGTCCAGCGTCGAGTAGGGCATTCCTACTGGAAATTCAGTTCCGTGTGATTCGGGCACTATACAGAAATATTTTAGTGATCTAACTAGATTTAATTTGATTTTTGTTATTTAAATTCGCTTTTCTGCCACTTTTGGCTAATTATGGGGATATGACATGATGAAATTAATGAGCAGGCACTGGCAAAGAACACCCATGCCAAGGGCGGGATTCGAACACGGGACTCCTTGATTGCAAGACAACGACGTGGACTTATGAATTATCCTTGTATTATTTTTGTTCAAACATTCAGCTTTTTACGTTATTGCTATGAATAGGGTAGATCTATTTTCATATATTAAGACAACACAAAATAATTATTTCTATTTCATTTCACACTTGATCCAAATATTCAATGCCCTGTGGGCACACAATTAAAATTGTTGTTTTTCGTATCAAGTTCAAGGTGTAGTTTGTTTCGTAACGTATTACAAAATAAGCACCTGATGACGTATCAGGAGATAAAAACCCACATCATTCATAGTTTCGATTCCTTCCCCATTTTACCCAGCATTCAATCTGGGCGATTTATAGGCTGTTAACATTGCCCAAGTCCCAAGACTGTTTTAGTGGAATCTAGAGCGGTTGCACTGCGAAGACCGTGACCTTCCAAGAAATTACTACCCCCATGATTCAGGCATAAGCAAACAATCTCCTCCAGTGTTGCCAATTTAGCCCTATTGGAGCCAGATCTGGTTCTTTTGCACACTCACTTCGCTTCTAAAATTTCGAAATGCTCCAAGGAGCTCTTTAGCTCTACGAGAGTAAATTTGGCTCAAAATTTATATAGCCCTTTTAGTATTATAATGTCAATAAATTCTTATATAATGATATATAACACTGTTCATTATGGTGCGAGCTTAATGAAGCAAGGATCATAAATGTGTCAGACGGGATCAGGCTTCAGATGTTGCTTATTGGGGCAACAGGCGTGAAAGAGTAAGAATAAATTGTCGTCACTAATCTTAATGGTAAGCCAGTCCCCCCCCTCTCTCCTGATACATAAAATTACGCTAGAGTCAGTTCATCGCGCCTTCAAAAATCTAGCACATTGAAAGTCATTTTTAGCCAGAGTGCAAAATCCTCGGAGGAACAGAAGGGAATTCACCCCCCTCCAACAACAATCTTGTCCTAAAAAATCTCCTACCAGACGTTTTCAGGGAGGGGAAATTTTTGTTACAAAGTTAAACTATTGGTATTGTTTCAAATGTAATTTGATAAGGATATATCAAAAACACAACAAAAACGAAGGATAATCTCTTCTGCCTCTGTGTGTGTTTATGGTCCAATAGACCATTTAAAGAACTTCATCAGTAACAATATATGCACAATAAAAGTAAAACAAGAATGCAAGACTAATTAAGTATGAAATTTAATTCATTTATATTAATGGAAAGCAAATAGTTAAACAAAATTAACAATTTCAATTCTTTTCTAATTTATTGATATTTGTAATCAGTTGGTAAAATAATTAGTATTTGATATATAAAATTAACAAGTGATTCATATATTTGAGTGTATGTGTCAAGTAAGATCTCCCCAACAATCTTCAATGATTTCGCATTGTGCTTTTGGCTCCATTTAAGGTGCAACTTAGCTATTTTATGTGGCAACACTGATCTCTTCCCGAATTCTAATTTCACAATGATCTGACACACATTATAAAAAGGGCGATTGTTTTCTCGGTTTTATATAGTGTCAAGATGCTGGCATCCGTTGTTTTCTTCTGTTGTGTTGCTTTGTGCACCGCGACGCCAACGGACAAGTATGAAGGGAAGACGTACTCAGGGTACCAGGTGATGAGGGCGCATGCACCGTCCACAGGGAAGATGCAGAAAGTGGTGGCGTTAGCTCGAGACGTGGATGGGGTTGAACTGATGGCGGAACCAAGGGTTAATGGTTCGGTTGATCTGCTCAGTGCACCGGAACTTACGGCAAAAGTCGGCAGCTACCTACAAAGGCATGGTATTACATATGACGTCATCGTTCATGATATGCAGGTACATTTACTGTTGATCATATATTATATTTTTCACTTTTGGGTTGGATTGATAAGGCCAATTTTACTATTTTTTTTTCTTTGAGCCAATGCTGAAGTATTATCGAGGCGAGATTTGTCAATTTTGGTGTCGTCCCAAATTGTAAATCCCTGTCTCTATTGATATATTGATTGATTTATTGCTTTAAGTCCACTTTGTGCACAGATAGGCTAATCGGGACTCGACCTACAGTTTAAAGTGGGATCCGAACCACTGTGCAATGTGGCTCACCGGTAATCGAACCCGGGACCCCTTGATTACAAGGCGACGACATTACCACTACGCCATCCGGGAGGCTCTAAATGCCTGTCTCATTCCCGGTCTCATCTCGTCTCTAGGAGTAATCATCTAGGGGTGCTGAAGGGATGCGAAACGAAATTTTAGGGGGTGTGATGTTGAAAATAAAGAAAAAATGAAACATGTATGGTTAGCCCCCTACATCAAATATCAAGGTTAGAGCTTACATCAAATATCAACAACTTTTAGTAGGCATCTATGATAATAAGAAGGGTCCGGATAGTCATGCACGTAAAAAAATCTAAAATATGCATGCAAGTATGCACTTAAAAAAGACGCAAAATATGCAACTAAATATGCACTTTAGAAAAAAAACATTACCTTTTTGAAATATTTTGTTTCATTATTCCAGCCTCTAATTCCCATCCGTTCCAGGTCCTGGATAACTTGCCATCCACACCTCTGCTTTGACCTTTCTCTTCTGTGCCATACATCCCTCACCTTCATTATTTTTTCAGTCATTCTTGCTTCTTGTTTTTTTTTCAATCATTTATAATTTTCAGGAAGCAATTGATGCGGAAAACCCACCATTGGACCCTGATGAACAAGATTGGGAACATAGGGGAGGCCATAGATTAACCTGGAGAAGATATCATCGTTATAAAGGTGATACTCATTGAAGTAGATACTACCATTGATGTGATAATTAATCTAGCAAAATAACGTAACTGGGATTATCACGGGTGGAGCGCCAAAACTACATTCTTGACATTAAAGTAACTATTCTACTGATAGTTAAGCAACATTTTTCTTACAGTTTCTGTGCAATGAATTATGAAACTAAATACCGTTGATTAAACATTACTACCCTTAAAATACTTTCCCAGATTTATAGCTATAAGTGAACACTTTTATGTCACGGTTGGGACAGATAAAAGATTTCCTCTTTACTAAGTAAGACATTTATTTTAATTTCTGTGAATCTTCAAATGATGAAAAATAAATGATTTAAGACAATTAGAGAAAGCACCTTAGAATATCTAGTGGAGTTGAGGGGGAAATTTAACAGTTAAAGCAGAAATTAATTATTTTTTGGTGTCAACGGATAGGACACTAGGTATACAAAACTAAATCAAAAAGTTAAAATAAACGAACAATATGTAAAATACATTCTACCTTCTAACTTAATTATATACAATAATATCTGAACGACAATTCTAGATTGTTGACTCACAAGATAGAATAAAGTTACGGCATTTCATTTAATTTCAACTCCGTAGTGAATATCTAATTATTTCCAAAGCATGATATTTATTTTCATGTTCTAGACAGTTTATATCAGACATTTCTTTTCTCATTTTTAAGCACAGCCAGGCAGGCTTCAAGCTGCTCATCTAATGGCGTTTTGAACGGACATGCTACAATAGCAAAGTTAAATTAGCTGGTAAACTTGTACCTTCATGACTGATAATGAAAATCATTGATATCCTTTCATTTATTTACGGGATCATGGAGGAGAAATTCTACAAAATGGCCCTTGTTTCATGGATTCTTTCAGTATTACTTTTCATATAACAACAGAATACAATTATATTAACTGAAGTTTAAATGTTTATAGAATTAGCCTGCCAAAGACATGCTTTCTCCATCACTAATCTATCAACTATGTCAATCAAAATAATATGAAGACGCATAGGTGGATCCTTTCTTGCTCTGGGCGAGCAATGGTTCATTGATTTGTTATATTTTACTTTGCTTTCCTGCCACTTTTGGTTAATCATGAAGATGAGGATGCATGGAGATGAGAAGGGACAATCACATGGAGAGAACCAAGCTTCACAGAGGATTATATTGGCCGAGAGTCCATACGCCATATCCTAGTTAGTCTGCAAAATGCAGTCCAGGGTGTACGTACTACGTGGAAGGAAGGCTGAGTTGATTGATTTGGTTTAATTTTTCTTTGATTTCTGCAATTTTCGACTAATCGCGAAGATGAGAATGAGTGATGACAGGATGAAATTGACGAAGGGACACTCACAAATAACACTCATGCCCAGGCCCAGATTCGAAGCCGGAACACCTGACGAAGTAGCAAGCTGTGCTAACCACTCTGTCATGAAGGCCGGGTAAATGAATTAAGCGACAATCACAAACTCACCCACATTGAATTGTCAGATTCTTGTTATCGTAACGTAACCCTCCCTGCCTCGCATCTCCACCACGTAACGTTACCTTCAGGTTCGCCACTCGCTTAGCACAAACTCCCCTGAGAGGCTCATAGGAATACTAAACCTGACTTAGGGAAATGACACGAGAGATTACATTTAACCAATACCTTCTGACTGAGAATGGCAGAGCGAAAGGTAGAGCTTCCCCAGTCTCGACACGAAGATCTAGTTCCTCCTCCACCGTCTATCGACTTCTTTCTCTCTCAAATTCCTCTGTCCAAAAAGCCCCGTCTCGCTTACTCCCCCTCGTTTTATTACCCCTATAGTCATACATTCACCTCAGTGACGGAAGCCATCGGACGTATACCTAACAAATTACTGAGACATCATCTTCCAGATTGCAAGTTTTCATATGTGTTCTTACAGATCCTTCACGTTATGGACCAGTTATCATACAAGGGAGTCCATGATTACCTGTACTTTTAAATTTGGATGTCTTTTCAGTCACCCCTTGCACCCCTTCTAGGAAAGCAAAAGAGGCATGCAGTGCGTGCAATAACTAAAAACTTTAACAGCGTATGCAGGGTATTAATTCGATCAACTTTTCTCAATTATGATTTGCTACTTTCAATGCTACGAGTCCTCAAAGGTCATAATTTTATCCTATATGTATACAACGTGATTTTTATGTAAAAAAATAATTAATGTTTTATTTTGTTACAGATATTGAAAGCTATATAGACTACCTTTCAAACACATATCCAGGAATTTGTCAAACTTTGGTCATTGGCAAATCAACTGAAGGACGTGATTTGAAAGTCATGAAAATATCGACAGGTGGGCATAATAAGCCTGCAATTTGGATTGATGGTGGTACGTATACTTTTGAAATGTAATACTTCAATTTGCAATTACTAATCTAGTTTTCAGTGCTGTGAAACAGCATAATTGAAACTGCTTCTCTTTCCTAAGATTGCTGTATCATTAGAGATATTTTCAATATTTTGGATAGCTTAATATAAAAGCACAAGCACATTCTGTGATTATCAATATGTAGCTAAGATATCTTCCAATACAGTATGTACCAGTCTTATCCGTACAGAGATAGTTGGAAAGTAAAATGATAAAATACACCGCTAGAAAACAAAAAAAGAAAAAAAGTCTTGCTCAAATGATGTTCACAAGAATGGTACATTGCTATCTTCCTTCGCCTGCCTCCACACCCTGAGGACACCGATCCGAAAAGGTTTATTTTGATTTCATCGGAGCAGATGACGTTCGTTGTCCCAGAACTCCTGGTCTTTATGCACATGGTTTTTTGCATTCTTCCATTATATCCCTATCTGTACAATGCACGACGAACGGTTGAATTGCTCTGTCTCTCCTGTTGCATTTTCTACCCGTGATCTCAATTTCGGAATCACTTAATTTTGGATATGACTTATTTTGTCTCACCAAGAAACACTCCTCTCTTTCGGTTAGTCTTATTTTCCTACTTCTTCTTGCCCGATTCTTTGTTGAACTCTCATATTTGAATTTATTTACTATATACTGCACAGTAGAATGCGATATGTTCACTAATGACCCCATTTCCCTCAAAGAATGTCCTTTAAGAGCAAGATTCACTATCACACCTTTAAGGTCAGAGCTGAGCTCCTCTCTCTTCTTCATTACGAACTGCCCACGCTGGCAGGGTGGTTCAACGGTGACAGAGTGATTACACAGACCTGCAACTAAAGCTGTAAGTACAAAAACCCAGTGTGCTGCACACAAAGACGTGACTTGGTCATTAAGTGGCTTGTGCGTACGAACAATAAAGGTACATACATCATACAACCTCAAACGATTTATAATACTCTCCATCCAGTACAATTACTGCATCTCGCACCTTTTGTACAAATTACCTTTTCGAAGGTCCTCCCTGATTACTGGACACCTTTCGTTATCATATTTCGCCAACTGAACATGTACAGGGGGGTTTCATACAATGTATACAGCCTGTACGAACAAGTATGATACATACTGTATATGCAGGGGGAGGATGAGAGGGAAGTCCCATTCTGGTTGCTAATTTATCACTCTTAGGAGGGGGAATATATGTATAATTTATAATAATATCCTGTTGCTTCAAATGAAGTTTCTGGAAATTTTCCAAATAGCACACAGAATATATCAATTCCACAAGTAATGCATCTGAAAATACTGTAAGGCCAAAATCTTAATATTAAGAAATAGTGTTTACGGTGAAGTAATGTATGCCAAATATGGATTATTATTTTTGTCACAATACATCAGGGTTGCCATTTTGCCCAGGTTTCTCGAAGAAACTGAATCAACATGTTCCTAACGACATAACATGTTCATTCACAGTAACCTATTGCTAGAATATTCTGCGATTATTGCTTAAAACTAAGATCTGTTATCCATTACCCAACTCAAAAATCAGGATGCTCTCGAGAAGAACAAATATTGGCTTAATAGTAGGCAAGGTTACACTGTACATAAGAAATAAATCATAATTGATCTTTGATTTGCTTCGATAGTTATTGACTATGGAAGCAAGGATGTGTTTGGGATAGACACAGGAAAACAAAAAAAATGGTATTAGTAGTTGTATTGGTACTATTATAAACCCAATTTTAAGTGTAGAAAAGAAGAGGCTATTTGATTGAACAATCAGATTTGCTTACACTTAAAACAAAGCCAAGAGGGGCCTATACCCCAATTTTTCAGGTGTGATATGCTCTGATTTTTAAGAAATTCTGAATTTCTAGTGTAGAAAAGACGAGGGCTCAACAGATAGATTTACCCATACTTAAAACAATGGCAAGAGGGGCTTATACCCTAATTCTTCAGGTATGGAGGTTCGGGTATAAGTCCTCATAAAATGTGAAGCCTCCCCTGATGGCAAAATGTTAATATTGTTGTCTTGTAAATAAGGGACTCTGGGTTCGAGTCCTGATAAAATATTTAAGATTGAAAACATGTGGCAAAATAATATGTCCACAAGTGAGATTTTGAGAATAATTACTGCTAGTTGATAGCCCCGAGATCTGAAAACCTGGTAAAAAATGTTTTACAACAATATATTGTACAAAAACTGAATTTCTCAATTTTCTTATTTTCTCATGTTTTATGCCTACCCGCTCAATACAATAGAAGAAGAGCGGGTAGGCATAATTAATTGCCTCCATGCCTTGCCGGCACGCAAAAGATAAAATCTACACGCTAGAACGGAACATTAATGGATTTTTCTGTGCGATTCACTGAAGGGGCCATTAATCTTTCTGTGCAACAGGGGAAAATGTAACAAGGAAAATGTAACAAAGATTGAGATAAAGATACATATTTTCTGACCCAGTGGCAATGAACTGCCCCTCTTCATGCTGAAAGCAATTCTATTCTGATAATATAAGCCTAGGCAAAGACTTGGAAAATATTATGACAGAAACAAAATCCAATTTTGTCTGTATCAAGGTCTTCAGAACCCAGTAAAATGTGGGCATATTCCATTTGGAGACGTGCTAATATTGTGGCATTGTAATCAGGGGCTTTGGGTTTGAGTTCTGTATAAGATTGAAATATATACAACTGCCCACACATAAGATATTAACTGCTAGCTGATAAACAGTTGAGGTTTGTGTGTTGTACAACAGGATAATAGAACAAATATCTTCTAGAATTGCTCTGTGACCCTCTCATTTCTTACATCATAAACATATGATTTTTCACCTATGGGAATAACACTACATATGGTGTCATCAGGTAATGCCTCATGAAATTCACAGATAATTTTAATATTTGTTCTGTCATTCACCACAACCTGTTTTCTTTTTGAAGTGTTAATTACAAACATGGGTCTCTGTGCTTTGAATTCATCTGGTGTGTAATACATATCAGTATTGCCAGTAGTGACCCTCTTGAAAGCCGAAAAGGCCTCATATAATTTGAGGAAATCATTCTTGGACATGTCTAAATTGTAATTTTCTCTGGGAAAGACCTCATTTCTGCCATTTTTAAGATATATGTTCTTGATGTTGCAGCTATCAAATTTACTTGAATTTTTTTCCTGATTATTGTGTCTTCCAGTCTGAAACAGTACCACTACAAAATCAGGCATGTCGTATTGAATACTGGAGAATGAATTTGTAGCATCAAACTCATAATATGTACCAGTTGCGGGCTTCTGTACACATTGATATGTATAAAATTGCAGAGGAATCTGTGGATTTTTTATTATATCAGCTTTGTATTTAAGAGCATAACTGGCCTCGTATTCAACAACAGGGATTCTTAACTCCATAGTCTGAATAATGCATTTGCCTGCATCTGGTAGGGTATTGGGCAGAGCTTCCCCTGTAGAGTTTATTGCACTGTACCTCATCAAAGCATTATTATCATTGGCAGCTCTTCTAAATGTAATTCTTAACCCACCCTTCCACATAATATCTTTGTAATCCGAGAAGAATCCTGGCAACAGGCGCATGGGGAACAGCACTGTGTGGTTTTTAGATAATATCTTATCACCAGCCTCAAATCCCCCGATTTTGTAGTATGAAGCCTCGGTTTTGGATAATTTTAATGTGGCCAAAGCTGTGGAGGTAATGCCGGGATAATCCACTCTGTTTATAACAACGCCATGCTTTCTGATCTCAATTTCAGAGAATAGATGTGGCACAAAGTTGTCTACAAGTCTTATATTAGAATTTGCCGGATAATCGGTACCATCGAGCTTTACAACATCAAATTTGATGTATAGATCTGCTCTGTGGGGGTGTATAAATCCATCCCCTACATCAAGATCAACCTCAATCTCTGTGTTGGGTTGATTTAAATTTGCAAATGTCCTCCTGTTTGGGGGGAATGATTGTAGCTCATAACTCTCAATATTTTCCATTTTCTTCTTGTATGTATTTTTATTTAAATGTTAATCTCTATGATTGCAGTTGTTGTGGCTCCAGCAAAATCAACTAATTCTTCTTTTTCATTAGTGACCATCAATTCAATATAATCTATTCTATTATGGCACACAGGAAAATATAATGTTGGGGATGGATTGTAGATAATAGGCTCCATGAATTCAGAATTAGGTTTGAATGTTGCAATGATCCCAGTTTGTTTGTGAGTGCCTATGCCATTTGATTTGGTGATCATACCCTCTGCTACATTACAGTGAATATTCAGAGTTTCTATGGCTAAGAATTTAGGTATATTCATAGCAGTGTGTTTGATGCCTGGTTCAAGTTTTGTGTTGTTCTCAAAGCCTAGCAGCTCTCCTATAGTGCCCAGATCCACTGTTTCTGTGGCAGATACAATTTCCACTCTGTGAGTGACAGAATTTTGAGTTAATACAATACCTCTGGGTAATTGAGCATTTAGAGTGGAGATATTATATTGCCCTGGAGTGATGACAATTTTTTCATCCCCTACTGCAATTGTGTTGTTGTGGTGTGTAATATTGGGGATTAGGTACATGCCATAAAATGCTCTGAGAGCTATTGTTTTGGGATACACTATGTCATCATGCAATTTGAGTTTCAATATTGAATTTTGGCTGGTGAGATGGAATACCCCCATGATGTTTCAGATACCACAAGGCTTTTTGAAAATCTTCAATTGATGGTTTATTTATTTGAGACATATATCTAAGAACAGATAAACACAAATGTCCGCAATTAACATCTTTGAAATTTTGAACACGGGCATTATTGTAATAAAGATTAGGTGATTTTAGATATTTTATTAAATTTTCAGGTGGAACACCCCCAAATGAATCAAACACAAATGCCTCATTTTTTAAATATTTAAGATAACAAATCCAGTAAGTGCCCTGATTTTTGTACTTATCCAAATTAACAATGCCACACTCTTTGTTGAGTGGTTGCTCTGGTAAAGAATCAGACATGTACACACCTCTAAAATGTTTGATGCCCAGTGGCTTGATTAAAGCTTCAATATCTTGGTTTGTAAGCGGCTCTTGTTTTTTTTAAACTTATTCATGGCTCTCTTAACACCTTTCCCTTGTTTCTCAATAGCCAGGTTATGGCGCCTCTGCTCATCTAATTCTGCCCTATTCTTCTTGGCATCTATTACTGTTTTTGCTATGGCGGCTGATCCCCCAGCCAAGCTCCCCACAGCCCCGAGAGCAGCTAAGATGGCAGGTATGGTAAATATGAATCCCCCACATGTGATTTTTTTCTTGATTGCTGTAATTTTTTTAATTGGGAGGTGCTAAGTAACAATTTCATTCCATGGCCCTTGGCAATACAAGAATTTTTCTTCTTGCGCTGCTTTTTGGTCAAAAGGCTATCAATAGGCCCAAGAGATTTGAGACCTGCATAAGGTATTTGATACATAACACCCTTGGCCTTCATTGTAGGTTTATTATATACATATTCACAACCCCCACCCCAATTTTTGTTTGGTACTCATAGCTATGGTGGTTCCCAATGCTGCTATTTTTTCACTCAAAGAAGCATCTTTGCTTACAAATCTACCAAATGCAGCCTCTTCTAATTTCTTGTCTGCAACATGTCTCTTGTCAAGATCAGAATGTGTGTTGTATGCAATATCATGGTCTCTACAAGCAGCATCTAAAGGATTAACACCAGGATCCCCTCTGTTTAATCTATGATCCAGTTTTGTGCCTGGACCACAATACTGATAGCCTGGAATATGTAGTTCAAATGGCAGCTTGTTTATAATGTCATTAACAAGGCCCCGACCCTCAGAAATATTCCAAAATTTAGGTGGTAGAGTATTAATAATTTTTATGAGATATCCAATCCCCTTAGTGTCATTCACTATAAAATTAGACAATTTTGTGCTTATCATGTCCATAATTCCAACCTTTTCATTGTAAAAATTGTTGTTCCCAGCATTTTCCTCCCCAGCTATCACCAATAACCTATCTACAAGTTTCCTGACATCATCAACCCACACAAATTCTTTAGGCAGGGTGTTGTATTGTTTGATTCCACTGCCAGTCTTGATCTGTGACCATATGGGCTTGATTAAATTGTTGTATTTTGCCCCACTGCTTGACTTGACTCTTTTTTGTGTGGGATCATTGTTCTGGTATAGAGCATCTGATTTTATTAATATTTCTTTGTAATCCTCATAATCTTGATCTGTATAGCTGCCAGGCCTTTTCCTAGTCATCAATTCCCACAATCCAGGTGTTCCGGCATATTTAACAAAAGCACCTTTTTCTCCGAGACGAGATTCTGAATATACAATTATATCATCTCCCATAAATGTTACTCTGAAATTGCCAATTCTATGTATGATGCTGCCATCAAGCTCTGTGTCAGCATATAAGCCAAAAACCTCATCTTTATTGTCTTTAGGTGTTGTTAAATATTTTTGAGCAAGAAGACCCAATTCAATAGGATCCTGACTAGCCTCAATTCTTCTAGGAGCAATAGGACTAGGTGTATGAATACTTGAAAGTGGGGTGAATGGATAATCTAATATGTTCCTAGCAGCTACAGGTACAAGCTCTGTGAGCAAATTTTGATTTTGCTCTGTAACAGTTTTGATATTTTTACCTAAATTATTAATAGCATCAATTACAGGCTGTTCTGTTTGTTTGTGTTTTTCATAAATTCCACGGTTCTCTGATTTCCATCCCTTAAATCTTTTTACAAGATAATCTCTTAATTTAAGATCATCAATTATTGGCCTTTTCATGTTTATTTATATATGTTTCAATGTCTAGAAAATTGTTGATTTTATTTCTGTATTTGCCACTATTGGGTGTTCTTGTCATATCAATTGTGACAAACCCATAACTGTCCTGGTTCCAGCACTTGCTGCAAAATTTAGAAAAATCATTGTAGCTCAAGTCCCCACCTACATATTCATCATGTATGTGTTTGAGGTTGGTATGGTCTTGATGAAATACACATATAAAATTGCTGTTGTCCCGGATCAGCTGCTTGGGTATTTTTGAAAAAGTCTGTGCCAGGTAGAAGCAATCAATGTTTTTGTGCCGGCCCTGTGTAAAAAAATTTCTAACCTTGTTTTGATTATCCAATATAATGTCATCAAACACAACAACAGAATTATCGAGACATTCATGAAGTGGCTTAACATCTGGTTCAAAAGTGGCAATATCCAATCCATCATATAGCTTCATCAGCTGCTGATATTTTAATTGTTCCAAGCTCTTAGAGAAGATATACAAGTGCCTGTTTTTCCAGTCTAACCAGTTGGGTGCCAATAAAAAATTATCAACCATTAGTGTAGTTTTACCACAAGCAGATGGCCCAACAATAAGACACCTAATATTATCAGGTAGCAATTTGCCATTTCTCTTATTCTGTTGTTCAGGTTCTGGCAGCCTTTTTATAACATCCCAGGTGCTCATATTATTATTTTGTTTGCATCGATCCAGCTGTGTTCTGGAAGTCCTAGCCATTTGACAAGTAACTTGTTGCCTTTTCTGCGGATAATTTTTTCTATGAGATATGTGTCAGGCTGTTTAGTTTTGCTGAGCTCTTGTTCATAGAACCTGCCTTTGAGAATTTCTCCTCGGTGATCCTTTATTATATAAGTGTTAAGGGTCCCAGGTTTAATTTGAACCACTGTAAATAATTCAGTGCTCCAGTTTCTTGTAAAGCCTCTCTTGAATAAGTGCTTATATTTGCTGATTCTTACTTGATCCCCAATCTTGTATTTGGCCTTTCTTGTTGTTGGCCGATATTTAGGATAATAAACAGTTCTGATCAATTTTTGCTCATCAGATGAAGTTACTTCAGAGGGTTTCATGTTGATTGTGGAATGGACAGAATTGTTATATTTATGTACGTAGAAGTTCTGGAAGAATATTAATCCATTTATAATTACCTTGAAGTGTAAATTGTTTATACATAAGATTTTTTAAGGTTCTGTTGAATCTCTCTACAATTGAGGCTTTGAGATCACTGTAACTCGAATAATGTTTTATTGCCTGGCTTTTAATAAATTGTTGAAACACTGAATTATAAAATTCTTTGCCATTATCTGTTTGCAAATAGCGCGGGGATCTTCCACTCTGATTGATAATTGTTTTGATGGCTTCTGTAACACATGCCCCAGTCTTGGATTTGAGTGGCACAGCCCAGGCAAATTTTGAAAATGTGTCTATTACAGTGAGTAGATACTTGTAGCCCTTGTTGATTTTGTCTAAGTTTTTCAACTGTCCACTTGCCATTTCAATCAAGTCGCTTTGCCATAAATCATCTATGCTTTTTGTGACTACTGGGAGTCTCTTAAAATTATGTCGGGCTTGTCTGTGTAATTCATCAACAATAATTTTTCTAGACATAATATGTAAACAAGAATATTGCAACTATGGGGTGTTCAGCAGCTGAAACTGCAGGATTTTCTAAATATAATTTGTCTCCAATTTGTATTTTAAATTCCAAAGAGCCATCATCTTCAACATAGGCTGTTTCCAATGTATTGGGATCTGTAAAATCCTCCAATTCCACACTGGTGATTTTCACTTTGTTATCAGCATGTGTTATTGATAAGGTGGGGTAGTGGTGTGCCTGTGGTTGAAGCCAATATTTGATCTTGATTGGTCTCAATGTGCCCCCAACAAAAAATTGATAATAAAATTGTGCAGGGGACAGCATATATATATTTTGCCACCTGGTGTAAATGGAGAATCATATTCTTTGTTGGGGATGCTGTACAATTCAAGAATTACTGTATGTTTAGGATTTTCAATTATGCCTGTTATTTCTTTTTCTGCTGTGAGCAATCTGCTTGTTACAGATTCAAGGTGCTCATTGGTGGTCCTAACAACATCATCATGGCCCGGCTTGATTTTTATGTCCACAGCAAGTCTCTTGTATTGCTGCACAATTTCTTGTAGCTGGGTGGCAAAAACAGACAGAGCATTTGCTTTATTGGATTCCATGGTCCCTAGCTGTTGCTTGATATTAGCTACAATTTGTTGCAAATTTTCAACAATTGCCAATTTTGAATTTTGAGCTGTAAGATCATGGACCTGTCTTCTGATATCCTCAAACAGGGCATGCAATTCATTAATATGTTGATTTGTTGGTAGAGTGGCCACTGTCTGTGTGAGATGTTTGATCTCTGCTTGGATATTCTTGATATCTTCTGATTTCAATATCCTATTCACTGCTCTCTTAATATTTTTAAGTTCCTGTGATGTAGGAAGATTTGATACTGTATTTTGCAAAGATTCAAGTGCCAATTTCACATCATTTAATTCAGAAGCATGAGCCACATTTTGCATAGCATTTTGGAGCAGGGCTATATCTGCCTGAGAGGGTGTGGATTGTTGTAAAATTTCAAGTTTTGTTTGGATATCATCTATCAAGTGATGAAAATGAGATAGTTCAGATTCAGTGTTGAGGTTTTCAAGCTTTGTAATTTGTTGCTGGACACTAACAAGGGTATCTACAATCCCAGGCAATCGGGATTCTAGTACATTTGCCAAATCACTTTGCACTGCTGCTATTGTACCTTCAAGATGGGTTATGGAACTTTGAATTTTTCCAAAATCTTCATATGTTTCAAGTTGCAGATTAATATTTGCTACACTCCGAGTTATTGCATTCAAAGCATCAGAAGATGGCAAATTGTTCATAAAATTTTCAAGTGTCTCAATTTTTTCTTTAACCTCGGCTATGGCATTGTTCAGAGGGTCCAGATTAGGTATTTGGAGTGACTGAATCTGTTCTTTTAGAGTGGAAATCACTAGATCAAAATCTTCTTGTGATTTTATGCTTTTGACAATTGTTTGGAGCTGTGCCTGGACATTATTTATTTGCTCTTCTAATTGCTGTTTCAATTGCTCAGAGTTGTTAGCCTGGGTCTTAAATTTGGCTTGAAGAGCTGCAACAGCTTCTTCCAAACTTTGAAAATTATCCAATGTCGCCAGGTCAGTATATTTCTGAAGCAACAATTTGAGTTCAGAATCAATTTTAAGAAGAGGGTCCATGCATTGTGATTGCAAATTTGTAATTTCTAATTGAAGACTGGCATTGAGTGTTGTTTGTAAAGCTTGTAAATCACTTCTTAATTTCTTGACTCTGACATCAAGCATCAGAATCTCATCACTGTGATCTTCATGTCTTGTATGGCCAAAAATATCATTAGGCATTTTGTTTAGTAGTTATTTATTATAGAGTATCTGATTCTTAATTCTATAAAAAAAGGTATAAGCTTATCATAAGATCCAGGGACCTCAATATATAAGCAGTCACCAGCAGAAACAGTATAAACAGTGCCAGAAACCATGTTTGAGTGCTTAATTCTATAAATATTTCTCCCTACTGAAATTTTAACATCACCCTCAGGGGTTGTAATAAATTGCAATTGCCCACCTACAGGTAATTGGTAATGATTTAAATTATTGTTAAATATGTACAATATTTTGCCTGTTTCATCATCAACATCTGTAAATATGCTGTTCAGGTGAATAATTAACAAGCCACTCAGTTTAGACAGCATATCAGAAGAGGGTTGTGGTGTTGGCAGGTCCATAATACCTTGTTTTTTAAACCCAAATAAGTTCATAGGCATGTTTATTTATTTCAAATCATGCTCTGTAATTGGGCATTGATTGCCATTTTTCAAATCACAATGACCCCATGGTAGAGTATGTATTCCACATGATAAAATGCATCTCTTATCATCATGTGGGTCCAGAGCCACTTTTCTTACAATATTGCTAGTCAATAAGTGATCCACACTCTGGATTCTGGATTCTGATGTTTTGATTAAATTCTGGGATTTGATGCAATTTTTATAATCTTCAAATTCAAGCTCTTTTTCCACAGCTACTTTGCCAATACCCTTGGCCTTTTTAGCAGCAACACCACTACATGTTTTAAAACTGTACATCTTGGCACTTAACCCAGCAAATTCCACAATAACATCACCAAGTGTCTCATCTTTTAACTTGCCAGGCACTTTTTTGTTGTGGGGTTGAATATTCAAATGGCCTGGCAATTCACTGGTGTCAAAATATTTAAACAATTCAGGCTGTGCCATATCTTGATAAACATCTTCTGTTTGAATATCAAGAACAAAACTATCCGTGTCCATGTACATCAATTTTACACGATCCTTATAAAAAGGTTTCAACACATCATAATACAATATTAACATATGTAATTTGGCCAAATCCAATATTGCAGCCCCTACATAAATAGGTTTATCAAACTTAATCTTTGTTTTTTTCATGTTGAAAAGTGCCATATTTTCATCATAAATTCTTCTATAATTGAAATTAGGCTTTGCAACCAATTTTTTGCTCAGGCTGGGGTCAGTAATTATTTTAACATCGGTATGTTTTCTGACATTTTCAATAGTTTTGCCATACACAGAATTAACCATCAATTTAAACAAGGCCTTATCAAATTGGCTCTTTGCAGATGTTCGAAGCTCCGTGTTTGTATCAATGTATGGTTTCAACCATCTTGAGTGCCTGAACCTCAAAACTTTTCTAAGTTTGGTCACTTGAACACCATGTTTCATCAGGAACTGGAGGTTCTTGTAATATATGACATAGCCTTGTTTTGGATCCAGTGTCATCATGAGCTTCTTCTGTTTAGAGCCAGGTGAGCACTGAACCTCAGGAATTGGGGGCAAATCAGAAAATTTCTTATGTAAATGATTAGGAATTATCAGATCAACCTCTAAGAAGAGGCCATATTCACGGTCATCATAGTTCTGAAGATCCTCAATATTGAAATCTTCAACCCATTCAAGCCCTGCATATGGCAGTTTTTGCATCATGGCATGACCATAGAGGCTGTTGGCATCTACATACACTATATAATTTGATGGCAATTCTGGATCATAACCACGAATATATTTGTTATTTGCTCTGGCATATCTCTGGGAACATTGCACCATCCCTCCTCTTATATCTTCCTCCATAAACAGATACATGTCTTGATCCTGAATCAGATCCAATGGCTTTTTGGTGTTTAAAAACATTGCAGCCCATGCTAGGCCCGGGGCACTGTAAAAATACACTGGGTCCAGTTTATAATTTTGCATCGAAGATTTTCTGAATGCCTGCATTATATCAGCTAAGAGGGTCACATCAAGTTTTAAATATGCCATGTGATAATCACCAAATGTCTGGCATTTTAAATTGTTCCACATCAATTGGGCATGGTGATAATCATCATCACTGATTCCAGATCCTCTGATTTTGCTGTAAAACTGTTCTTGTGGTGGCAGGGAACACTCATCAAATTTAGAAAATCTGTAACATAATCATATGGATATACACCCTTCCGCCTAATTAATTTCAGGTCCTGATTTGGAAACAATGCACATGTAATTTTGAATTGATCATCAGATAATTGAGTGGCCAGTGTAGCCAGGCTAGCAGATAAAATTCTGTAAGAATCAAGAAATCTTATGTGAATAGGAACACCATTTACTTTAATTATTTTGCTAATAGATATATATTTCTCATCATTTTCAGCTAAAATATTTAAATTCTGCTTGTCAAACCCCTCATATCTGATCAAATGATGGAAATCATAATTGGATGCTCCATGGCAAAATATGGGGACAAATTTTGGTCTCTTGATCTTAATATTACAGCTATTACACAGGGCCATTAAGAATTTACCATCTGTATGAGAATGGTGTTTCACCTTGATATTTGTGTCTGAAAATTCAGAATCACATACCGGGCATTTTTCTGCATTGTTGAAATCTTCAATCTGTTTCTCTGTTAAAGGCAACATAGGTTTTGATTTTAATAAAATATTAGATGCTATGTCACGGCACTCATTTTCTATTCTATGTTCAAATATTTTGATGGCATCTGACCCTATGTATGAATCTTTTTTGGTAACAACACCATCCTGTACAACCACATAATAAAAACTGGAAGGTTCATGTAGCTGGTATGGTGTAATTGAAGATTCTTCAGGATCTGGATTGCAGAATGAAAAAGATTTGAGGATTGATTCAAAATCACAGACAATATATACTGGGTGTTCCAACAAGGCTTCAAACTTTTTGAATTTGCAATTTTCACTTGGATTGGGCATCACCATATGAACAGGTTTATGGTTTTTACAGTATTTTAAATGTTCAATTAACTTGTTTTTGGCAATTTCTGCATTCACTTCCCGAACCCCATTTACCATTTTCCTGCCATCAAATACACATAAACATCTTCTGCACAACTTGAATATTGTATTGGATTTATCTAGTTGTGTTCTCACTAAAGCTTCAAGACTGTGTATCAGAGTGTAATGATATGTGCCATCCCCTTCAATTAAGAGCAAATCAATCGGAACAGCAGATTCATCATCAATTGTACTGATTCTGAGAGGTTCTATCGGGCAATGGCCAGTGGAACAAATAAATACATTAATAGATAATTGTCTACCATTCATATCCCTGGCTCTTTTTTCAAATTTATCAATATTCTGAACAGATATTGGATATTCTAAGCCCTTCATTGCATCGTCAAAAAGATGTTCATGTTGTTTGTAATAAGTTATTCTCTCAGGATGCCTTGAAACTGGATACAAAGCAGCTAATATACACCACAAAAAGCATTTCTGGTCGGTATTTTCTATATTAACCACGGCTCTTTTGTTTTTAATATTTTCAGGTAATGGCAAATATGTAGATCCTTGTAATGGGCTGAATTCAGAAATATTAACATATAACTTGTGTGGAGATCCGCATAGGCTCCATCCAGACTCTTTTGCTGCAAATTCAGAGTGTTTAATATTCAATTGATCCATCAAACTGTTTATTATTCTGTCTGAATTTGCATTTGAATATACAGGTACAGTTTCTGTTATGTGGGGCTGTGTAAATTTTGTGCCATTTGGTTTCTTATATTGAGTATACAATTTGAGGGACAGCTTATTAGAGCCATTTTGTGCATTTAGAATTGCCTGTACATCAGGTTTTTTACTGTTCAAAAAATTCTTAATGCCACATCTTGGCTCTGATACAAACCGATAATCCCTTAATTGGCCATTAAAACTGCTATGGATAGGTGGTGCATAGCGTGGCTGTTTTGCCGGTCTAGCATTAACAGGTGCTTCATGCTTTCTTTTCAGACCAGATGTAGATGGTTGTGAGGGCAATATTGATGACTGTGCATAAGAATTACACTTATGCCATTTGTAATATGCCTTGCTTAATATTTTATGGCATCTTGGACACATTTTTGTGGTTTTTCTGCATTTCTTACGGTCACAAATACGGCAATGCCTAGCCCAATTAGAACTAGATATATTTTTATTACACTGATTGCAATATTTTTGTTTTGGCATTTTTTCTTGTTGTTTATTATATAAGATTTTCTGGGCTTCAATTCAAAACTTTATACTTAATAAAAATATCAGTTGGGTTCAGCAGTTAGTGGCTGAGCTGGTGCTTTTATACCCAAACAACAGCAGTAACTAGGTTTTGGTGATAGTTTTGCTCTATTATGTTGATGTACAACACACTTCACCAGGTTTAAAACCTCATCTCTATATCAACTAAATACAATTCAAAATTGGATTTTGAACTGTGCAATAAATATTCTGTAAGTCTCACTTGTGTTTATATTAACAGAACAAGACAAAACCAGAATTGTATTCAGGATTGCATGTTTTCATACAAAAAGCCATATTTTTGACAAGTTTATAAACAACAATCACACAGATATAGCTTTTACACACATGGCCGAATCTGTCTGAGCAGAGGAGGGAGGAGGTTTTCAGATCTCGGGGCTATCAACTAGCAGTAATTATTCTCAAAATCTCACTTGTGGACATATTATTTTGCCACATGTTTTCAATCTTAAATATTTTATCAGGACTCGAACCCAGAGTCCCTTATTTACAAGACAACAATATTAACATTTTGCCATCAGGGGAGGCTTCACATTTTATGAGGACTTAAACCCGAACCTCCATACCTGAAGAATTAGGGTATAAGCCCCTCTTGCCATTGTTTTAAGTATGGGTAAATCTATCTGTTGAGCCCTCGTCTTTTCTACACTAGAAATTCAGAATTTCTTAAAAATCAGAGCATATCACACCTGAAAAATTGGGGTATAGGCCCCTCTTGGCTTTGTTTTAAGTGTAAGCAAATCTGATTGTTCAATCAAATAGCCTCTTCTTTTCTACACTTAAAATTGGGTTTATAATAGTACCAATACAACTACTGGTATTTGTGAAGATACAAATGTGTATTGCCTATTAAATAAGATAGTGCATTTTAATCATGAAAAGATTTGTGTTTACAGGTCTCCATGCTAGGGAGTGGATTTCTCCAGCAACTGTCACCTATATTTTACTTCAACTGGTGGAGTTCCGTGAAAAGCACTCACGACTCCTGGAATCAGTTGACTGGTACATCATGCCCGTAGCAAACCCAGACGGCTATGAATTTTCTCACACAAAAGACCGTCTCTGGAGGAAAACAAGATCCTTGCAAGGAAGCAGTGGATTGTTTTGGGGACGATGTTCTGGAGTAGACCCTAACCGAAATTGGGACTTTCACTGGAAGGAGACTGGATCCTCCAGCAATCCATGCGATGACAATTTTGCAGGCGTGCAACCATTTTCGGAGCCTGAAACCAAAGCAATGGCTGACTTCATTCTTCAGCACAAGAACGATATTAAACTGTACCTAACACTGCATTCATATTCACAAATGTGGCTCATTCCATGGGGTTGGACAAAGGACAAACCAGAAGATTATTATGACATGTATATTCTGGCAGAGAAGGCTGTCGATGCTCTAGAAAAAGTACACGGGACAGACTACCTTCTTGGAACGGCTGGGGAGCTTTTGTACACATCATCTGGTATGTTTACTGAAAATTCCTATCCCATCGGATAATTGAAGGTCTCGGGGGTAAGAAATGGTAATTCACATTTTGGTAATTATTGAGTTACAAAGTGAAAATAGCTATTCTTCAATTTTCGCGTATAAAGCCCGCATCACACGGAACTGGATTTCCAGTAGGTATGCCCTAGTTGGCGCTGGACTGGCTACCAATTTGCTAGTTTTCGCCTCACACGATACTTATCAGTGTACTTGTCGATAGACTTTTTTTCCCATGCGAGGGAAGTTGTAATGGCGGCCGCGTGAGAAGTAAACAATATATCGCTTCACATTTTTAAAAGCCGATAACTATTCAACCGAGAGGAATAACGTTTCGTATAAAACGTTATTAGGTACAAAACAATGGCGCTGATTAAATACATACTTTACAGCGTTTACTGCACACGTATGGAATAATATTTCAGTTGTTTCAAACGTAAACACCCTGCACTCAGCATAGATGGTGTAACTCAACGTGCCTTTCATGTTGTATACGTTATACATTGCTGGAGTAACACTCGGAAACCACAGACAAAAGCGCTCCTTTGCACACTCACAGATTATCTTCACATGGCGAAACTTCGCTCTGATTGGCTGTTCCACAGAATCCAGTCGAGGAAAGCTAGTAGCAATTAGAACATGTCCTATTCCTCCACACCAGTCAAGCAGTCAGCCAGGCGCCCATGATTGCTACCTAGAAAGTTAGTTCAGCGCCAACTAGGGCATTCCTACTAAAAATCCAGTTCCGTGTGATAGGGGCTTAACTGACATCTCATGAAATTTGCATTAGACTTATTGACCCATCTACAGTATGGCTTCTAATAACCTTGATGCTTAGTAAACTCAATAATGACCAGAATGTCACTTACCATGTTTTACCCTCAAGCCCTTCAATTATATTAAAATGAAAATTAATAAATTAACACTGGGAAGAATTCCACAATTATACAACATAAAAAATAGTTTAGTTTATTAATTTTTTGCATGATCCTCCCAACAATATATTGCATTAATTGAACTCATTAGTGAGAATGAATTCTATTTTTATCTTCACATTTTCATTGATGTTGAAATTGGTTTTGTGTTTGTGTGTATGAATGTGTGTGCATTATTAATTAATTTTGATTAATTAATATTAAGAAATGCATGTATTGATGGAGAAACGCAATTAGCACAACAATCTCTCTCACACACACATGTACATTTTGTATTCTTGGGAAATGCATGAACAACAATATCATTTCTAACATTTCTAATCCAACGACTGTTCATTTTTTTTACATGCATATTACATAGGCTGCATTTCATATAACATTGTTATTAAAACACATATTATCTCCTGTAGGTGGTTCTGACGACTGGGCCAAGGGTGTTGCTGGAGTCAAGTATGCATACACAATCGAGCTCCCAGATACAGGGAAACATGGATTTGTACTACCAGCGTCAAAAATTGAATCTACTGGACAAGAAACTTGGAAAGCTATACAAGTCCTCGCTGAGCACTTTGCAAAATGAATAAACAACCAAATGAACTGAATTATAACTTGAATAAGGATATGCATCTTCACAAACGTCTTATTTGATATTGCATTTCACTTAAGTGACTTTTTATGTGGTTGATACATGTAGTTAAGTAGTGTGTATTGGAAAGTAATTTTTTGTACTTAGAAATGATAAGAGGTGAGAATGTTTTATGAAAGAGTATTAGTAAACTGATTCAATGTTCTGCTTTTGTCAATTGTTGACAAATGAATAAATAATCTTAAATAATATTTTACAATGCAAATGTAGAAGTTCTGTGAATTCCCACATAACCTAGTTCCTAATGTTCTTGCGTTTGTTCTTCAGATTTGATCTCTGACAAGAAAAACAAAATTGTAGTGATAACCCAGCATTTTAGGAACAACTACCCACACAGCACATATCTCCATGGAATACCCATAAGATATACACACACACACACACTGTTCAGATCAGATCCATCAATATTATGGATATTGATTAAACATAGGGATAGGTAGTCCTGGATATCTATCAAATGTTCATTTGATATCCCATCCTGGATATTTACTAAACGTTCATGGGATATCCCGTCCTGGATATCTAATGAACGTTCATGTGATATCCCGTCCTGGATATCCACAGAATCTCCATTGCTAGATATTAATGGAATATTTGGTATTATATCCACTGCTCACCACAGTTCAATAGTTCATTCTGAATCAAGCAATGATCCATGGGAAAGGCGGTAGGGCCGATCGCCCTTCCCAACTGCCAAGCTTTGGATATACTTATATCTAATATTTTTGAAGTCTAATGTTCTGTCTTTTACCGCCAAGTTTAACAGGCTTTAGAAAATTGGTTTTAAAGTTTAATCTAATTCCACTTTACCCTCATAATAGGCTAATCGAAATAACCTATAATTCAAATTTGGATCCAAAAAACTGTGCAATATGTCTCAAAAAGTAATCAAATCCGAGTTCCCTCGAGACAATACTTTTTTGTTTGTTTGTTTTCTTTATTCGATTTTCTCCTCATACCTGATGGTTCAGTTGACGGTGGTAATGGGAGAAAGTATGAAAACGACATACAATAGTAACCTTCTAACCCAGACCTGGACCATACTATTGCAAAACTGTACTCTAATCTCTAGAACATGGAAGTCGGCTTAGTTCCTGTACACAGCACTTGATGCTTGATGTTGCTTACATAAAATAGTGCAAGCGTAGCTCAGAATTTATTCTCGGTGAGGTGAGACACCCGACTGAAATTCATCTAATTTTCCTAGTTGTTTTAATGAATATGACTATACCTTGCTTAGCAATTTTTCCAGTTCTTCAAGCATCCCGCGTCCATTTCGTTCTTCATCAGTGGCGCAGGAACGTTTTTCATTTGGGGGGTACAAAATTTCAACCTTCCATGTGTGTGTGTGTGTGTGTGTGTGTGTGTGTGTGTGTGTGTGTGTGTATATTGTGTACTTCACACACATATGTATATCTGAGTAGAATGTGAGGGCATGGGAAATTCCATTTCAGATGCAAATATTCAGTTTTTAATTCAATATTTGCATTAATATTTTATATACCATTTTCTTTTTTTTTTTAAAAAAAAAAAAGAATTGATGGCTGTCTTAAAAACAGATTTCAAGACCAGATAACAATTCCAAAACATATAAAGCTCTGGACCTTGTTCTGAGCTCATTTTGAATTTAATGGAATGGGAAAATCAGGATTTTGTAATGTGAAAATTCCGAACAAAGATACATCTATTCATTTTAATGCATGTTGCGATTTAAAGGGAGTGCAATTCCAACCTGTGCAATTCCAAATCAATTATAATCATTTCCCACCCACTGAATATTAAAATCATATTATAAAATATATCATACTTATAGAATTTCACTTCAGTTCAGTTCATTTTAAAGCTATATATAAAATATCATTAAACTAATTTATTGCAGATATGTACCCTGGACATTGCCTTTTAGAAGCAATGTATTCGGTATTTTCTCAGACTTGCAAAGGGTGTTTCAAAAGTACTTTCTTTCGAACGAAAACTGTGCCCTGTCTTTGACCCTATATTGGACCACTTCGTCCTTAACACTTATAAAACCTTTGTTAACAGCTATAGCGTTGTGTTGTCTTTTAAAAAAAAAATACTGAGTCGAGATGATACCCGATCAACTAGCAAGAGATCTAATTTTGAAGTATTTGTAAAACATTTGACATAGTAATTATTTGTAATGTAATAAGCTGTAGCTTATGATGCTCTTCAAACACTGAAAGTACTACCATTGCACATGCAAATGCTAAATCCTTCAGATCTCATAGCAAGCAAAGTTGAAAATCACACGTTCGAAATATGATGTTTCAATCTTTGGTGGACAATATGAAGAACCGGTCTGAAAAGTTTAGATTATTTTTCGGTTGTTGTCACATTAAATTCAGATACAGACATGTGTTTTGTGGTGCCATGTTAATTTCTCGTTTATATGAAAACGTGAACTTTAATGTAAGAGAGAGCATTTGCGCATCGTCAGTCGAATGTATTCGTATCTACAAAGAAAATCCAAAAACACATTCCCACCTCAATCAAAGACTTTGTAAATCCAATCCAAATTGTACCAATATCTACAGTTGAATCTGAAAACGAGTTCAGTGCCAAGAACCTCACCCTAAAAGATTAGAGAAATCATTTAGAAGTTTTAAATCTGCTTTTCATTTCAAATGACCCTCAGTGCATAGCTTTGATGCAGAAAAATTTGTAACAAATTTGATCAAGACTAAGCATTACAGTGTCCTTGACAAGCCAACTGGCAAATCATCGAACCTGCAGTGAGTCATTTATTTCGTGCATTCAACTTACTAATGTAATTTTCTTACAATTTGACTTTAGAATTTAACCATAAATGGTGTTATGTTTGTGTTGTACTCGATATGAGATGCATTCAAGTTCTAAGGTCTCCTAATTTATTTTGAAAAATATTCTCACCTCAGAAAGCTGAAACTGCCATCATTTCTCAGCATAATCACTGTCTAGATTTCCACAATGCTGATGTCACCATAGCATGGCCTCTGCAAACGATTTTTTAAAAGTCTGTTTTGTACCGTATACTGAATAATCGCTGATGCAAGAGGGGAACAGCTGGAAAATTTGCGACCACGGAGACTGTCCTTGAGGGTTGAAGAGAGCCAAAAATTGCTATGTGCGAGGTCAGGTGAGTATGGACGGAGCATGTGATTCACTTCAAATTTGTTTTCCATGAAGAGCGTCTGAACAATGGTCGCCCGATGAGGAGGTGCGTTGTCCTGATGAAAGAACACAGCTGCAGCTCTTTTCGGCGGTTTCTTTCGCAACCTCAAATCAGTTCCATAGCTTGTACCCATCATTGTGGTACCCTTAGAATAGCAGTGTGTGAGTATAACGCCTTCGCTGTACCATAACATCCCTTTTCTCAGCAATGAAGTAACTGGCGGCTGGTTCGTAGGCGAGGCTCCTTTGGTTTATTTTCATACGACGTTCGACATTCCTTGAACTATGGGACCCACGAACGCACATTGGTCACATCCATGACACCACCACAGCATGTCTGAGTCAATTTAAGATGAATATCGATGGGTGTTACTCCACGCAGGTGAAGAAAATGTATAACAACACACTGTTCTTTCGATGTAAATTATGTCATTCCCAGTATCATGGCGTTAGATAGCGCCACTAACTTCCTATGGGTCGTATCGTGATGTCATCTGGCCTCATCAACCTTCAAGAATGGATGCTTCTTCTCAAACAACTCTCACGTCTATAACTGCTTCTAGTAATGAAGAAAAAAATAGGAGACCTTAGAACTTGAATTAGATTCTTAGCAATTTATGTGCAATTCTAAGCATACCCAATGCATAGGTAAAATAAGTCCTCTCCCTTCTGATAAAATCACAAATCGCAACCTGCTTTAATGTCTAGGAAACCTCGCTGCTTCATTTCAACTAGGAATGGTATCGAGGTGAGACGAATGTGTCACCACTCAAACTTCCACAACGTACATAGTATGTCATTAAAGCAAAAAAATCCTAATAACGTTTTTTCGGCTTTACATTTCGTTCGATGCTGCAAACAGTCGAAATACGGAATTTTATCCCGACTAGATGAAATCGTGCAGCATAGGTTCACAATTGTCACTAATGGATTAACTTTGCAATTACAATAAACAAAATATACGACTTATTTGAAATATGAACAAGACATACGCTTGGTATATCTGAATAAGGCACAATTTATTTTAAGTAAATTCCTCAAATATCATACGAAAGTTTCAAAAGAGATAGTATCGTTTTAATTTTGCAGAGATTTATTTCAGTTTCGTCTCGAAATTTGAGACTTCTTTTGTCTCCGTACCATCTCTATCTTCAAAAGAAAAAAAAAGTTTTCCGAATGTCCCCGGACAAAGTTAATAATAAAAGAAAGTAATCGGTGAGTCACAGGAGTACATTGTACCCCCACATAACTGGTCTGTCGTGTCGCATCTGTGAAACAAGACGAGGCAGGAATTGTGAAAGTATTTCGTTTCAGAAAATTCCATTTGAAAAATTCAAAAAGAATGAAACTCAGTCATATACTCTTCTGATGCAGATTTATATCTTCGAATCGACGTCACCACTTCTTTACAAACGTGTACTCCCCTTACACGAAGGGGCATTCGTCTAAAGCATGATTTTATGAAAGTAAACTTTAACTGATTACATGGTTTCAGACACATTTTAAACAATTTTCATCTTAGAAAGATTTCCAAGAACACAGGTCAATGAACTAACTAGTAGCACATTGTAGTAGTAGAAGTTCACAATAGCTTGAATTCCTGTGGTAAGGAATTATAATGCTTATAAACAATATACACTTTTTGTATTGAGCGAATAGAAAATACTAGGTTCTTTTAACAGTAGCACCTCGCGTCTGTCAAATTATCTGAGGGGGGTACAAGGGGTACGACTCGAATCTACGATTTAGGGGGGTACAGTACCCCCCTTCAAAAATTTGAGGGGGTGCAATGTACCCCTGTGCCCCCCGTTCCTGCACCACTGTTCTTCATCTTCATTCTTAATGTATCCACTCTTCTTGACATTCTTCTTCACACGTCGATGAAATCGTTCCTTGATGTATCGGTGTTCTCCATTGTTTCCTTCGCCAAGTTTCTGAAGAAATTCTCCACCAAATGGTTATCCACTTCTACGTCCACGTGGTCAGCTGTTGTTTTGTCCTAATGCCAGGGATATAGTTGTCTTCTACTTCTTCGGCAAGCTGAAGCTCTACATTGGTCACACTGCCTACTACTGGCAATAGAGCTATGCAGAGGAACGTCAACACAGACGAATTAGGGTCCTCCTCTGAATAGAACTCAGAAAAAAACATATGAAACATTAAGCAACAAACATGAAAAAGTTAAACGAACCATGGATGGTATTAGAGTAATTAGTTTCTAGAGTACTCACTGGAATAATCCTTGATGCGTCTTTACTGCAGAACTGTCCTGAATGTCCTGTGGCGGTAATCTCATCGTGAACTTGGTTAAATAGCCTTGATTGTTAAGAAGTCACTTCGACGGTGTCACCTCTACGCATATCAAACACTTTCTACGGATTCAAGAATATTGTAAAATTATGTGTAGTACACAGAGATATATCATATAATTAATTATAAGTAACACTTGTATATAAATTGCTAAAATGAATGGTACTTATTCAATATGATTGTAGTATTATTGTAGATGTAGTTAAATTTATAATTTTTAATTGTGGGTTTCAACCTCCAACAAAGCAACGAGAAAGGTCTTACAAAATAAATAACGCACTTTACGCAGGATAACGTCAAGTGCATAGAAAACAAATATGAACATTCACAAACCTCACCTCTATGTGGTTTGAACTCACCGCTCAGCCATTCACCATGAAGTATCGATGAAAGTCCATCATTTTCCCAGTTGCTTGCTCTTCAACATCCATATGAAGCAACACATCAAACAAGCAAATAATTCCCAGTCTTCTAATACATAGCAGGAACTTCCTATGAATATATCAAAAGACATACACGTATATAAACGGGGTAAACGAAAATTCTTCACCTACCTTACTCCGGCTCTCGATTGGGTCATCCTTCAGGCTTCCGTCTCTCCCTTTGGTGGATAGCTGCCCTGCCCTGTGCTGTGAGACGTCCTCACCAAGAGACGCGCTGCTGGCTGTCTGATGCTAGGTCCAAGTTGCGTTTTATTTCATTTCAATACGGAACTTGGACCCTATTTAAACGGATCCGGAAAAAAGGTTCCCTAACCGTATTTAAATTGAGCCGGAAAAAGTTCCTGGACCGAATTTAAAATGACCCTGAAAAAGGTTCCTAGAGCGAATTTAAATTGATCCTGAAAATGGTTCCTGGACCGAATTTAAATTGACCCTGAAAAATGTTCCTGGACCGAATTTAAGTACTTTACATATAAAAAGGTTTTTACGGTCCAGAACCCATTTGCGCTTTCTGATTTTCTCTCCTGGACCGGAATTGGATTTATTTAAAATTCCTGAACCTTTAACAATCCTGGTTTGAATAACCAGACCAGGTCTCTAAACTGAAATTTTCACGAAACGGAACGTCGGTCCGCTCCGGTCCGGTCCATTTCCAGCCATATACCAGACAAACATTTCCAAGCTTAACATAGTGTACATGTTGCTTTCATTTTATTTTCGTATTTACTTACTAACGATCCGCCCACATCCATCTTTGCCAGACGAGATGTGTAATATCCTTTAGTGGTCTAACCTCTCTGAACGAAAAACTTTTCAAGCGCGCGATTACAAACTCGCCGCGACGTACAAAATAAAAGTTCGTGGGGTGTAAATAAATTTACGGTTGTAAATAAATAGCCATGTATGTTATAACTAGAAGGCGGATTTATATGTACTAACAAAATCCAAAATATGCACTAAAAAGGCCAAAATATGCACTTAAATTATGGACTAAAAATTTTCAAAATAACATATTTTAAGGTTCTGTGGACCTTACATGGGAAGTAAATGTATCAGTAACTCACTGAACGTAATTATAGAAATGAAAGTGTGATAAATTGTGCTATTTAGGATCACCCAAAAATACTAATTTACAAATGTTTTTAGTTTCATATAACAAAATGATTATATTACACGCATTCCTTTGTCTGCAGGCTCGCTATATATCTTGTTGGAAACACTGTGCTCTTTTAGTTGTTTCATCAATATATTATTATTTTACATTAGCATTCCAATACACTAGACGTTATTTATCGATGTTTTCAGAGCAGACTCTTGCGATTGTCAGAAATTAAGTCTTTGTACTTTGAAAATGTTCTTTCCATTTCACAAGATGCCACTGGACAGTATTTGCTCGTTTCATTTCTTGTGTTGATATCCTCATATATAATGGATTTTTCTGTGTTCAGAATTTTCAAATAAATCAATAAATTTCAGTTGTGCAAATCCTGGACATGTTTACTCCACAACACCGAATTCATCCGTTGCAGGAACTGCAAGCCTGGGTTTCTGGAAGCTATTGCTCACTGCTTCTCCAGTTCAGCTCTCTCAACTTCTCCTAGTACTGTTTTCTTTTGAACAATATCGAAAAGGAATTGGATAGACAAAGAAAGAAAGAGAAGTCTAATCTTTGTCCGTTCAAAACTATCAACGAAATTTTACCATATTTTTAATACTTCATTTAAGATTCAGATAAACTCCATTTTCATTCAAATTAACAACAAATCATAAATTGCACATGGTACAACTACAGAAATACCACAATGTTTTGGATAGCCTAGTGCAGGGATTCAACTTGCAAACACTCCGAATGTGAATCCATCACCTTAACCGCCAATTCAAAGGAAGCAATGCTGGATTCCTACATTTAACGTACTGTTCAGGCGGCGATATAGTTCGCACAGAGATAAATGTATCATAGACAGATTTTGAACCCAGGCAGCAAACAGTCTGCTCTATGAATCTGTGGTTCGCGCCTACCGTAACATGGGAGTCGAACGAACTCTATTTGTCACGTGAGATTTAATGGAAAATAATGCACAACGATAGACAAAAGAATAAGAAAAGCATATTTTTTTGTGCTGAAGGTTATGTTCGAGATATAATTGTGACAATTTTTCATATCAAAAATAGGGACCGTGTTATACGCTCATAAAAACAGCTTTAAATATATCAATAAGTACACAAATCCCACGTATGCTATCTCAGTTTCTATAGTACTGCCATCTTTCTCTTTCCAATTACTTTAATAGTAAAATTAGCACTTCAAATCACTACTACTTTCGTGAAGAAAATCTCCCAAAAATTATGTTTAATCCTCACCAGTACGTATGTTGTTTGAATATTTTGCTGCAATCCATCGAAAAACTTAATCGCAAAAAGGTATTGTATTTTTATTATGTCTAATTTAAGAATAAAATACGCCCATAGTGCATATCTTCATCATCTGACTATCATTCCCTTATTTTCTGCTGTCTTCTTATTTTGTACTCAAAGAACAGAATGATCCTTCACTAGATTATACAGCAGCATTGTCCGCAAAAATTAACATAAGTTTATAAAAATCACAATGGCCAGGCCTACACAAGCAACAAATATTTTCTGTTACCACAAAAATGAAAGCTCCCTGTTTAAGCATGGTAAATTTGTATTTCGCAAAATTTCCATTTAAGCTGCCAAAAACTACTCTAAATACCTGAAATGTATTACATGTTAAGAGCATACTTGACAATAAACGACTACTCAGTGGTAAACGCATTGTTGCCTTCTACCTACTACTCATGGAGCAATGCTGTTTCTTCTTCTCTCCTTCCGCATTTATTGTCACTTCTGCAGCACACACACACACGCTCACTCACTCACAGATTTATCAAGATGTCACATTAACAGATAATCCTCAAATAATTGGAAATGTGACTCTCATCTCTGAAAGGTCGTTGGTTGGTGAAAGGTTGGGTTTTCTCTATCTTCCCAACCAGACTTCCCGCAACACTGTGAGTTTTGGAATGTCCTTCACCCAACTAGTACCCATGAGCAGACAGAAGTATGCTATTTTTTTAATGCTGACACAAATAACGAAGAAAATAAAGCAGAAAAACTTGAAATGGACAATTACATGAAAATTACTCCCAATATATGCATATTATATGCATGTTAAGCTAAAATATGCACTAACGTCCCAAATATGCATTTATATGCACTATAATAGTTCACCAAAGTAATCCACATCAAGTGAAATGGATAAATCTGTTGAGAGCATATGAATTTTCCTTAAGGAAAAAAACATGCAAATAAGCAAAAATCCGCCCCCTAGTTATAACTACATGTAGGGAGAATATCTACGCTTATTGTAATTTTTGCTTTCGTTCATCTGTACGAACAACATTGTGAATAACTGTATAAATATAAAAATGTGTACATTTTGTAATCCCGTTTTTCCTTCAGGAAAATATGAAAAATTTCCTGTTTTAATGTTTTCAAAATCTGTTCACCTTATATATTCCAAGATCAAAATCATCAATTTACAACCGCTCTGGTAACCTTTATACACGGTCACGTATTTGACGTGTTAACCTTGAAATCTCCAAAACGCATTCCTGTCTTTTTTTTGCATTACGTCAGTCACTTTTGTTCTGCACTTCCCGTCTCCCTTCAAATTATGTATTTTTTTCCTGTTTCCACCCTTTTTTTATCTTCCTTGACACGTTATACTTCCGACACGTCGCATGTCTATCATACCATGCTTGAAAGGAACGTTGTGTGTTACGTTATGCATAGAAACGCATCTGTTTGACGCATGGGTGTTATGTGGACTGGCAGTGTATCTCACTGCTTGGAGTTGTCATCAACAATTATAGGGTTAAATGGATAGATGAGCGGGTGGTTGTGGTGAGTTGAGAGTAATGTCTGGCTGCAAATTGTTACTAATTGTGAGCCTCGTGGTAATTGCCAAGTGCAATGAAGGAGATGACACGATATCGTTGTTTGGATCAGTTGTATCGTACGAGGGTGTCAAGGTATTTCACACTACAATTGCAAACGAAAAACAAATGAAGACTGTACTTGGATTGAAGGATGTAGGGGGTAAGTAAGGTAGTGTCTACCTTTCGTAAATAAGAATGTGGTTTCTTAATGCCGTAATTTTACAAAAAATAGAAAATTATTCTCGGGTCGGTGTAGGAACCAGTGTGCAATAACGGTCATTTTGACAAAATCCTGTTTCCCTACTGGCTGCTTTGGGGAGGGGGGATTTTAACGTTGTCACATCTTTGCCCAAGTTGTGGGCGCAATTGGTTGTTTGACCACGAGTTCCTTCTAAGGGAAGTGCGGCAACAGAGGGTCACTGTCATATAGGCGGTTACCGAGCAGGATATAAGAACGGCGGGACTTGAAAATTTCGATAAGTTTGCGAGAGCGTAGGCCTATATACTACCTTTCTTTCTGCAACCCCTAAAATGATTTTTTTTAAATTTCGATTTTAGAAAAATTCGCCTTCCTGATGGCGTAGTGGTAACTTAGATTCCTTGTTTGATTGATTTGGTTTATCTTACTTCGCATTTTCTGCCACTTTTGGCTAATCGCGACGATGAGAATGAATGATGATACAGTATGATAAAACTGAAGGGACTACTTACAAAGAACATCCCTGCCCAGGCCAGGATTCGAACCCGTTTTTTTTGTTTTGAAAAAATAGACCACAATCAAGTGAAAAGTGATCATCGTAGCACGCTACGAAGCCAGAGGTCGAAGGTTTAAATCCCGGTCATGGCATGGCATGGCATTTCATCAGATCATCACTCTTCATCGTCGCGATTAACCCAAAAAGTGGGAAGAAAAGCTATGTAAAGTAACCGAAAGAAAGAGTATGTATTTTGTAATAATTACAAATTTGTGTTAATTAGCTGTAAAAAATATATACTTAAAATTATCTTTTCTAGATATTGAAATATGGAACAGCGCAAGAGACGAGAAAACAACAGTCGATATTATGGTTAAGAACGATAGAGTTGTAGAAGTAGAGAATTCATTCCTACAGTCCAATATCAGTTACAAAACGATGATAGAAGATTTACAACAAGCTATAAACGAAGAGAATGCACCATCTTCATACAGTGAATTCTCTCCACAAAGTCAGCCAAGAGGTAATATTTTCTCTCATTCAGGAATCTATGGAGGAAAGTAATGTATGCAGTGTTTGCACTTGTATTTAGCACTATGTATTTGATCAATCAATCAAGCTTCTATTTTGGAACTAACAGCTTTTAAGCCGTCTTATGTACATAATTTATTTTTTAAACTAACAATTACTTTACATGTAATTATCATTATATCTTCCCCCCCCCATTATTTCACAGAAGTTGTATTCAGACTATTTAGAACAAACCTAAAATAATTTCCCTTTACAATTTCATGTTACATTTTCTTAAGAATGTTAAGAAATTATATCCCATTTGAACATCTTGATTGGCCACCAAACTCATGAAGTTTATTTATTAGAAATTGAAC
Source organism: Lepisma saccharinum (assembly GCF_977018435.1). Lineage (NCBI taxonomy): Eukaryota > Metazoa > Arthropoda > Insecta > Zygentoma > Lepismatidae > Lepisma > Lepisma saccharinum. Next base: position 81,754,364 of record NC_139241.1, on the reverse strand, counting down.
TTTTAAATCATATAAAGTTTTGTATAATGTGTATTTCTTTCCCTATCATATTTTAGACATTCCAGTATTATATGATGCACATCTGCAGTTTTCCAGCCACATCTATGTATTTGAGGATTCATTCATTCATACTTTATTGGTTTTAGCTGTTATAACAGCTCTACACCAAGTGTCCTAAAAATATGTCATGCATGATACTGTTACATCAAATTATAAAAATTGTCGCATGGCACATCTGATTTGAGGTGCCAAGATTGATGTAAAAAGGTGAGACATTTTTAAATGTTACTGTAGCCCTTCTCTTATTGGATCTCCAAGTTAGGTTGACAAAATTTTCAGAAATTAGAAGCTGGACATCCATAGACATACACAAGAAGGGTTGAAGGCGTCACTTGCCCCTCTTTGGACAAAGGAAAACTTGTATTTCCCCAATTTCTACTTATTTTCTCCTCATTTCTTCCTTTCATTTTTATTTCAGGTTTCAATTTTATTTTGTGGATTTACATTCCTATCTCTCTCTTACTCTCTTAATGGTTCTCTCTGCTTATTTACTTACTTTCCTGTTCCCAATTGTTTTTCTCTCTCAATTCTCTTACAGATTTTCCTTCTCCCCTTTCTCTATCTTAATACATTTATTTCTTATTTTATTTATGTTATTTTGTTATCTTGTATCTTCTTCCGTACCTCAGGGCTTTTATATGAACTAGATGTTATTATTCCTTCTTATCAGTGGAGGCGATTGGGGGCGGGGTCGTTGGAGAGCAGTTGACCCCCACGCCCACTTTTTGCTTCCGCACTAAGGCGTCTTAATGCTAAGCTTTGTCTACCAAGAGAAAGTAAACTACCTTTGTGCCAACCGCCCCAACTTTGGCGCCAAATCGCCGCTACTGCTTATTATTTTTATTGTTATAAAAATGTAGTAATTGAACTAATATCTCTTTGATGCAAACCCCCCAACTCATGATTTCTCTCATAAACATGCCTTCAAACTATCTTATTAAAAATAAAATCACTCAGGTTAAATTCAGATGCATTAATAGTTACATTTTTTTTTTCTTTTGTTACGAGTTGAAAATGAATGTCCGACATGTGGGATCACAATCACTCATAAACCTTACTATTTCAGGCCACAATATGACGTGGAATTCCTATCATCGCATGAAAGATATAAATGAATACTTGGACTACCTTGCAAGGACATACCCTGACTTTTGCAACGTAACACTTATAGGACGGTCTAGGCAGAAACGACCTTTAAAGGTGCTTAAAATTACCGGCGGTGAAACTGGCAATCCAGCCATTTGGATAGACGGTGGTATGTGTTTGAGTTATGACACTTTTTACTTTTGTTTTTGCAAGTTTAATTCATGGTTTCCAAGGCGAACTTTCAAAAAAATTCAAGGGGGTACAAGCAGATGTTTTCTCTATTTCAAGCTTACGTATGACCGCCTCTAACCAACCACACACATACACACAAATAAAGTATATTGACAATATAAAGAGCGTGTGTGATTCCAATTTATCCAAAAAATCTAATTCAATTCAATTAAACGGCATATACTATATATTTAAAATATTTAATTTAAAATGCGGGGTTTACATTTGCCATCAGACTCGAAATACAATACATCTACAAACACAAGTCACAAATATTTGGGGATATACTAATCTTCAAAATGTTAATTGTATAAGAATTTCAAACTCGAATTTAACTAATCAACTTCAAGATATCTTATCTTGCAATAATTTTCGGTCTGTCAGGTAGATTGTTCTGCAAAGAACACGAACAAAGTAAACGGATGAAGAGAATTCTGTTTGTTTTTCCACGGAGCTTTATTTTCCTTCCTCGATAAAACAAAATCTAAACCATGAAAAACTTGCCTCGGGATATTTATAAATTCAATGGGATTTGGATTTCGAAAAAAAGACTGCCCGGAACCAATAATTCACGCAGAATTCCCGGAATTCAAGAAATTCCCGGTGAGTTGCCACCCTGATTCATACTGTTCATCTTAATATATTAAAAATATCTTTTCCCACTAACGCATCAACGCACAACCAGAACTCCTGGACCCAGAAACATGAAAATATATACAAAATCCCTCAACAGATGGCAGTGGGTGCATTGTACATATCGATATTGTTATAGCATGTAGATATTTATGTAAACGGACTAATGAATACGGGCTGTTATTGTTATGAATGCTAATTCCTTATACGTGCTGACAGAACCGGCCCTAGGTGTGTGCCGAGCCTACGACATACGATATATGCCGGAACTCCTATAACCAAAACTTTTCAGACGCCTCGAAAAATGTGAGTTATTTTTATCTTTAGTCCGAAGTACAGAGTGTACTTATGTAAGTATTAAATGCCGTTTTATTTCCTAACAGCAATAAGCAGAACATGTTGAAGGTTAAAGCAAAAAATATGAAGGGCTAATAAAAGTTTCTAAATTTAGTGTTTCTTCTCATTTCCGATGTATACGTTCATTATACCTAATTACAAAACTGGGTATGTTCGATATTAAACTATTATTTTACCTATCAAATAGGCAATTTTTAGTCAAGTTCAGCAACATTCTTTATCATAATTCTATTTTATTGAATTTTGACGCTGTAGTGAAATTACATTGTCATATCTAAGGTGTTCGGGAAATAATAGTGAAAGATAATATACTCTTTTGAAATTGTTTCTTTACAATTCAATAACTAATATCATTAGGAACATAAAATCTTACCCAAATTCTGTATAACCAATGACAATAATGAATTAAATGAAACTAATACTTTGATGCGTATCCTTTGGCTTTCATTACTGCTTGACACCTGTTCTTCATAGAATTAACCAGTTTCCGACATGTTTCAGAGCTTATTTTATTCCAATCGGCTTGCACAACAGTTTTCAACTCTTGTTTGGACTTGACGCCTGCTTTATGGACTCGCCTCTTCAAAATTGCCCATAAATGCTCAATGGGATTTAAGCTTGGACTTTGAGCTGGTGTTTGTAGTAGTTTGGGAACATTCCATATTAGCCAATTCATGTTAACTCGCGCCTTATGCTTACTGTCATTGTCTTGTTGGAATCTGTAGATAGGCGGCATGTCCATTTTTTGGGCAATCTGCTTTACATTGTTCTTCAATATGTCCAAATAGACATATGCATCCATGATACCATCAATAAACTGGATGGTACCAACACCTTTTGACGACATACAGCCCCAAATCATTAATGACCCACCACCGTGTTTAACTGTTGGAACTGTGTTAATGTGATCATTGTCTTTATTTGATTTTCTCCAGACCCTATTTATACCAGCTGATCCGTATATATTAATGTTGGACTCGTCTGACCATATGACACTATCCCAAAATTCGTGGTCCTTGTGGATGTGCTCTTTCGCGAATGAAAATCTATTCATGAGATTCACCTTATTTACCTCTTTCGTGGTATTCTGCCATGATATCCATGCTTCCACAAGGCACGTCGGACAGTTTGATACGACAGCATCTTGCCAGCAACATTTTCTACTAACGGTCGTAACTGAGGAATACTTAGTCGGGGGTTTTCTCGCACTCTTTTTAAAATAAAGCGTTCATCACGTTTATTCAACCGTCTCTCTTTTGGTTTTCTCGGCACATTATGTGTTGAACCATTCTCTCTAAATTTGTTTACTATGTATTGAACTGTGGAGCGTGATTTATTGACTGTTTGTCCAATTTTTCTTAACGAATAACCTCTAAGGGCCAAATTTATAATAACATCCTTCAGATCGAAACTATGTTCCTTCACCTTGTCCATTTCGAACACGCTCATAGATAGACGATAGGCCTACAACAATACCTACGCCACCATTCCGCTTGACGGGGAGCGCGCCTGCATGTTCAAACTTGTTACGAAGTTGCAAACTGCACGAAATCGCCAGAATAGCGGTGGCGCTGTATGCGAGGAAGATTGAAACTCTTGCCTGTACGAATAACAATGTTGCATGAAACAGCGTGATTTTCTCTTTTCACACAACTTATATGCTCTGTTTATACGCTATGAACATACATTTTTATTGACATTTGTTGGTGAAACCTTCATTAACATTAATTTCCAGGTATATATGAAAATGATTATATTTACTAGTAGATATGACATTTTTTCCTCGGAAATTCTATGTGTACGAATAACAATGTTACACACTGTATGCTCTGTTTTTACACTTTGATTTGATTTGATTTGATTTAGTTTATTTTACTTCGCATTTTGTACCTCTTGGCTAATTTGCGAAGATGGGGATGAGTGATGAAATGATGAAATTGACACTCACAAACAACAAAGCCCGACCGGGATTCGAACCCGGGACCCTTGGCGTCGCAGCGCGATGTGCTAACCACTCGGCCACAGGGTCGGGCAGTTTTTACACTTTGAACATATATCTTTATTGACATTTGTTAGTGAAACCTTCATTAACATTAATTTCCAGGTACACATGAAAATTATTATATTTACTAGTAGATATGACATTTTTCCTCGGAAATTCTATGTGTACGAATAACAATGTTACATACAACGCAACGCCGATAATCATTCCGAAATCTGTGAATCGGTTTCGAGAAATGTATACTTCGATGTGACACTATTCCTTCCACAGAGCACATAACCACACTTTTCTGTTTCCTATATTTATGCTGCATTCTACATATGTGTTGTTATATGTGATTAATGAGTGTTAGTGCACAATGAAAATTTACTTTAACGCAATCTGGTGATTAGGCCAATTAAACTTACTGTAGTTTCTAACTTCGCTGCCATTAGTATTTTGCAGTATAAAGTACTACAGTGCTATAATCGTGTACTCGAACACATGTTGCAAGAAAATATGATAAGATCTACGACAGTACAACAAAATTAAACCGAACAGACATTATGTAATGTAGCACGATCAGAATCAACAGTTTCTTGCTGTAAACCAATTCAGAGGCACTATTATAAGAACATTTAACTTTTCTACATTACACCTTTACAAATTACCCACAACTATTCATTTCGATTAATAAAAAAAAAAGAAAAAAAACATTGCACAATTTTCTGTAGTAAGCAACAAAACAGAACATCAAATGGACATATATGCTCTTAAATTCTTACCTGAAGTGATAATCCGAGTGCAGAAGAAACTTACAAGAAATAGCTATGGGCATTTCTCGATGAATACACACGCACACAAGCTCTTCCACGTTCCAGACATAATGTATACATGCGTAGAGAATATTATTACAGTATAATTTGCTTGTTAAGTCTTATCGTCCGATTTCCTTACTTCCTGCACTTGCACTACTAGCCGAAAAAATAATTTCCAATCGTATCCTTGCGCATGCTACTCCGTTCCTCTCTCCCACTCAACACGGTTTTCTTCCTCATGCTTCATGTGACACAAACCTTGCTTGTTTGCTCACCAACGCGGTTAACTGCCTGAGTGCCAAGCAAGACATGGATGTCGTTTACTTAGATTTTTCTAAAGCCTTTGACTCTGTCCCTCATACACAACTCATCCATAAACTTTCAAACAGATTCAACATTCATGGTCCTCTTCTTAAATTACTCTCATCTTACTTGCACAATAGAAAGCAAAAGGTTATCATATCTGGTTGCTCTTCGTCATGGCTCCCTGTAGTTTCCGGTGTGCCTCAAGGAAGTTCTCTAGGGCCCCTGTGTTTCACTCTTTTCATGGACGATATTCATGAATATATTTCTCCAGAATGCTCGATTTTATTGTATGCTGATGACTGTAAGTTATTTAGAAACATCGCTTCAGTTGAAGACACTTGTTCCATGCAAGACAATCTCACACACATTGAACGCTGGTGCCAAGACAGGAATCTAAAAATAAATCCCGAGAAATCTGTTTTTATGAGGTTTACCCTCAAATCCAGCACCATCCTATAGATTATGCAACAAAATCATCCCGTTCGTACAAAAGCACAAAGATCTTGGAGTCATTTTCGACAGCAAACTCACTTTCAGCCACCACATAGATTACATAACTTCGAGAGCCATGAAAACCCTTGGGCTAATTTACAGATTTACAGATATGACACATGTTTCTGCCCTCAAAACCTACTTTACATCGTGCGTAGTACCTATTCTTGAATATGGTTCCTGTATTTGGTCTATGGCCTGTGATAGCAATATAAAGAGAACAAACAAAGTGGTAAATTTCTTTATCAGAATAGTCAAACATAGATGCCCAGCCCTTGCAAACTTTTCCAAACATGAAATTCTACCCACTCTTCAAATTCACGATCCGTCCCTTCGCCGTCAAGTTTCAGATCTAACATTTCTTTTCAAAATCATGAATGGACAACTTTTCACTAACGAACTCTTGCCACATCTTCACATCCGGATCCCACGTACCAACAGCAAATGCAACAAGTTCTTTTACACAAAAGCCTCAAGGCTATCCCTAGAACAAAGGTCATTTCTCTATAGGCTACAAACAAGGTACAACACACTAGTTGATCCTCCAGGCTTCCCTCTATCTAAGCAGGCTTTCAGAAATGCGTGCATCAAGCAGCTGAAGAGTAATTAATACTTGTTATACCCTTGTTATTTTTTTATTATTATTGTTTAATTTTTATTATTTTTATTGTATTATTCTTGTTACATATGTGTGCGTGCTTCTCATTTGTTAATTTCTATTTTTCTCGCTGTTGATATCCTGATATAAAATGGATCCTCTCTGTATTCAGGATTTCTCAAATAAATAAATAAATAAATAAAAAATAAATTGACGTGTAAATACCGACACACTTTTCTAGCCGCCGCCACCACGAGTATATGCGCCAACTGCCAAAAATTAACGCTGCGGGGCGCTGGTGTCGCACCCTAGAGACAAGCATTTAGTACTACCAGCCCGTCGAGACAGATTAATAACGTTACTCATGCATAAGTGGGAATTCATAGGAAACGAACGTGATATAGTAGAAAAACGTATTATCATTCTCGATTTTAGGCTATTTCTTTCAACGGATTTCAACGCCAGTCTTGTCAGTAGAATGTAAATTGTTCACAGCGACCCGGTTGCAAACATCGTAACGGGCTGTTGAAAGACATGGATAGGAGCAGAATTACTATAAATACTGTGTGCTTTTACGTGTACGGAATGATTCTCTAGAGCTATGCATATATTTTAAGTCAAGAGAACGAATTGTATGGTTTATGATTAACCACGTAAGTGTTGACATATCGTTCCGTCGAGTTCATAACGATATTTGTCACTCTGCAATGCAGTCAAAAAAAAGTACATAGATATGAAAGCATGTAAAGATGAAAATAAGTTACGATGATTTTCATCTATACACAAGTAACTTACAATATAACCTTGACTTTATAACTGTATTACAAGAACATTTTTTTCTTCTGTAAACCTCATCCTGGTTGCTAACAATTATGAACGTAAACAATAAGCAAATTAACACATGCAAACGAATAGTCTGTCGCATGCGAGTAGAGCAGGGTTCCACCCCAACCCCCAGCGTCAATGCCACGTTCCTCCCAGATCATGGCATAATCCCCATAATGGCAGCCGGATCATGATGTTGATCACATCACCTCCAAAATGACCGAGATCGAAGAATGTGTGGGGCCCAACCCCCACCCCTCCACCCCACATCCCTTTATATATGCCATATGGCATTGTGCAAGGTGTGCAGGGAACTTTACCTTACTTTTTTTACTGATATTGTACTAAACTAATGCTTCATAATTATTTCACTACTCATTCACGTTCTCTTGAGAACGTGGCTTGAATTTGACGATTTGGTTTTGGATTATTGATTTCGGCGTATTATGTCATCTGATGAGCAAACATATAAGTAGAATACAACGTGGACAAATCCGCAGGCGGATTACTAGTCAGTATTATAACCCAGTAAGTTGGGTTGCTGCCAGATTACATTGGATTGATTGATTGATTTGGTGTTTTCAGTCCACTTTACGCACAGTAAGGCTAATCGGGATTGGACCTACAGTTTTAAGTGTGATCCGAAACACTATGTGCCCACAAATCATATTTTTTCGGGGCTATGAAGATAATGCTAAACCTCATAAAAGTCAATTTCACTTCAGTTAGAACCAGAAAACATTGTTTAATTTTGCATCTCTTTGCATTTTCCGCCCTTTTTTGGTCATTTTTCAGTATTTCCTTGCCGTTTTTATTGCATTTTTTATCATTTTGAAGTTTCTTTCTTCTCCTTCCCAGTTGTTTCATGAATTTAAAATGTATTTGATAGCATGGAATGAAGCAAAAATAAGGAACAAATATGAAAAAAGCATTACATTAGCACATAATTGCTTTTTTCCCATAGCTTCGATAGTTTAAACCATCAAACAACAGATTTTATCAAATTTTTCAGCTAGTCTCTTCTAATGTATGAAAAGTGCTACGACGGCAGGGGTTCCGGGTTCCAATCCCGGCCTTGGCATGGATGTTTGTGAGTGTGCATTCATCAATTTTATCATATCATCACTCATCCCCCATTTTCGCAATTACCCAGAAGTGGCACAAAAGCGAATTTAAATAAGCAAATCAATCGTAATTTATGAAAAATCAAGCTTTTAATTCCTGAAATTAATTTTTAGGTCATTTTTTTAAAACAATTTTAAGGTCATTCTGCAGGTGATTTATTAAAGGTTTTTTCGATCATAAACCTCCGAGTCCTAGTCATTAATATCCTCTTTCAAGGTGCGCATGCGCGAGAGTGGATCTCGCCAGCAGTGGTGACGTACATCGCAAAGGAGCTGACTGAAAACCGAGCCAAGCACAAGAGATACGTGGACGGAATAGACTGGTATATCCTTCCGGTTATGAACCCCGACGGGTACGAGTTCTCTCGCCTCAAAGACCGGATGTGGAGGAAGAACAGAGCCAAGACGTCCAACTCCCGCTGCTTCGGGGTCGACCTCAACCGGAACTTCGGCTTCCAGTGGGGGAAGGCCGGTTCCAGCGGAGACCCTTGTTCGGAAATCTACAGAGGACGCCAGGCCTTCTCAGAGCCAGAGAGCTCAGCTATCAAGAACTTCATCACCACTCATTCGGATGCTATGAAGGTGAGTAAAATTTGAGTTTCCAACAGGGTTGCTAAAGGTCCAGGTATTGTAAATAAATTCAATTCCGGTCCAGGACAGAAAATCAGCAAACGCAAATGAACCTTTTTATCTTCAAAGTATTTAGATTTGGTCCAGCAACCTATCTTTTTCGGTTGAATTTAAATACGGTCCAGGATCAATTTTCCCGGATCAATTTAAATACGGTCCAGGAACCTTCATTCCGGATCAATTCAAATACGGTCCAGGGACCTTTCTTCCCGGATCAATTCAAACACGGTCCAGGACCCTTTTTTCGGTCAATTTAAATACGGTCTGTAACAGATTGTTTGCAGAACGTTCCGGGAAGAAAGAAGCAAAAGGAATCGAAACACCCCTTTTTTTTTGAAATAATAGACTGAGTCCGGTACACAAAGGGAAGGAAGCGCTCGAGGAGTTGGCGCGGAGATTTTGACTGGAAGGTGGTCGCGCAATTCAGTGCTCTTTCTGTTGAGTTTTGCATACCTCCGGTGACATTTTCTTGGCGAAGTGGTAAAGTAGTCTCTTCAGTCGGAAGACCACGCTAGTCCGCCGTTGTTTGCAGAGGCACAAGAAACGTTAAATCGGCATTAAGGCTCTCCGGAAAAGAGAGTGAAGTGAACTCACTCTGCAGCAGTTTAGCAGCTTTTCAGTCAGTGACGCCGAGGTTGCAGAGAAGGATTTTCTCCAGCGACGAGACACCAAGGATCGTCGGAGAAAGAAGACGGAACAACGAGGATTTTAGTGAAGTGATCCCCAGTGTCGAGAGCTCTCGTGTTTTAACCCCCACAAGCTTGATCTTCTGATGAAAAAATCCCACTAAATTTTGAAAAGCGCTAATTCTTTCTAAAGGCCGGCCATGTAATCGTGAGTAAAAAGGTTAAATTTGTTCTTTTTTATAAATATATGTGAGAGTGATATTTTCTTATATTTCTTATACCAAGATAATCTAAAGTACTGGTGTCAACTCTTGTATTGGGTTTACTCATGTAAACCAAGAACCACCAGCGAATCAGTGTGAACCTTTAATTAATTTTTTTGTGAAGTTTTTTTCTGTAATAAAAGAACGTAAAGGTAATTGGTTATTCTTTCCTTCAAACATTGAAATCTATAATAATAGTTGAAATCAGTTTATCTCAACCGAACTGTAGTTAAAAAGCAAAGCTAAGTCTAATACTAATAGTAATAACGATAAAATCAAGTTTTATCGTTATATGGTGCCGAAACCCGGGAGTTGCCTTAGATTGTCTTGGTTAAAGAAAAAAAAAATTAAGTCCAGGAACCTTTTTTCCGGATCAATTTAAATGCGGTCCAAGTTCCATATTGAAATAAATACCCAACTTGGACCGAATTTAAATTGTGCGAGAAAAAATGTTCCGGTCCTGTTACGAAACCCAATAGAACCCATTAGAATTTATTGGTTCCTGGACCTTTACGTACAAATTGGCTAGCCGGAACTGGGCATACAATTTAAAGTTGGATCCGAACCACTATGTGCCTCCACCGGTTATCGAACCCGGAACCCATTGGTTACAAGGCGCCGACGAGAGCTAAATTTGAGTTCTTGTCTTGAGTTTTCGTTTTAACCCTTCTATGCATAAAGTGAACTTAAAACAAAAATTCAGTATTCCTATTTTCTCCATTATAAATAGGGTAGCCCGGGGCTATTTCGAAGGGGCTATTCCGATCGACGAAAGAATATTCGATCCTAGCGCATTGTTAATGCTCGGGTTGGCAAACTGCATGGCATCAGTGGAGAAGGAAAACCTATATGGTTGAGACGCGCACCACACTGCTGCTGTTTGTAAATTGTTGTGCCCGTAAAAAATTGGTTTTGGGAGGAAGATGTGTACTCTGCATGTACATTTTCGCATAGTTAAAGAGATAAGCTTTAGAACGTAAGCTGTACCAGCCACATTATTATGAGTAAGTGAGTAAGTATATATGTAACAATAGGGTAGGTATATTAGTTGTTAGTCATACACGTTCGTGGCGCCAAAGTTGTATAGCGCAGTGTAGCCAACCAATGAAAGAAATATCGGCTTTTGGGGCTTTTACGTTAATTTTTCCGCGGCTATATCGATCGGCAGATTTTGTGCCAATCCACTCCAAAAATTAATTACGATAACTTTTGTTAGTTTACGTGCTGCGGCTGATGTGTTCAACGTGCCATATACGTTATTACAGAATAGGATTTCCAGTGCTGAAATAATCCCATCTCCCACCAAACAGCCAGAAAAGACAAAACGATGTAGAAGAAAAGTGGAAGCATGTCATTTAACATCTGACGAGCATACGCCTGTAGGGAAGAAAATGATAGAAACTACAGCAAACCAAGAACGTCAGTAACGATGAAGACAACATCCCTTGCGATCCGTTGTAGTAAGTACTCCAACGAAAGTGCTGTTACAAGTGACTGGATACGATGTCAACGATGCAACACTTGGTTTCATGAAATATGTGTCGGGGGTTTTGGGAAGAAACAATTCATTTGTGGAAAATGTTATCTAGAAATAAGATTTTGCAAGTGATCAGAATTACCCCGTAGTTTTGGAAAATCTTGCAATGTGTAGTGTTTCAGTCTTTCCATTTTTACAACTATCAGAAATAAACATATAATTTTTAATTGTGTACTTTTGTAGCCAAAAGAATTGTGTTACAGAATAAATTAACAGTTTTGGGAGGAAAAGTTGTTTTCAATTTTTTATATACTGTTCAATGTGAAATGATCGATATAGCCCCGGGCTACCCTAATAGTGAAGTGGTATTTTTCTATTTCAGGCCTACGTTTCATTCCACAGTTACGGCCAATACATTCTGCAACCTTGGGCGTACACCAGAAGGCGACCTCAAGACTATGATGATCTGTATTCGGTGGGGGGAAAAGTAGCCGAGGCAATCAAGAACTTCAGCAGACGCGAATACACTGTGGGCTCAACAGGATCGGTCCTGTATCTCGCTGCTGGTAGGTATACAGGTTCAGTGCTTATCGTGGGAAATTTCCCCTTAAAGGTTGCTGGGAATGCTTTTACACTGGACATCATGCAGTGAACTTTTGCTTTGGTTTGGTGTAGTAATTCTTTTGATTACATATGTATATTGTCTTTAACGATTTGGAAATTGTATCACAATTTGTCATAGTAACTTCCTTATTGTGTTGAGTTAGCTTTCTTTCTACTTGCGATTTCCAACAAGAAACGTTTTCTTGTTCTAGTGTGAGAGGCTTGCAAAAAACAAGCAAGGTATAAGAAAATACTGTATTCGGAATGTGATATGTTTAGTAAAGTAAGCAGAGTCAGGAATCATACGTCATAATGAAAAGATAGAGAATTGATTGCAGACTTTTGAAATATGTGAGAGAATAAATAGATATAGAACATTATCAATATGTAATGGTTTCTATCAATTTCTTATAGTATAATCAAATGTATAAGAATCTGTCAATATTTGAAGACCCAGAGGTCCCCGGTTCGAATCGTGGTCTGGGCATCCTTGTTCTTTGTGAGTGTCCCTTCATTAGTTTCATCATATCACCAATCAGCTAAAAGTAGCAGAAAAACGAAGTAAAATAAACCAAATCAACCCATCAATATTTACAAGATCCGGCCCCCGTGGTCCCGGGTTCGAATCCCGTCTTGCGTATGGATGTTTGTGAGTGTCTATACATTAATTTCATCATATGATCACTCATCCCTATCTTCGTAAATTAGCCAAAAGTGGCAAAAAAAAAGCGAAGTAAAATAAAGCAAATCAATAAAATCAATTAACCAATCAATATTTACAAGATCAATTGGACCAAAATCGACAATTGAAGAGGAGGAAGAAAGGAACATGGACATTCATATCTCTCTCTCTCTCTCTCTCTCTCTCTCTCTCTCTCTCTCTCTCTCTCTTCTCTCGTTGACGACAAGGGAAGATTTGCTCTTCGCTTTTCGTTTATTCTTGATCCATCTTTAAATAAAGTACAAAGATGTGTATTTTGCTTGAATGATTGATTAATTGAATTAGTTTAATTTACATCGCTTTTCTGCCACTTTCGGTTAACCGTGACGATGAGGACGACTGATAATATGATGAAGGGACACTCACAAAGAACACCCTTGTAAAGGCCAGGACTCGAACCCAGGACCTCTATCGTTGTAGTGTGCTGTGCTAACCATTTGACCACGGAGGTCGGCGGGTATATTTTGCGAAGGGAACGTTTTGATAGCTAAGACCATAAATTTTTAATTCAATTTACTTTCTCTACATGGATATCTGTATCCATTTGTTAATGATTTTTCCATTATTTCTCCTTAGGTGGCTCCGATGACTGGGCCAAAGGCGCGGCCAAAATTAAGTATTCCTACACGATTGAATTAAGGGACAAGGGAAATCATGGCTTCATTTTACCCAGCTCCTACATCATTCCCACCGGAAAGGAGGGTTTAGTAGCAATGAAGGCAATAGCAGAGGCGGTTATGAATCTAAAGTAATACGATACGTCAGTGGCGTGTTTAAGGGAAGGTTGGTGAGGTCATAATTCCCCTCTTTGGCCCAGTATTCCTAACAAAACAACATCAAAGGCAGGAAAAGATGACAACTGAGGACTGACTACTATAAAAAATATAAGTAGCGTCCCCCATGGCCGTAGGCAGGAAAAAATTTCGGGGGGGGTTCATTCATAATTGTTCCCAGGGCGTCGCCAGAAATTTGAATAATAGAAATAATAATAATAATAATAATAAATGTACAATAATAATTAAAATTTCATAATAATAATAAAACAATTTTATTCCATGATAATAATACTACTAATAATTATTATATTATTGTTATATCCTTGAGGGGACTTACTCAATCCAGCAGATGAGTGAATATCCAGCATAAGTTTATTTTTGTTTTTTTTTTACATTTCATACAGTGTGTACTGAAATGCAGAATTATTTTACTTCGTAATTAAACTTTAGATACCTTCAAGAAAAAAACTTTAAAAAGTTAGATGGAAATTTTAGTCATAAAATTTTTGTTGTTTGACTTTAAAATTAAATTTTTGGAATTTTGAAAAGTATGGAACCAGTTATTCTCTTTAAAAGCTTAGCCTGGTGCATGAATTGTAACCTCAATCGCGAACGTAATGCTCTAAAAATCTGGAGGTACTAGGTTTGAACTCCTATCAAGGGGGATTTATTTTCGACTTTATCGGACGGGGAATTTATAAGTTGGAAAGGGAATTTTGGGACAATCATAAGGGAATCTTCAGTCTATATTCCTTGTGACGCAGGAACAACACTGGAAAGATGACAGCAGAAGTGAAAAAGGAGGGGTCGCGGGTTGGCTACGATTCTGAGAATAAATTCTGTTTCACTCAACTTTCAGAATTCCAAATGTATGAACATTCTAGCTCGATCGTTTCAACATTGTCTCCTTGTATTTTTGTGATGCTTCGAAAATAAATTTGAAAATTTGTTACAGATTTTGGTTTCTGAACATCCATTAATCCAACATGTCAGAAGTTTCGGGGGGGGTTTGAACCCTAGAAACCCCCCCTTTAAATACGGCCATGGCGTCCCCCTTTCGAAAATCATGGGCACGCCACTGGTAACTACATATTTCCTTAGTATTGTATTTATCGGTTATATTTCTTAAGTGGTATCTGCTAGTCATAGAATAAATATAATGACATCATTTATATGGTTGTCAGACTCCATCTTTTTCTCGGACATGCCCTACATTTTAGTCAGACATCCGGGAAGAATTTGAAAGTAATGTAAATATATAATTTGCATTAAGAAAATACGTATTCCAATAGGAGAATCAAAACATCACAGGAGAGAGAAATCCCATATTCGCAGAACTGTGTTTGCAAACACATGTAGCAGATGTTGATTATATACATTTAGGAATGTTGTATTCAAGAATTCACTTAAAACATTCAATATTTTTTAATGTAAAATTTGTCAGTTTCACAAGTACCGTACTACTATTTAGTTTGAAAAATGAGTCCTACATTTTTGTACAGTGTGCTCATGATGGTCTGGTACTTATAACGAATTACTACATATCATTTACTCGGTGTTCCGTAATAGAGTAAAGGAAATTCGAAAGTACGTACAGATGATTACATACAATTTATGGATATTGGAAGTAGAATTGTATACAAAATGTATTTTTAGATGTTTATGATCGACTTAACCTTTATAATCCTGTTACTCGTAGCAAAATACTACATTTAAATATGTACAGTATATATTCTTCTGATTGCAATAAAAATTCTTCCAAGTGCTAAAGAGCAACTGAAACTTTGACTGAAAAAAATTCCTATTTACATTTTCGTTGATTGAAGAGCACGCACGAAAATTTGTTTTTTGTATTCACCCACGTAAACATGTACAAAACTGTGCAGTATGATCTGTCATATTAATTTATTTCTGGACTTGCCTGCATGGGGCACAAAATTAGTGCATTGAAATGACTCAATGCATGGGAAAGGCATTAGTGACAAGAACGAAGTGTGAATTTCTCCTGTTGTTACGTCACTAGCAATCAATGTTTTTCTTATGCTGTACATCATTATTCGTGAAGGATGGGTAGTTAATACGGATTTTGGTTCTAGTGCACAATGATTAAAAGATAACGAAACTTCACCCACGTAAACATGTACAAAACTGTACAGTATGATCTGTAATATTAATTTATTTCTGGACTTGCCTGCATGTTGCACAAAATTAGTGCATTGAAATGACTCAATGCATGGGAAAGGCATTAGTGACAAGAATGAAGTGTGAATTTTTCCTGTTGTTACGTCACTAGCAATCAATGTTTTGCTTATGCTGTACATCATTATTCGTGAAGGATGGGTAGTTAATACGGATTTTGGTTCTAGTGCACAATGATTAAAAGATAACGAAACTTAATTCTTTAATATAACTGAAACATATTGAGTAAAGACGGTTCTGATAACTAAGCTATTCGTCAGAAATGTGTAAATGTTGAATCCGAACGATGAACAATTGAAATGCCATAACAGTAAAATAGGTATGTATACTTATGTCTAGATTTTATTACAAATTTATCACATGAAGAGTAATTTAATTTTAAAAATAAATTAAGCATGTGCAATAAAATTACATTTTATATCTGCACTCTTGATATATCTTGACCTCTCTTGTGTTAGCAAATATTATACCATCGATCGATAACACAATTGAATGTTAGCCAGTAACCTTCATACAGTATCTTAATTAATTTAGGTGATTCAAGCCACTTCAAAATGTTACATCTGTAATACATAAAGCTCCAATCCCACCAATGACTAATTGACAAATGTTCACAGAGGCAAAACATTCTACACATTACGACCCCCCATGAAATTGTCTCAAGACTTCAAGAAAATTCACAAAGTGATAGGCTAGGTGGCTGAATCCTAGGGCGTCATGCACAGAGGGCCTCATTCATTTTCTTTTATAGACAACAGCGTCAGAATATTAGACGGAGAAGACAAACATACAAAGTGTTGCTCGAGCTTTGTTTCCATTGAAGATTTTTCCAAGAGGTGAAGTGACTCCTATATACTTAAATAATTCTTGAAGCTTTCCTGGCGGCGAATATTGAAGATGTTTTCTCGGGCAATCAGCCAGGTGATTTCCGGAAAGGCTTCCGAGCTTTCGAGACCTAACGTCACTCTCATCTTCAGATAGCCATCGTCCCATACACCGGTAACCTCTCTGCAGTCATCAGCCGCATTCTTTCAAAACACAACATCAAGACGACCCACAAACCACCATTGAAAGTCAGAAGCTGACTTCAAAACCCCAAAGACGATCTAGGACAGAAGAAACCCGGGGTTTACCTTATCGCCTGTGCCTGCGGTAAAGCCTACATTGGACAAACGGGGAGGACAATCGAACAGCGCTGCAAAGAACACGCCAGCTACATAAGGAATTTTCATCCCGAAAAATCAGGGTTAGCAGAATATTCAATCCAGGAGGGCCATAGAATTGATTTCACAACCACCGAGATCATCAATAAATCATCAAATTACTTTTCATCAAAGAAGCAATAGCCATACACGGGGAAAAGGACAACCTCAACAGGACACAGGACTCGAACTGGACCCAGTGTGGTTAGCGATAGTCGACTGGGAGCGCGGACGTCGGAGAAACGCCACCTGATTGGCCCTACACCTACACTTGACCCCTCCCACACCAAATACATATAACGTCACCCTGACTTATCTCTGCGGATCTTTCTCCGAACTTCTCACGGCCGAGTGCTTTCGCTGACGGTTTGTGAAACCAGGTCATCGGAAAATCATGAAGCCTAAAAAGAGTGAAAAGAAGAGCGACAAGACATCAATTAGTGCTGCAAACCATGGAAACCAATCGGCACCAGAAGGTCCGAAAAAAAACTCCTCCTCCTTTCGACAAGGCATCCAACGCTTCATCTACGGAAGTTGAGATGAAGGAAGCACCGCCAGTGTCTCTGAAGCGAGCTATAACCACTGTAAGTAGCGATTTCTCACCAGACACTGACGAAGACACAAACAAACAAACTGACGGGTTTCAACTTCCCAAAAAGTTTACGAGACGTAAAAAACTACCTCCCCCTACCAACTGGGCAGACGACAATGACTACCGCCACATTGACACTGACAACGACGCTATTGATATGTCTATTAGCCAGATTACAAATGTAGGTAGTGTAGCTAACCCACCTCCTCCACCACATGTTGCGGGTAGTGCAATTAACCAACATTCCCTCCAACCCGCTTCGCCCACCAGCAATCACGAAGCCAGCTGTGGCCTTCTGTATGATGTGCAAAACAAATATGTCACCAAAGCAAACCTGGTGCAGCATCTCAAGGACAAGCCAGTTGTCAAGCACACTGCGGCTTGCATCAAGATCCAGTGCAAAAGCCGAGAAGATTTTGAACGCGTGAAAACCTTCTTCGAAGAGCAACAAATCGACATGGCCTTTGGTATGACACGACAAGAACGTCCCATCAAGGCAGTGATCAGAGGACTTTCAACATGCACGCCCATCCCCGAGCTACAAGCCGATCTTACCAACATGGGATTTGTTGTCAAAAGAATAAACATCCTCACCAAACGAGGACGAGGCCAAAACAAAGGGAAAAGACTACCTATCCCCTTGTTTCTTGTAGTACTCGCCAGAGAAGGGAGGTGGAAGGAGTTCTCCACCTTGGAATTTATAGGTTACTACAGTATTTCTGTAGAACCTTACAGAACAAGAGTGCTTCTCCAATGTTACAGATGCCAGAAGCTGGAGCACCCTTCTGAAACATGTAGAGCCAACCCGCGGTGTATTAAATGCGCGGAGAAACATCTGTCTACACAATGCCAGAAGAAAGGAACGGGCCATCCAGCAGTTTGTGCACTTTGTGAAGGGGACCACCCAGCCAGCTATCAGGGATGCCCCGTGATCAAAGCCATGAAGGCTGCAAGAAACGCAGCAAATTCACAGTCAGGCAATGGTCCCAAACCCACCACAGCCTCAGTCCGTCCCCTCACCCAGAGAGCCCGGACAGAGTTCAACTCCTCAAAGATGCCACCACTTTCACAGAGGGAACATAAGATGATTCAGGGATGTGTAAGGAAGGAGCAGGGGAAGGCGGACGCCACGCCTGTAGGACAAACTCCTTCTGGTCCATCATTAGCCAAGAACATCCAGAAGTATTCCTCAATAGTACAGGAGCGTAAACAGCCTCCAGGTTATCCAGGAAGAAACTCTGAACAAAGGGAAGAGATGGTGCACAGTCGGAAGGAGGGCACTCCTGCACGACCTGTGCAAAAGTCAGCCACGTCGGACAACATCTCATCCATTATTAACTTCGTGAAGAGTGATTTCATCCAAAAATGCGTTCCTATCATCAGAGAAGGCCTTAGGAAGGTGGCTGCAGCACCTGATGGGCCGGGTAAGCTCACTGCCGCTGTTGAGGTATTGCTGGAAATGCTTCTTCATGGCGATAAATGACTCCACGACGCTGCTCAGAAGACAAATAACCATGGCAACATAGAACGCAGATGGACTCTGGGAGCAAAGAGTGCTTCTCAGGCTCTTCCTTCAAAACAGCAGATATATATTATGCTAATTTGCGAAACACGCCTGAACAACAAACTGCAGATTAATTTCCCAAACTACACCCAATACAGGCAGGACAGATCAACAGGTGCGAAAGGTGGATTACTAATATTAGTTAAAGTAGTTCTACCTGGAGATCTAAACGCTAAGCATGAACATTGGAACTCCCGACATTCAAACATTGCAGGAACACAGCTGTTAAGACTTTTGGAAACCGTTAACTTCCAAATTCAAGCACCAACAGAACCAACACATTTCCAAAAGAATGGCGGTCTACCTGATGTGCTAGATGTCATTCTTACCAAGGGTTTACAACTCTCAGTAGCTCCCTATGTTATCAGTGCCATGAACTCGGACCACGAACCAGTTTGCTTTGAAGTACAGCACAACCTGTTGCAACGAATCCCTCAACCTCGAAGGGAATCTGCTGTTAACTGGCACATATACATACAGCAACTAAATGCTCGTATAGATCTGCACGATCACATCATCACTGTAGCAGAAATTGAGAAGGCGGTCCACACCATCACCGTCCACATCACAGAGGCAAAGAGAGCTGCAACCACCATGCGCACGATTGATACACCGGTTGCAAGGAAAGATTTAGCTTCTCATCCGTGTCAAAAGATGGGCCCGACACAAATTTCAACTCACGAGGAATCCGCTGTACAAACGCCTCTGGAACAAATCCCAGCGACAGGTTCGAAGGCATCTGTTAAGAGAAACAGTGCACAAACGGGACAACATCCTTCAAGATTTAGAGGACAAACCCACCAAATTCTGGTGTCTAGCTGAATCATTGCAAGGGAAGAGAAAGAGACAACGAACACCAGTCGTGCATACGGCAACTGGACTTTCATTCCAACCGGACCAGCAGGTTGAAGAATTTGCCATCCTATACGAACAACAGATGTCCCCTAACGCATGGCCATGTGATGATGACATCATTGAACAAGTGGAAAACTGGGCTGAGGATATCTTCTCGGAGCATCCACCGCCGATTGTCCCCATGCTAATAACACCACGGCAAGTTGCAGAGGTCTTCTCTAAGATAAAGATACGTCGGGCAGCTGGGATCGATAGAATAAAACCAGAGGATCTGCGACATGGCACAAGGAAACTTTTGGTTTATGTAACCAGAATTTTCAATGCGATGATTCGCTTGAGCTACTTCCCACAACAATGGAAAGTGGCTGAAGTTGTTCCCATTCTCAAGGCAGGGAAAAGTAAACCACAGACCAATCAGTCTTCTTAGTCACTTGAGGAAAGCTTTTGAGCGTCTCTTCTTGCAGAGATTGCAAAATTTTACTCAACAACATCGATTACTGCCTGATTTCCAACATGGCTTTCGACCTGGCCACAGCACGGAAACACAGATCTTGAGAGTTGTGGACTTGGTGACAACAAATTTCAACCGGAAGGCATCCACACTAGGAGTCTTCCTAGATATTGAAAAGGCGTTTGACCGTGTTTGGCCTGAGGGGCTGTTATATAAGCTACACCGCCTCGGGTTTCTGGATTCCGACATACAGTTGCTGCACTCATTTTTTCACAATCGGCAGTTGATCGTCAGATTCAACGGAGAAAAATCCACGGCGAGGTCAATTGCGGCAGGTGTGCCCCAGGGCTCTCTATTATCGCCACTCTTATACGCTCTGTATACATATGATATGCCAGCTCCGCCATCAGTCATGGTAGCTGTTTACGCCGATGACACTGCAATCTTTGCGTCGAGCATAAGAGCCCAATATGCTGAGACATATATGCAACTCTATCTCCAGCTATACGAAGATTGGACCACCAAGTGGAGGATTAAAGTTAACCCGGAGAAGAGTTCGGCAGTTCTTTTCACGAAGAAATTTGAGAGCTTCCACCCACAATTACGGCTCCACCGGAGGAACATTCCATTGCAAACTTCTGCGAAATACCTAGGAGGTCTACTGGATAAAGGCCTCACTTTTCGCAAGCACATACTAGACACCGCCAATAAAGGGTCGCAACGAATAGGCAATCTATTCAGTCTATTCAAAAGCCAGGTGCTACCTTTAAGTACCAGAGTTTCTATCTACAAAATAGTGATCCGCTCCATGTTAACGTACGCGTGTGCAGTTTGGGATCACGCAGCTACTACCAACTTACGCAGACTATACAGCGTTCAGAACAGAGCCCTAAGAGTCATCGCAGGAGTTGACAGATTCACTACGAATGTACAATTACATGATGATTTGGACATCGGAACATTGTTTGAAGTTATGCAAAGAATGCGGACTAAAGTTTGGGCCTCTCTTCCTCATCACTTCAACCCCACCAATAGGTCAAGTCCAACCAGCACGACGTGTCCACAAAATGCCCAGGATACGATAAAACAATGACCCGCTGCACCCTCCGGAAGTTTGATAATGACCCGCCGCATCCTCCGGAAATTCAATCACAAACTTTGATAAACATCACTACCTAGCCATCACCACCCACTCACCATATTTCTTTGCCTCATCGGCAACATACTATACACGATCTCATTACCATTTTACCACACCACTGGACATAAGACATAAGACAAAATGATATACTGAGGCATAGTCTCACAAAGACTGAAACTCAATATTAAACAAAACCGCCATGACAAGACATGTCATGACATGACATGACATCTCTGCACTTCAGACTCGAAGTTGAGTTCGTATACAAGTGCGTAGTTAGAAATCGGTTAGTTCATTGAACTCTCCAGCCTAATTATTGCCTATTTTTGTGGGAGCAGGAAAAGGTTTACTATACATTTTGCCTTGACTCATCTCACTCAACAGGTCGCTAGGTGCCGTGGCTTGCCACGAGTTGATAGCTTCCTGGAGATGAGGGCTTGCTCGAAGAAAAGGTTTATTATCCATATCTCTGCACTTCATTCCCTGAAGATGAGAGTGACGTTAGCTCTCGAAAGCTCGGAAACCTTTCCGGAAATCACCTGGCTGATTTCCCGAGAAAACCTCTTCACTATATATAGTAAAAACTGCATATCCCGGAACCTCTATGAGAAGGAAACCTGTAAATACGGGAAAAAAGTCCCCAGAACGGACCGATTTTATACCTGAAAATGACCTGCTTAAGGCTGAAAACCCACTTAACGCGGAAACGGAACACCATTTAGATGTTTTTATTCTCAGTAAGACGGAAATTTCTTCCTTTATTTTTTTTCGCTCGCAAGAAAACAATGCAATACTGTAAGTGGAACACGCCTCTGTTGCCACTCGCTTATCGGTAACATTGTCGATATCACTACAATACTCATAGCTCTTACGATTCCGTTTCTTTCTTTCATCTCTTACCCCCTTTCTCCACCTTTCTTTGTCTATTTCTCCTATGTTCTTTCATCATCTTTCTATTTTTCTTGTTATCTCTCTTTGTTTCTTTCTTTTTTCTTCACTTTTATCTCAATCTTCCTTCAGCTCTCTTATTCCACCTTTCAATCTTTCTCTTCCTTCTATGCACATCGCGCTACGACGACAGGGGTCCCGGGTTCGAAAAGATACGTAAGTACGTACTGTACGTTCTTACAATACTGTAAAAAGTGTACCAACATGTTGTGTAGTTACATAATTGTAATCTCTGCTATGCTTATTGTGACTGTATCGCATTTTTATTCATGTACTTACATGCATTAGTACTTTACATTATAAGTAATGCAAAATGTAAAACTGTCTTTCCATTATTTCCTGCAGCGCTTTATACTGTATTTAAAGTCAACCCTGTATAAGAAGAAAAACTGTTAAGACGGAAAATTTTGCTCGGAACCATCTTGTTCCGGGATAGACAGGTTTTACTGTACTTCATTTGCGGGGGGTGAGGGTCCACCACATGAAAATAAATGTCACCATTCAACTCGGTACAATTATTATACTTAACTTTTTTTTCCTCTTTTACTGTCTAGACCTTTGCTATGTGTGTGTGTGTGTGTGTATATATATATATTTCTTTTTGTACTATATTTCATGAAAAGTTTGTTCTGAGTCTGAACACATCTTCTGGATCGAAGGTTGAAACGTAACGTGTACAATGTGTTTTTTAAAATAAATTTCTGCCTTGGCCGGCATTTTTAGTGTGTTATTAAGCATGGAAACAAGGCTTAACAGTGTTATCATTCTTTTACTTGTACGCTTAATTTTGGTAACACACTGCTGTTTCCGAAAGTAGTGGTAATGGTACGTTTTTAAAGATGTTCTTCGGACCCAAAGGCATAACCAAAATATTCTTAAATATGCTCAACTTCTTGGTAGTGCGGGCGAAGGGGCGCCAAACCATGATCCTGTCTAGGGCGCCAAAATATCGTGTTACGGGACTAGGGTTCGATACCAGTGGAGGAACATAGTTGTTCAGATTCTACAGTGATTCGCACGGAAAATTTGGCCGCGGAGCGGCAGCTACCGTGTCCGGCGATGTGATCCCGTCTGCCGACATTTAGGCCCACAGCTGTACGCTGATTTGTCACTGGACGCGTTAGTGCTTCAGTATTCGGCAGTTACCCCCACCCTACTTTTTGCCACTTTTGCCCCGCCACTATGCTAAACCTTATTAACCAAGGAAAAGTAAACTGTCCTTGCTCCCCCACCCCTTCCCTAGTTTTGGGATCCAATCCTCGCCACTGCGACTAAGTATTACAAAAAGTATTGATAGCATTATACTACAACAAACCAAAAAAATGATAGAGAAATCCATTTTGGGACAATAAAATAATAAATCTAAGTTGAGCACAGATACGTTTTAATCGAGACTAGATTTTCTAGACAATTGAAGAAGTCCACACCGGAAATCAAATCCGGAACTTGCTGGTGACAAGGCCTGATATTCACAAAGCTAGAGAATTCTAGGTCAAATATTCCCCATGTTTCTGACAGTTTCGCCTTAGGATATGAATTCTCAAGCTTTCTGTAATCACTGTTAATACAAATAAAGCAGAACTACTCATATTTCACACACAAAAAAACTAATGCTATCAATGACCTTACAATCATTAAGCTTTTTTGCTTTGGGGAAAATGACCACTCAGTGGCGTATTTGTGATTTCATTTTGGAAGGTATTTTTTGGGGGTGTATGCAAATTTGTATACATATTACCAGCTAGTAAACTAAACTATTGACTTCCGGTTCTAAGTACCGTAGAACATTGATTCTAATGTAGGTCATTAAACCTTATGATAACCTTTAGACGTAATTTAGAAAGACTTAATATATTCACATTCTAAAGAAAACCAAACTCACATACAAAAAGAGCTATCGAACTCGTAACACCAAAAACTTGACCAAATTTCTATTGCCAAGTTCAAACTTAATGCCCACCTAACCTACCCACAAGTTTATCGTGAACACCTTAATACATGTCAAATATCAGCACTATGCCATGAAAACGAAAGTGGAAAACAACCTGCTGTTGTCTCGGCTCGGTGAAGTTGGCCGGTTGCAGAATGGTGTTGTTCTTTAAACCTCAAAACCTGCATACTTTGATGACTGGACTATTAGCCCGAGGGGGGAGGGGGGCTGTCAGGTCCAGCACCTCTATTTTTTCGATGTTTCAACTGTGAAAATTTTTATAACAAATTGAAAATAAATTACATTGTTCCCTAAAGTGTTCTCAATATTTCGGTAACATTATAGTATAAGGGAAACGGATTCCTTCAAATTTACAGGAGAAAGTACTTACGGAAATCATTTTCTGTAGCGTTGTGGAAGTTCGTGAATCTAGTTTTGATCCATTTTAATGCGAAAACATGTAGTTTTCTGTGAAAATCGATGTCCGACAAGCTGTTTCTGCTGCCGCCATTTGTTTTCTGCACGAGAGTACAATGATCCGTGTGTTAAGATGACGCAACCCCATAGTCAGTGTTTCAGCCTCGCCGTGTTTTCACTAGAACATGACGTGTCGAGTGAATGGTTCGTGAGGCTATTTATGAATGGTTCGTGGGGCTATTTATGAATGTTTTTAAAAATTTTGATGATGACAATTTTAACTGTTTGCCTAACCTAACCTTGCCGTGCATGGTTCGTGGGGCTATTTATGAATGTTTTTAACAATTTTGAAGATGACAATTTTAACTATGCTTGCCTAACCTAACTTAACCTAACCTAACCTAACCTTACAGAAAATTGTTTTTGGGGCTAACGTGAATGGTTTTTGGGGCTAACGTGAATGGTTTTTGGGGCTAACGTCAATGGTTTGTGGGGCTAACGTCAATGGTTTGTGGGGCTAACGTCAATGGTTTGTGAGGCTAACGTCAATGGTTTGCGACATATTAGCATAATTTCAAATCCGGGCACGAAAGTAGGTATTTTACGGTGAACACTGCATAAATCGACAAAACACTCGCACAACGCGCCCTGAACCAGTACGCTATCGCCCGCCATAATGTGTTACAGAATCGAAGTAACAGTAAGTACTCGTAAATGTAAGAAATAGACATTATCTTAGTTAAAAATGCATTATTTCACCTTAGGAAATGTTCCGCATTCCAAAATAGTACGTTAGCAATGTAAGAAATATGATTTATAGGTGTTTCCCTTATACTATAATAGTACCAATATTTCTGTATTACTTTTATAAAAATATAAATGTAATGTAACTAGGAGGCAAAATTCACTTGTTCAGCCTATCAGACGCCATCACTGAGACAGTCGTGCCAGTGACAGTGTACAATTGTCTGGTAATTAAGTTCATTTTTGTAATTATGATAATTAATAATCAACTGTCCCTTAATAAACAAAAACGCATTATTAAAAAAAATATATGTTTTTGTGAGTTTTAGCGAATGGTAAAATGTGTGACACTCATGCAATAATTGGTTATTATTATTTTATTAATGATGGTAGTTTTTGTAATTATTATAATTAATAAATAACTACACATATATGATCCACAAAGGAAGCAATATCAAAATGGTTTCTTGAATTTTAGTGATATAATAAGTGTGGGCCTGTGAGCTCCTACCGCCAGGTAAGTAAGTTTCTCATACGGCTCGGGTAAGCTAGGGTTAATGAACAAGAAAAAAATATTTTGCCGAGGATACATTTTTTTGTGCAGGGGAAATCCCCGGCACCCCGCCCCCCCCCCCCCCCCCCCGTTAATTTGGACACTTTGTATACTATTTTATAATTATTCGGATGATTTATATTTGTAAGTTCATTCCCGATTAGTTTATAACAACAAATTGGACATGAAAGGAGCCTTCGTAATTATGTTAATGTGAATATTTCACACACACACACACAAGGCTCTTTTAATATCTTTATATTTCGAGTGTTACATCTTATCATGTGTTTACAGTATATCCTGTGTCCCACCTAGAAAAATATTCTATATCCGCCCATGTGTATAAGGGTTTGATACTAGATTTTTGATCTTATGTACAGTGGGATCCATGAGTATTACCGTGCAAATTGTCCATCACAATGTTCGTGCACTTTATTTGACCCAGTAAGAGCTTCAAGAATTAAAAGAAATCTCAAATCAAGCTGTTGACAACCTCTGCAGCAGCATCCATAAAAATCCATCGCTGAAAAACACATAGGATGTGAGAGAAAAATTAATCAAAATAGTCATGGACAATTTGCTTGAGGGTACATTTGATAAGTGTGTTCTGTTTTCTTTATGTGCACGTTCACATAACCAATTCAAATCATATAATTTGAATTACGTAATAATATAATAATACTATTAGATTCTATGTACAACATAACATACAAAAATTACTCATGTGATAAAATTCAGAAAAAAAATCCATTCAAAAAAGCCATTTTTTTTACAACTTCTGTTTATGTTCAAAGTTGTATTTTAAATTTAGATATTAGTGTATTTTTAGAAACACTGCCATGTAATATATTTTTATTGATTTGCACTTGTGGGGGAAGCCGAAAAGGAAATGCCGCGGAAACACTAACAGGGTGGCTACAAACAAGCAGAAATGAAATTCCCTGACTTTCCAGGTTTTCCAGGACAAAATTTACATTTTCCCTGACAATTACAAACTAAACTAAATCGATGTTTTTGCAAATGGAAATAATAAACACATACAGATCCACGTATGGTTTTGTTAAGTACCAATGTTATCTTCTATGAAATTTACTTAATTTCTCTATTCTCTACTATTTGAACTCAAACAGCAAAATAGTGAATTTGGAAAATTATTACAATTCACAAGCTGGGGAAGAATTACAGAATTTTGTCATACGCAGTAAGTTTAAAATAAATACTTGATTATTTTTAAAGTTACGACTAAATGAGATTAGAGTGAAGAGTGATTGATTAAGAAATACAATTTGTAATTTATCAGTCTCCTTATACATTCTCGGTATTATATGTTGATATTTCCACTGAGGTTTGGAACCCTCTGCTTGCAAGAACCATGAGTGCGGACTCATTTTTCGATGCATTAGCTACTTCTCTCTTCTCTGTAAAGCAAACAACTTAACTGTTGCATATAAGTGAAACAATTGAATCGAACAAAATAAAGTGTCATATTTCCTTACATTATTAATGGGATTTCTGCTTCAGTACAGTATATCCAAGTGAAGTACTATGAAACTGACAACATGCAGTTATACCATTGATGCTGCTGAAAAGGGTATGTAGCTATTAGAAATGTAACGCAAGGAATTTATAGAGTTGCACTGTATAGGTACCTGATTTAGCTAACCACACGTTAAAACAGGAACACTCTCATAATAAAAGCTTCTGAAAGTTCATATACGAGGGGCATCCTGAAAAAAGCTCCAATGGTGCCGATACGCAGCACTAGTGGTCGGATAGCGACACACACACACATGCAGGCAGGAAGAAGTGGCATGTAGCTGTAATCTGGTACAGTTCAATGCAGCCGTTTTAGGACAGTTGTAGGTTA
This sequence comes from Lepisma saccharinum, assembly GCF_977018435.1. Lineage (NCBI taxonomy): Eukaryota > Metazoa > Arthropoda > Insecta > Zygentoma > Lepismatidae > Lepisma > Lepisma saccharinum. Next base: position 81,726,294 of record NC_139241.1, on the reverse strand, counting down.
AAGATTGCAGCTCTCATACAGTCTCCCACCGACTGCGATGTAGCCTACATTGCACGCTCAGAATTTGGCTCAGAGCCACCAGCAATCATGTGAGGTGTGCAGACCGGACGTCGTGAGTGATACTATGGTCAGACGATGGTGCAGACAATTCACGGAAGGCCAATCGAATGTGCACAACCCCATACAGCTGAGTACATACGGGCCCTTTGCATCACTTCAGGTGAGAGATCTTGGACCACTCCCTGGCCTTGCATGTACCGACTTTCATCTCTTTGTTCAACTGAAGAGGTTTCTGGCAGAACAAGGATTTGACAGCTACACCGCGGTAGAGATAGTTCCAGTCTTTTCTGTCAGACACATAAACCATACAAAATTTAGTGCCACGCTACGACAAATGCCAGAACAACGGTGGTGAATATGCCGAAAATTAGGTTAGGACTCACTGTTACTAATGCAATAAATTACAACTGATATTCTCGTTTTATTTATGCCTAATCGGTATTTTGGTATTTTTTTTCAAATTGGTGTATTTTATTATTCTTTATTTTTTACTATACTGTGTTATTTTTCCCAATATTCACATTTTCATTTTAGCGCATTTTCTCGCAAATATCTGAAATTAGACCTTCATGGTGTTTTTAAACTACTGTTTCAAATTGTAAGTCATATGGCTTACGCCTCTTCGTGAGAGTTTGATATCTTGAAAGTTATTTTGGGAAAGTTATTTCCCATACCCCTATTTTTAAATTTTAAGGTAAGGATTTTAGATAATGGAATTTTCCCCGTATATACTGAAGGGTGCATAATGACCATAAGTGGCGACGACGCGCCGAAAAATTAAAATCAATCAACCTCACGTGACAGATACCGATATATTATGAGTAGACATTTGACACGTAGCACTCAAAGAAAAGCGATAGAAAGAGAGAGAGAGCGATAAAAGAGGGGAATATAGAGAGACAGAGAGGATAAAGACAGTGAGAGATCATAGATGATGAACAGGAGAAAAAGAGAAGTGGATATAGAGAGATAGAGAGAATATAGAGAGTGCGAGATCATAGATGATGAACAGGAGAATGAGAATGAAGGGAATGAGAAAGAGAGAGAGAGAGAAAGAGAAGTAAATTTATTCAAAAATGAGAAAGAGGAAGAGAGAGAGAGAAATAGAGATGGGAAGAGAGAGAGAGAGAGAGAGAGAAAGAGGATATGAGAAAGAGAGATATGAAGAGAGAGAGAGAGAGAGAAAGAGGGAGAGAGAGAAATAGACGGAGATAGACAGAGATAGGAAGAGAGAGAGAGAGAGAGAGAGAGAGAAAGAGGGAGAAATAGCACTCAAAGAATTGTCATTTAACACTCAAAGCGTTAACACTCCAAGAATTGTCCTTTAACACTCAAAGCACAGAGAAGAAGTGATAAAGATTGAAGAGAGAGAGAGAGAGAGAGAGAAACCGAGATACAGAAAGAGCACACACACACACACACACACACACACACACACACACACACACACAGAGAGAGAGAGAGAGAGAGAGAGAGAGAGAGAGAGAGAGAGAGAGAGAGAGAGAGAAACCGAGATACAGAAAGATCACACACACACACACACACGGAGAGAGAGAGAGAGGAAATGAGAAAGAGAGAGAAAGACAGAGAGAGAGAGAGAGAGAGAGAAAGACAGAGAGAGAGAGAGAGAGAGAGAGAGATAAACCGAGCTACAGAGAGAGATGGAGAGAGAAAGGGTTGAAAAAAGGGTAGAAAAGTGTTTTTAGGCATTTGTTTTGAGATTTAACCCTCAAAGAATAAGAGACGATAGAAAGTGGTTAAAGAGAGAAAGAGGTAATAAAGAGGCGAAAGATTATAGGTGGCGAACCTGAGAAAGGGAGAGAGTTGAAAAAAGGGGATAGAAAGGTGTTCTTTGGTATTTATTCTGATTGCCTGTTACCACTCAAAGAATAAGAACATAAGAAAAAAGGGATAAAGATGAGAGAGAGAGAGAGAGAGAGAGAGAGAGAGAGAGAGAGAAACCAAAATACACAGAGAGAAATGGAAAGAGACAAGGTTGAAAAAAAGGGGTAGAAATGTGCTTTTAAGTGTTTATTTTGAGATTTAACACTCAAAGAATAAAAGAGACGATAGAAAGTGGATAAAAAGAGAAAGAGTTAATAAAAAGGCAAGAGATTATAGGTGGCGAACACGAGAAAAGGGAGAGATTTGAAAAAAGGTGGTAGAAATGTGTTTTTGGTAATTTATTGTGATATGTTTGACAAGTAACCTTCAAAAATTAAAAAGAGACGATTTTGCACCAAAAAAGACAATAAAAGAGGGGATAAAGAGGATGAGGATAAAGAGGTTGAGAGATCATAGGTGATGAACAGAAGAAAGAGAGACAGGCGGAGAACGATGTTTTTGGATATGTTTTTGTTATCTACCACTCAAAGCCCAAAAAGAGACTATAAAAGAGGGGATATAGAGGTATAGAGAGGATAGAGAGAGTGAAAGATCATAGTTGATGAACACAAGAAAGAAAGAGAGCTAAAATAGAGGAGAACGATGTATTTTGGACATCTTTTTCACACCTATTTCTCAAAGAAAGAGGATAAAGAGAGAGAAAGAGAGAGAGAAGGAAATGAGAAAGAGGGTGAGAGAGAGAGAGAGAGAGAGAGAGAGAGAGAGAGAGAAAGAGGAAATGAGAAAGAGGTTGAAGAGGGCGAGTTGAATAAGTGGTAATTAATGGAAGAATATTCACACAAAACAGAGAGAAAGAGGAGAGAAAAAGAAAATAAAAGGGAGAGAGAAAAAATGAAAATGAGGGAGAGAAAGAAAAGGAGAATTGAATAAAATAGTAATTGATGGAAGAATACTCATACAAACCAGCCATACTTTGTTTGGGAGTCGAACACGGTGGTCAGTTTGAAGGCGAGAACGAAATCTGAGCCCATTGAGAATATAGGAAGAATGGCATTGCTGATCATCTGTGGAACTGTTGTGTTGTGCTGGATATTTGAAAGTAAGGAGGACATTTCCGATGTTGTTTTGAAAATACTACAAGAATGGAACTGTGACATCTTTTCTCCAGCACATTAACTGTTTTCCAACGGGAAAGTGTTTGAAATGTAGTTTAATGGCACATTTTTTTGGATCTATGACCGTTCATCGACAGGAAGTGTATTTCATATTTTGATGGCGATTGTCTGTTAATACCCTGAAGTGTTAACGGGAGACGCACTATTTCGGAAGATTGACTTCCCGCAAATTGGTGTCGTCGGTTTAAAATTGGAGACAAACATACACAATGTGTTTGCGGAAAATTTTGTGCACCGATGACGTTGAAGTAGTTACTGTATCGACAACAGTATAAAATTAGATGATTGTCACCAGTTGTCACATTTCCGAAAGAAGCTCAAGAAGACGCAAGCTGTATTTGCCGACTTGTATCTGTAAATTAATAACAGGTAAGACTGCAGTAAGTTGTTATAATTTTACTGATTAATATTGCATTGTGTATTTGAGATAAAAGCTTAATGCGAATTTTGTGCATTTTGTTAATGTTTTATTAGATTGGTTGATTTGTTGTTTTAAGTCCACTTTATGCACAGTAAGGCTAATTGGGACTGGACCTACAGTTTAAAGTGGGATCCGAACCACTTGTGCCTCCACCGAGTATCGAACCCGGGACACCTTTATTACAAGGCGACGACGCTACCACTGCGCCATCGGGGAGGCCAGAAATGTTTTATTAGACTAATCGCGATGATGATGATGATGATGATGATGATGACAAAATGATAAAATGGCTTCTAGAGTGTATTTTATGCTCGGATAGGTTAATCAGGACTGGGTGTATATTTTAAATTAACATCCGAACCAGTGCTTGGTGTTTCTAGACCGATATTTTAATACATCAGTCGCAGTGAGGGTTCACGAGTAGGAAACACCACAAAGATGCGAACTTAGATTTTTTCTTTGGCACTGTATGATGTTAACCAACCGCTACTATTCTTAACTTTTTGCTTTGTAGCTACTGTCTCGGAGAATGATAGCAAGACATCTGGATGTCCAAAATAAAATTTGTTGTGATTTTAGTTTAGAGCAAAGATGAATTGAAAAAATTACCGAAAACACTATTATTATTATTATTATTATTATTATTATTATTATTATTATCATCATTTTCAGATTAACACTGCAGAATCGCCCTTCTACTTTGTGTGAAGCATATTTGAAAATAAAAAATCGGTAAGTAAATTTTAAAAGAACATTATTTTTTTAAAATAACGATTCAGTGATCATTGTAGTGAATATATTTATATTATTTCTAACTTGAAAAAACGAGTCAGTGTGCAATATTTTTCTAGACCGAGATTTTCTTGAATACATCGCGACGATGAGGCTGAATGTTGACAAGATGAAAACTGTTTTATTAAGGTTATTTTATGCTCGCATAGGTTAATTGTGATTTGATCTATATATATTAAATGTAGATTGTAACTACTGTGCAATGTTTCTATGCCAGGATACATCACAAACTATCACTGTATCATCGAGTATAAAGAGTCAATCATAAAATAGGATTCGAACTTAGATTATTTTTTTTGGCATTATAGCATGCAAACTATTTTTAACGATTTTGATTTTCATTAATTGATTGATTTACTTTATTTCACTTTGTGCTTTTTGGATAATTTGCGATGATGTGGACGAGTGATGATGGGATGAAAATTGATGAATGGACACTCACAAACATTTATGCCCAAGCAAGACTCCTAGCGTCGGAGCGCGATGTGCTAACCACTCGGCCACGGGGTCCGATATTTTAACGATCTTGAATGTTATGCTTTGTAGCTAACTTCCCCGCCTTGAAGAATGGTAACAATGCATGCAAATAATTTTCAAATAAAATTTGTTGCATACAATAATCTGTTTAAATTTATTAGAGTTTTAATTAATTGAACAATGTACCGAAAACACTAATATCATTTATTTATTTTCAGATTATTTGTGCGGTTCAACTTTTCTATTTTGTTTGAAGTGTATTTGATAATACGAAGAGGTAAGTAATTTTTAAACAAGAACTATATATTTTTGTTTTATTTTTTTAATAGATTCAGTTACAGAGTAGTGCATATAATTATTTTTATTACTATGAAAACGAGTGATGTTGCTTCGGAGTTTACTACTGAGCGTATTGAGGGGGCGGTGGAAGATGAAATGTGTTAATTACAGTCACAGTCACAATCGAACAGTTTGTATTACAGTGAGGATTTTTCTTAACTACCCAAGAAGCTAGCGTTAATTGAAAAAGATAGATATTTGTATTTAGCAAAACAGAGAAATTTGAAGAAAATGGCACATTTACGATTCGAACCTAAGATTATTTTTATTTTGATGTGCACCAAGATTTTTTTAATTTTGTTATTTCTTATTTTATGTTATTTTTTTCTGTTATTTTTGGCTAAACGCGACGATGAGTGATGATGTGATTACATATAATACATATAATAATTTTGTCTAAGTAGAGATTCGAACAAGGAACCCTTTTGGCGCGCCAGAATTCTTAAAAATATAATTTTTGTAATTTAATGTCGCTTTTTCTACCGTTGGGTAACCGCGACGGTGAGGATAAATGATGATATGATACAAATGATGAAAGAATACCAATGCAGAAAGCAGGAATCGAACCAAGGATCTTTGGGAATCTGGTTTTTTGGCATAAAGTTATGTGAATATTATATTGTGTCAACAATGTAAATGTATGTACCTTCACGGAAATTTCGAAGAGGGGCCCCTCTGCGGAAATTTTCGTGAGTCTTTTAAGCGTGTGTGGCGCTGTGGTTTCAATTTGCATGCAAATTGAAACCAAATCGCCACACACGCATTATATTTGTTGTGTGTCTGTCCACAAGTGTTAGAAGTTTGATTAGTGATTGTTACTTTGTATCGTTAAACAGGAACTTATTATTCTATGTTTGTAGGAGTTGAAGAAGAAGAAGAAGAAGAAGAAGAAGAAATTTACAACATCCACTGCGTTCTATTGGGATATACTTTATATTCTAACTGCAGAAACGGTCATAATAGAGAAAAGAATGGATCTGCCTATAGAAATTTATGTAAAAATTTTCTCGCAGGTTATTGAAACTGAACCCCTGGAGTCAATTTTTACTCTAAAAACACTTAGTCCAGCATCAGAGATAGCTGTAGAGATGGTATTCTCCGACTACTGCTTTAACAATTTGGGATATCGTATACAAAATATCCAAGACTTTTACAAAGTGGGGAAAGCCCTGGATGATGAACTAGACGTTATAGAGAGGGATCACCTCCCTTTTTTGACCCGATGGACTGAATCATGGTTTATGCGCAATGCTCAAATAGCTGGTTTAGTGACAAAAATCCTGCGTTTGTGTGAGTTGAGAAAATTATGTCAGAAATGGCGAGTGTTTGTGAAGTAGAGAAGTAGTGTGTTTTGATTTCTTAATTATGTCAGAAATTGTGAGTGTTGTAAAAATATGAAGTAATTTCTGATTTCCTGCAATTTGGTTTTCTGACTATTTTGTTTATGCATGTGGTATATAATTTGGTGATTCATCTATATTAACCTCACCCAATATTCAATAAAATATTAAAATATCGGTCTAGAAACACCAAGCACCAGTTCGAATCTTAATTTAAAATGTAGACCCAGTCCTGATTAATCTATCCGAACATAATATAAACTAAAAAACAAAACACTTTCTAATTTTGTCATCATCACCACCACGATTATTCTAATAAAAAAATTAACAAAATACACCAAATTCACAATAAATTTCTTATCTCAAATACACAATGCAATATTAATCAATAAAAAATTGTAACAACTTACTGCAGTTTTATCTGGTATTAATTTACAGATACAAGTCGGCAAATACAGCTTGCGTCTTTTTGAGCTTCTTTCGGAAATGTGACAGCTGGTGACAATCATCTAATTTTATACTGTTGTCGATACAGTGGCTACTTCAACGGCATTGGTGAACAAAATTTTCCGCAATCACATTGTGCATGTTTGTCTCTATTTTTAATCCGACAACAGCAAATTGGGGGAACCTTTATGGAAGAATTCCAGCGTCGGCTAAAATGTAACGCCTATGTGACGTACAAACTTTGGTAGAGTATTTTTTATATATATGTATATATACATAATTCTGTTATATTCTATATTTGTATAATAAATAAAAATAAACTTTTTTAAAATTACACCAACTCTTTCATTTGCTGTGTTGACCTATTCTCTGTAAGGTTTGTATTATTCTGTGATTAATCAATAAAAAGCCTATGCAACGCGTGCGCGCGCGCGCGCGCGCGCGCGTGTGTGTGTGTGTGTGTGTGTGTGTGTGTGTGTGTGTGTGTGTGTGTGTGTGTGTGTGTGTGTGTGTGTCTGTTCACAAGTGTTTAGAAGTTTGATTAGTGATTATTACTTTGTATTGTTAAACAGGAATTTATTATTCTCTGTTTGTAGGAGTTGAAGAAGAAGAAATTTACAACATCCACTGTGTTCTATTGGTATATATTTTATATTATAGCTGCAGAAACGGAGATAATAGAGAAGTTATTTGAACCAAATAGATACTTGTATTTAGCAAAACAGAGAAATTTAAAGAAAATGACACATTTACGATTCGAACCTTAAATGTTTTTTTATTTTTATTTTGATGTGCATCAAGATTTTTTATTTTATGTTATGTTTTTCTGCCATTTTTGGCTAAACGCGACGATGAGTGATGATGTGATTAAAGGATACTTACATATAACATTTTTGTCTAAGTCCAACACCAATTATTTGTCGAGCAGATAACTGAACAGTAAACTCACTCTCGAAGACAAATTTGAAAAGGTCAAATTGTCCCTGGTTCGAGACTCGATGGAGCATTCGCCTACGAACATCTCAATTTCACCTCATATACCTATTTCATATTTTGATAAAAAAAACCGTTGGAACAATTTCTGGGTGTTTTTTTAAGTATGGTAGGGGGAAAATGTTGAGAATGGAAGAGAGTAAAGAAGTGGGTGATGGTTGGAATTGTACATTGAACAAACGTTTCACAAGGTTGAGAATTAAATAGTATCCAAGAATGTTCCAGGGTGTATTAGAATTTTGGAAATCTCTTAGATTATACCCTTCACTGCACTGTTGCTTTTTTTTTTCAGTAGATTCACACAGATCTGCTATAAAGCAATTAAACACAACACAACCCAAAACCTTTGACTAGCAGAAAACTGAACAGTAAACTGACTTTTGACGACAAGTTTGAAAAGCTTAAAGGGGTTCCTGGTTCGATACTCGATGACATTCGCCTACGGACATTTTATATTCCACTTATATGCTTTTTCTTGTACCTTGATAACAAAAACCGTTGGAACAATCTGAAGGATTTAATGGTGATAAGGGAAAACAGTAGGGAGTGAAGGGAAGTAAAAAATGGGCGTGCGTTGGATTTGATCAGAGAACAAACTTTTTTACAACACTGAGCTTGAATTATTATCCGAAAATGTTCCAGGAGGTATTAATTGTTTTTTGGAAATTGAACAGTTTCTACACCTTATGTGATATATTACTACAAATGGGATGATTTGTAATTGAAAAATGTGTCAAGACGGATTTGTTATCACCTGAGTAATATTTGGTGCAAAATGGAGTATTGGCATGCCAAACTGGGAAAGAAATTGCAAAAGGACGCATATCAAGTTTTAGATAAGGTATATTTTGTGATGTCATGTGATCTATGTTTTAGAACTTTTGGATAATGGTGAAGATAAAGGAATAGTGGTAAAGATTGATTGAGTTAGTGTTTTAAGTCCACTTTATGCACAGTAAGGTTAATCGAGACTGGACCTACAGTTTTAAGTGGGATCCGAACCACTATGTGCTTCCACCGGGTATCGAACCCTGGAGACAGAGAAGAATGAAATGAGAAAGAGAGAACACAAACACACACACACACAGAGAGAGAGAGAGAGAGAGAGAGAGAGAGAGAGAAATAGAGAAAGATGAAATAAAAAAGGGAGAACAACACTCACACAGAGAGAGGAGGGGGGAGAGAGAGAGAGAGGTGGAGCTTATATTTTGTATTTTATGCCTCTCTCTCCCCCCTCCTCTCTCTGTGTGAGTGTTGTTCTCCCTTTTTTATTTCATCTTTCTCATTTCATTCTTCTCTGTCTCCAGGGTTCGATACCCGGTGGAAGCACATAGTGGTTCGGATCCCACTTAAAACTGTAGGTCCAGTCTCGATTAACCTTACTGTGCATAAAGTGGACTTAAAACACTAACTCAATCAATCTTTACCACTATTCCTTTATCTTCACCATTATCCAAAAGTTCTAAAACATAGATCACATGACATCACAAAATATACCTTATCTAAAACTTGATATGCGTCCTTTTGCAATTTCTTTCCCAGTTTGGCATGCCAATACTCCATTTTGCACCAAATATTACTCAGGTGATAACAAATCCGTCTTGACACATTTTTCAATTACAAATCATCCCATTTGTAGTAATATATCACATAAGGTGTAGAAACTGTTCAATTTCCAAAAAACAATTAATACCTCCTGGAACATTTTCGGATAATAATTCAAGCTCAGTGTTGTAAAAAAGTTTGTTCTCTGATCAAATCCAACGCACGCCCATTTTTTACTTCCCTTCACTCCCTACTGTTTTCCCTTATCACCATTAAATCCTTCAGATTGTTCCAACGGTTTTTGTTATCAAGGTACAAGAAAAAGCATATAAGTGGAATATAAAATGTCCGTAGGCGAATGTCATCGAGTATCGAACCAGGAACCCCTTTAAGCTTTTCAAACTTGTCGTCAAAAGTCAGTTTACTGTTCAGTTTTCTGCTAGTCAAAGGTTTTGGGTTGTGTTGTGTTTAATTGCTTTATAGCAGATCTGTGTGAATCTACTGAAAAAAAAAAGCAACAGTGCAGTGAAGGGTATAATCTAAGAGATTTCCAAAATTCTAATACACCCTGGAACATTCTTGGATACTATTTAATTCTCAACCTTGTGAAACGTTTGTTCAATGTACAATTCCAACCATCACCCACTTCTTTACTCTCTTCCATTCTCAACATTTTCCCCCTACCATACTTAAAAAAACACCCAGAAATTGTTCCAACGGTTTTTTTTATCAAAATATGAAATAGGTATATGAGGTGAAATTGAGATGTTCGTAGGCGAATGCTCCATCGAGTCTCGAACCAGGGACAATTTGACCTTTTCAAATTTGTCTTCGAGAGTGAGTTTACTGTTCAGTTATCTGCTCGACAAATAATTGGTGTTGGACTTAGACAAAAATGTTATATGTAAGTATCCTTTAATCACATCATCACTCATCGTCGCGTTTAGCCAAAAATGGCAGAAAAACATAACATAAAATAAAAAATCTTGATGCACATCAAAATAAAAATAAAAAAACATTTAAGGTTCGAATCGTAAATGTGTCATTTTCTTTAAATTTCTCTGTTTTGCTAAATACAAGTATCTATTTGGTTCAAATAACTTCTCTATTATCTCCGTTTCTGCAGCTATAATATAAAATATATACCAATAGAACACAGTGGATGTTGTAAATTTCTTCTTCTTCAACTCCTACAAACAGAGAATAATAAATTCCTGTTTAACAATACAAAGTAATAATCACTAATCAAACTTCTGAACACTTGTGAACAGACACACACACACACACACACACACACACATACGTGCATATGCTACCTTGTGGGGACTCTGTTAGTGCACATACACTGTGGGGACCGGGGTAAAGCACAGTCGTAGTCTGATGTGTTTCTTGAAATTATGTGACAAATAACACAGTAAAACTATAAACTCCCGAAAATTAGAGGTAACCTACATTGTGAGCAAATTATACAAGAAAAACGTTTCCTATCCTTGTGGGGACACCAGTACCCACAAGGCCTGTGAAATCAGGTGGCCTCGGGTCCCCACAAGGTCCATTAGATTCATGAAAATTTGCACATACACTCCATACACACGATTGATTCTGTACAGACGCTGTGGGGACCGATGTGTAAATAAGTTTGAAAATGCTACCTTGTTGGTACTTCACAATGAAAGATAGAAAATACTTTTAGTCGGTGTGGATTTTTGCAGTTTTTGTCGGATATGATATTTTTCACAAACAAAATCGTAAATACTTGTCCTGCAGAGAATAAACCACTAGAAAAGAGAAACAGATATTACATGAAATAGGAGATATTTAACGGACACAAGAGCAGTGATAAAATTATTTGGATGAAATTAAATGACTGATAAAGAAAGTTACGAAAATAATTATAATAACGAGTGTTGTGCTATTTTGGGTAGAAAATAAATATTCTTGTTTTGTAAAGTGAAGACAAAAAGTGAAAAGCTACATAGCACGCGGATAAATAATAATAATATCATTTTGTGTGGAAATTCAGCATCATACAGAGAGATGTAGGACTTGAATTTAGCGCCTAAGTGACGAGCACGGTTGTGATCGATTCACGAAAGTTCTGGGTTCGAGTATTTTCTTAAGTGTCCCTTCATCAATGTTATCTAATCGTCACGATTAGCCAAAATAGGCAGAAAAATACGATTCAAAATGTGATATATAAACAAAGTATCTTGAATTCTTCTCACACATTATTTGTGTTTAATTTATATACATTTCAAATCATGCTTTCCTTTAAGTCGAATGTTATTTTATACCTACATTAAATTAATCATTTAAAAAGTGTTTTCACAAGGGATATAACTTCTGATGGAAAAACGAGTAGTGTCCCTACAACGTTATCTTCCATTGCAGAAATATATAGCGCTCTCAAAGGTATAGAAGCGGTCAGACATTTTCCAAGGAGAAGGAGGAGGGGAACAACATGAGCAATGTCAATATAAATTGACAAATTTTAATCAAAGAAGCTAAAATGTAACTTTACAAGTCATAAAATTATCAAAAGTAACTGTTATTATTATTATTGTATTATAATATACACATTACTAATTTATGATAATATATTATTTTTTTATGCATTATTTACTTCCCACAAATTTCATCAATTTACTTTATGTGCTCGCTTGTTTTGAAATAACGAGGTCATGGCTTTGATTTGCGATAGAAATTCTATAGACGTTTAAGAAACTTTTAGCCCACAAGCTTATATTTTTGTTGTAGTTTATTAGTGCCAATGCAAAAGTGAGTAATGTTCCTACAAGTTTGTAATCTTCTGTTGAAGAAGTGTATGATGTCCTCACAAGGTTTATTACTTCTGATGCAAAGGTGAGTAGTGTCCCCACAAGGTTGTTATCTTCTGTTGAACAATTTTATGATGTCCTCACAAGGTTTATTACTTCTGATGCAAAAGTGAGTAGTGTCCCCACAAGGTTGTTACCTTCTGTTGAAGAAGTGTATGATGTCCTCACAAGGCTTATTACTTCCGATACAAAATGAGTAGTGTCCCCATAAGGTTACTATATTCTGTTGAAGAAGTGATATGATGTCCTCACAAGGTTTATTACTTCCGATGCAATGTGAGTAGTGTCCCCACAAGGTTGTTATATTCTGTTGAAGAAGTGTATGATGTCCTCACAAGGTTTATTACTTCTGATGCAAAAGTGAGTAGTGTCCCCACAAGGTTGTTATCTTCTGTTGAAAAAGTGTATGATGTCCTCACAAGGTTTATTACTTCCGATGCAATGTGAGTAGTGTCCCCACAATGTTGTTATCTTCTGTTGAAGAAGTGTATGATGTCCTCACAAGGTTTATTACTTCTCATGCAAAAGTGAGTAGCGTCGTCCCAACGCACACAAGGTTGCTGCCTTCGTTGAAGAATTATAGTGTGCGCTCAAATAATATAGGAGCGCTTAAATTTTTTCCAACAAAGAAGGAGGGGAACATAACTCATGTGCATAATCAATATTTTAGTGAGGAAGCTGAAATGTAACTTTATATGTCAAAATAATAGTAATTGTAACATTTATTGCATATTACTTATTTATGCTAATATACTATTGATTTTGTTTATTTCACTTCGCTTTTCTGCAACTTTGGCTAATTACGAAAATGGGGATGAGTGATGATGTGATAATATTTTATTGTTGCATGCATTATCTACTTCTCACAAATTTGATCAATTTACTTTATGTGCTCTATAATCTCTGGAGCAAGCGAAGGAAAGCAAGTGTCTGCGCAAGTGGTGACGCTAGACGGCTCCACCAATGAACAGGTGAGAGGAAATGGCATTGCGTGAGAGGGAAGACAGTCTGTCGTTACCAGTCTTCATAGCAGCGTGTACTGCTTCTTTCTACCCACTGGATTTTTATTGTTCTCTACGCCCTTAGCCAGGAATTCTTAGAAGGGGAAGGGGGGATGCAAACTTAATCCAAGAGGGGGAAAATTTTTAATATATGGTGTTGGATTGGTGAATTTAGCGGAAGGTATGTGGATACGTAACCATCCTCCCCCCCCCCCCCAGTGCTATAGTCCCAACATTTTCAGAGAGTATACGCTAATTTTAGCCAAACGCTAGGGCAAGATAAAAAATGCTGTTGATGATGGAATATTAATGATGATATACACGTAATTGAATTGGCATAAATGAGGAGTAGAAGAGAAGAGGAGGCATTTTAAAAATACGAAATGCGTATTTCAATGATTGAATTAAAGCACTGGCATACATAGATATTTCTTTAGGAGGGGGCTGCTTTCTAGTAGGAACGGAATACACAATCAAATGTTCCGTAATTAAAATTTTTAACCTTCGATTTGACAGTTGTTCAATGACAGAAATGGCAATCTGGGGTCATTTATAAAGAGTTCGGTTTTTCCCTGAGTTCTTTACGGCGTTCATTTGGAAATGTCGATTTCTCATAATTTCGGACGAGTCTTACGCCAGAGAAAGTAAGGGATGCAGTGCTACATGTTATTGTGTTTTATTTTCTTGTTGATATTGCTTTTGTGAACTGCCTTTTTGTTTACTGTTAATAACTTTAATTATACTTCTAACAATACTAAAAAAGCCGGCCCCGTGGCGGAGAGGTTACCACATCGCACTACGACGCCAGGGGTTCCGGGTTCAAATCCCGGCCTGGGAATGGATGTTTCTAAGTGTCCATCCATCTATTCCATCATATCATCACTTATCCCCATATACGCAAACTCGCCAAGAGTGGCACAAAAGCGAAGTAAAATAAAACAAATCAATAAGAACAGCACTAAAAAAATTAAAACTTGAAAACAATCATCTGAAGACCGCATTGGCTACATTACGCAACAAAGTGATATTCTAGAACTGTTTGTATACCTAAAAAATGTATGTTTTGATACATTTCAACATTTGTCACTAACGATTTGCACAAACTCTTGAATTGAATTAGCCATATCTTCATTTATTTCTGAATGTTAGATAAGGTGATATTTCCCCATACATTGAAGGTTGAAAAACGGCCTAATGTGCCAACGCACCCAAAAATTTTAATTCAATCACTTAATCAATTAAACATTTATTTCCGAGGCTATAACTGATCGATGGTTGACTTTCTCGACATTATGTTCATGATCATGAGAAAGCAGAAATAGCAATTTGACAGTCATAATCTCACTGGAGTAATGGCCAAGTTACATTAAATAAGTAAATTAAACGAAAGTAGATGAAATACGCACTGTAGAAAAGGTAGATCCTAATGAATAAAGTATACCTTCGGCTACAGCCCTGTAGTGCCACCCCCTCCATCCAAGTGACAAGTAACCAGAAAGGGGTGATATCGTGAAACTCCAGCGAACGAAAGAGCCCAAGCAAGATCGAAAAAAAAAGGGTTTGATATTAACATTTATCGGACTGTCAAGGAATACAACGAAAAAGTTTAACATGAATAGGCTACTCGGAACAGGTTCTATTTCGAAATTAAATGTGTCTCCACTGAAAATCGAATCTCAATCTGAGGCATCTTGATTACAGATCGATAATGTTACTTTATATATAGCGTTAATACACATCAGCATTTTTGCACATAACTGATTAAGGGAACCCTTTATAAATCGATTTTCATAATTTTTCCCCTTTATTTTTTAGTACGTAATATTCTTACACATAAGTAAATCTAATAACAACCTGATTGATTGCAATTAAAATTGTTATTGCGTCAGCACTTAGGCTATTTAGTCCCGTTACATTATACGGGGTCTAGCCCCTTACCGTAGTCTCTGAGAACTAAAATCTTCTTTGGGCGTAAGGGGTGAACCTTCCACGTAGTACACCCAATTGTCAACCTCACTTCCACGTTGTGCACCCTGGACTGCATTTTGCAGACTAACGAGGCTCTGGCGTCTGGACCTACGGCCAATATAATCCTCTTAGGAGTGTGTGTGTGTGTTTCCTGTGATTCGTCCTTGTATATGCTGAGTGTCCAGGTAAGGATATTTTAGTCTTCAAACACGGTTTCATATTTGTTACAGTATGAGGGGTGCAAAATAGCCTAAGTGCTGACGCAGCCAAAAAATTTAAATTCAAATTAAAAGATCATCTTTCTTAGTTAAACGTTGGGGCTGTAACTCAGCGCATATATGGGCAAAACATAGAAAAACACACCCGCACTGATGATTATACTGGCCGTAGGTCCAGACGCCAGACCCTCGTTGGCCTGCAACATTACAGTTACCCGGGTGTACAGTCATGTAGAAAATACTTCCCCATACAGCCTTATTACCAATAGGCATGTGGCGGAAGTATTTATTTCCACGACTGTACTACGTGGAAGTGAGGCTGACATATGGGTGCCTTCTCAAAAGGTCAACCTTTACACCCCAAATCTAATTAGAAATCCAATAACACAATTTAAATAACAATGGTTACGTTACTTATACTTGGATGA
Source organism: Lepisma saccharinum (assembly GCF_977018435.1). Lineage (NCBI taxonomy): Eukaryota > Metazoa > Arthropoda > Insecta > Zygentoma > Lepismatidae > Lepisma > Lepisma saccharinum. The sequence continues at coordinate 81,710,408 of NC_139241.1, read as the reverse complement.
ATACTATGAAAATATGTAATGCATTCTTTTTTTGTCCTCGCTGAAATATGGGTTTCTTAGTCTAATTCAGATCCTTTTCCCTACAAAGGGAGACTCTTTCATCAGTACTGGCAATGTAGGCCTGCTGGGTATGGTTGTCTTTTTGCAAGATATTGTGTACATTATTAGAAAAGTATTATTTTGTTATTGAAATACATTTGTGTGACGTAGGACAAAGAAATAGGATCCCCGTGATTAACCAATGGTTTTATATTAAGTTTCATGGACATTTTGTATGCCTTTACATTATGAAAAAAACAAATCTTCCTTAACAGACCGGTATCCAGGAGAGGCGCCATGGGGCCATTCTAATCATAGAATTATCATGGCTGTTCGACGGTACTGCTATAAGAAAATTGAAGGAAATTTGAAATCATTGATAATTTGCGGAACATTGTACTTACTATTAGAATACTTCTGACAATTGAATCCAATCAGAGCAAGACCATTAAAATATGTACCAACTGAGGTACCGAAAATCGGGAAGCCATCCCGAAATCTGGATCTCAAGGGATTTTTCCCCCAACACTGGTATGGTATTGCGGAATCACGCACATCTTTATAAATCAACAAATCAATAAGTGTCTTTGTTACATTGCTAGAGCAATTTAGGATAAAATTGTAAAGATCAGTGAGAATATATAGTAGGAATGTATTCGATATTTTTCACAGGGGGGGGGGGGCAAAGCCAGTTCTCAGGTAGGGCAGTTGCCTCACCTACCCCTCTAGCTACGGGCCTGCCCTTCTCTGACGCGATGCACAGTTTTGCTCCACTTGCGTCATGTGATGCATTTGTGGTGTGTCTCTTTTACGATTAAAAAATATATTTTAACCAATTGCATCAAATATGAATCTTATTCTTCGCAAAGACCTGATGCGTTCTGGTGCATGAATTACTATGATACATTTATTTTTCTGTGTGTAGCCTTTTCCACATATATTCTGGCTACAAAAATCCGCTATGTCAGTGTTATATCTAAGGATAAGGCAACTGTGAATTAATTATGGAGGTGAAACAATCATGATTTTAACCAATATCGTTGTTTACGCTTTGAAACATTCCTTCCACTGCAACTGCTTACTCATGATATCCGATTACGTGTAAACATGTTGAAGGGAAAGAACGGCGCCACATATCACAGATGAAGAAGGAAGTTCAGCCACAGTGAAAGATCTCGTGGGTAATCGAGTCGAAAGCAGGTTACAATGATTTTTTTTTAATGCAAATGCCATTTTTGTCTTCGGTTCGTCCATTCGGCACTACGAACATTCAAAAGAGGCCGCTTTTATGACATTGCTTTCTGTGTTGAAACCGCGCGTGCTAGTGGTGCAAGTAACACATATTCTGACAAAAAAAAACAACAACGTGATCAGAACATCGAGCCTTCGGTTAGCAGAACCGACATTTTAATTGTTTCAAGTAGTGTTTGGCGACATATCGCCCAGACGATAATACCGCAATTTTGAAAATACTATTGTCCAGACGATATCAACTACACGATATTACGTCACGATATTTTTGCGATATATATAGTTCGAGAGGTAGACGATACCGACAAATATCGTATCGTATCCTCTGTGACTATATTTTATTGACAATATATCGGGATATCAAATTTACGATAACGTCGATTCCTAGTTTCAAGTCCAATTTATGCACAGACATTAATCGGCCGGCCTCTGCGTCGGATACGCTGTTTGTTTATTAAATTCCACGTCATTCGACGTTACGGTTTAATTATAATGACGGGGATGACTGACGAACTCAGGAACATGGTGATTGAACAAACACAATGACGAGGGTTCGAAAATGGGACCTCTGACATACTACCAGCCGCAAAATGATTTTTTAACTTATCAAGAGAAACGTCTGGTAACCCAACGGAAAGCAGGCTACAGTTTGCGGGATCCAGAAATCCTGTCCCGGTCCAAACTTCGGGAAATGATTTCCCTTCTTTCGGGATTTCCGATAGGTTAGGAATTTGAAATGATCGCGATGTAAGAATTCGGGATATATCAGAGTGTTCTTTACTGCAAGTAAGGGAAATCTAGAAATGGCATCACAATCCCAAAAAGAATATATTTGGGGACAAAATGTTCGTCGAACTCAATAATTTCAGGAGTGTCTGGAAATTCTGAACATTGCCCATCCCTAAAATTTCCTGATTTGGTTTGGAAATACGTGAAATTTTCTGTCCTGAATGTGGAATAGTTTTCCTTACCGTCTCGATCCCGTCCCGTACCAATTGGGGAAGGGAGGGAGGATCGCAGGGGAGCAGGGGAGCACTACCTGAGATGTCTGGGAACACTTAATATAATTTCAATAGTGAAATTGTTGCGTGAAAACATGGACAAGGTGTGTCTTCAAGACCCAGAGTTGGTGGTCTCTAATATTTGAGTTTTTGTTTTAAGCCCACTTTATGAACAGATAGGCTAATCGGAACTTGACCGACAGTTTTTAGTGGGATCCGAAGCATTGTGTGCCTACGCTGACTACCGAACCCGAATCACCTTCATTACAAGGACATGCCATTACCACTAAGCCATAGGGTAGGCCCTAGTCTCCGACATGAGCATCGTGAAGAAATACAAATAGACGCTGAACTGTTCATAAAAAAATTGATAGATGTGTATGGAAAGGAAGCAAGTCGAAACCAGTTTCTATCTAAATATTGGACTCAAGTCTGAACTTAGCAACAACACCACCGTATTTTCAATTCAATTTAAATTTTATGATTTGTAAAACAACGACAATAATAATAATAATAATAATAATAATAATAATAAATGTAAAGGTGATTTTGTATGACTGACGGGCAAGATATGAAATCTTACCCTGCCCCTTAGTGCTCGAAATAAAAATGCTTTGCCCAGTTTGGGGATGCTTGTAGTTGTATGGAGCAATTCTGAGAAATGCTGAAGGTGGAGGAATGCCTATGTAAATTATCCCTGTAGTGGGTGCTTTGTGAGAATTATCTTAACTGAGGATAGCATTACTGTATGTTTCCTCACTTTGAGCACTGCTGCTCCCCCTGAGGAAAAAATCTTGGGGACGGCCTTTTATGTTAATATCACAAACCATCTCATAAGAAGAAAATATCGAAGAACGCACGCAAAATGCCGGCGCTCGGGGGAGGGTAACCGTGGGTAAGGTGCCAGAATATCTAGCTGCGGGGATGATTACATATTTCATTATTGACAATGTAATTGTGATTGGAAAAAAGGAACTCGTTGGATGCATTACTGGTATTAAATATCTGAATTCAAAACACCTGAAAAAATTGTACGTGGATCGAACTCAGAAAGAAACCCATTGGAATGAAAGTGGCGACAGGTGAGCTGCATTCGCGATCTTTCGTTGCTGATCAGTTAATGTCGACAAATAAAGTCAAGGTCGACAGATTCAGGGTCGCGTGAGTGTGTGCAGCGAAACGTGAACTGCTGACCTGTCACCTATGATGTAAGCGCTCTCTTTTTGATAGGAGTGTTTGGGACTGATTACGTCAGGGAAAAGGATATCCTTACTCTAACTTAGCTGATGTGTAGGTGTGAAGTATCAACTAGCAATGAAGTTGATGGCAACCAGAATCACTTGTTGTGTGTACGTAGAGGTTCAATTATGCACACGTGTAAATACTTCATGAATTAATTATTATGGTTGATTTGGTGTTTTAAGTCCACTTTATGCACAATAAGGCTAATCGGAATTGAACCTACAGCTGAAAAGTGTGACCCGCACCACTGTGTGTGCCTCCACCGGGTATCGAACCAGGGACCCCTTGATTACAAGACAACGACCCTACCACTGCGCCATCGAGGAAGCCGAATTAAATATTATCATGAGGATTCATAACAACAACTATTTAATAGCCAACTTAATGACCCTATTTCCAAGATGTCTCAACTTACAATTTTACATTAAACAACTTCTCGAACAAGTGAATGTCGATGCTAAATTATGATGTAACACAATTCAAACAAGTTTCACATGTAGCAGTTTGCTTCTTCCTTGCTCAATGCATTCAACTTAAATTGATAATGTGTACCAGGTGGTTAACCGTGGCGGCAAACTAAGAGAGTGATGGAGAAAGTGATAAGAAAATGAGAAGCGTTTGTCTCAAGTGACGGTGGAAAGTCACGGAGAAACATATAGTTAACGTCCACTGAGACGCGGAAACAGATCTTCTGTTGTCTGCTTCTATTGAAATCAAATGGTGGAACGCCCACTACAGGGAAACACGCGGAACCGAAGCGGGAATTTCCGTACCAGAAGTCTGCAGGTTATCTTAAAGACTCACGCCCACTGACACGCCGGAAACGCGTCTGTTGCGTTCTGCTGCCGTTTACAAGCTTCTCATTAGGCGTTAAGCTTAACTCGTGTAATTACAACGGATTATTTCAAAAAATGAGTCCGTTTTCTTAGACTTTAAAAGTTAACATGGGTTCTGACAGACCCGAGTGAAATTTAATGAGCTACAGTGAGTCTAAATTGTCTTGGCGTCCCTCGGACCCACATTACCATTTGAGTTACACTTCTTGACACAAATGCCTCTGCCTTTTATACCACAGAAGTCGAGATGAGTTGAACTTTAAGTTTTGAAAGTGAAAGTAATTAGAAGATATTAACTAACTTTCTGGCATTTCTAAAGTGTAAAGTGCGTGCATCCCGTTGTAATCGAGGGATCCCGGGTTAATCTGCGTTCTCTGGTATTTAAGAGTCACAGTGAGTCAATAGTTGAATGGTGAATAAAAATAACACGATTGCAAGATCGAATTCTGTCAGACGGGAGAACGGATCACTTTTTGATGGCTTGTCCACACCAGAATCCAAAGAAAGCCAAGCACATCTGGAGTACGCCATCATACTTGCAAGGTAAAGCACTCGAAAATATAAATATGTGTCAGATGTTTAACATTTCTTTGCAAAAATGGCCATGACCATTATTTGCAGTAACAATAAGATGATAGAAATATCCTAACCCTGTTTTTCCTAGGCCTATTTGAGATTGATTGCTTGATAATAGGCTATTTTACAACGTTTTTCCACTTTTGGCTAATCGCGAGAATGAGTATGAGTGATGATTTTATGAAATTGATGAAGATACACTCACAATGATAAATCATCACAAGGACCAGAGCGTAATTCTTGCCCGGGACCCCTGGTGTCGTAACGTATTGTGGTAACCACTCCGCCACGAAGGTCCGCTTCAAGGCCTTCCGTGAATTGAAATTGGTTTATTTTGGGAATCTCGCACACAGTATAGTGTTACAAGTACAGACTTTTACAAGAAAGTTCTCTTTTGTTTGGTACAATAATACAGAATCTTTTACAAACATACTCTTATCGCATAAATTCCAAAAAATATATATACAGTGGCGTGCCAAAAATGGTTGGTGGAGGATATCATAGCCCCCTTTTGCCCAGTAAAAAGAATGTCAAAGGCAGGAAAAGGTGGCAAAATGATGGCTGACTATTAAAAAATGCACATGTCCCCCTCCCCCATTTCAGAGTTCTTGGTACGCCACTGTATGTAGAGTTAGGTAGAGTTTAGTTTTTAAACCCTCTTTATGCACATAAAGGCTTATCGAGACTGGTGACTTGCACTTTAAAGTGGAATCCGAACAACTTGTACCTCCACCTTGCATCAAATCCGGGACCCGTTGATTAGAAAGAGGTGGCATTAATACTACGCTACCCATCAAAGAAAGAAAAACTGTCCCAGACACGAACTGTTCCATTTGGAACAAAGAGGGAGAGGAGAAAGGGCAGTTCCTCTTTCCGATATGGGAGGAAGTGTGATAATTTACATTGACATTTATTTCTTAACATTTTGAAAAACATTTTCTCAAAAATGGGAGAAGACCATATTGACTTTTCATTCTCATGTGTTAGTACATACATTCAGCTACAAGATGTTATACCGAGTTTTCTCCTTCCCTTTTGCTGTTTTGAGATAACTCTAATTCTAAAGTTTCCGATTTTGCAAATCTTTTGTATTTAAAGGGTTATATCTGCTAACAGCGTCAATATCGAAGTAATTTACTATTTCAGGAATCTTGTTCTAATAGTAAGCTTCTATGTCTAGTAAACAAAATTTTGGGTAGTGTTGCTTAACCAAGATATTAAGGGCCGAAATCAGTCAAAAACTGTATTTTGGACTCTCTTTGTTGCCACATAACAATGGAAAGCAACAATGCCCCATCAAAACGCTTGAATGTATGTACTATATCAAAATAGAAGTTCAGGTTGTTGTTGCTTTCCAAAAGATATAGTACTCCGAACTTACCATGCTTCACTTTCACGAAAAATGAACTGTGATACCTTGAATTTTGACATTTTCTATACGGGAGGGAAAATTGTTTTAGGGTATGAAATTGCACAATATTCATTTCTCACGACATTCTTCAAGATATAAAAAAAGGAACAAAAAATGTAAAGTGCACCCCTGTGCTATGCACCACGCCACGAAGGCGTATAGGGGGTGTGGGGTTAGAGTCCCACACTTTCTTGGTCACGGTCGAAGGTGGGGGTGATGTGATACTGATCAGCATCACACCCCTGGCCGCCTTTACCCTCCAGAGTTTCCTCCAGGTACCCACTTTGTACGACGCTGGGTGGGCGCATTAGCGGTTTGAACAGGTGGAAAAAAATCACGTTTCTCCCTCCCCGGGGATCGAACCCGGGTCTCTCGCATGGTAAGTAAGCGAAACAAAAAATATAACTACCTCACTTTGTTCGAATTTCAAAATAATGATAAGCTGTAGTAGTTAATTAATTATGAAAAACACACAAGGGCCAGAAGCTGAATTGACATAAGTGGAAACAATTCTTAAAACAATAATGACGAAAGAAGCACAACAGTTGCTGATCTTTGTAGAGACCGCTGCCAACACTAAAGTAAATGTGGCTTTAATGTCACATTAGGATTAATGGCTTGCTTACCTGTTGTATGTCTCACTTCGAAAGTGTTCTACGCTGAATATGACATGGTTTAACAAGTAATAATGTAATATATGGGTTCGTATTCGTAACAATAAGAGTTCGGTTCATCATGGTTGGTTGGTTGATTTGTTGTTTTAAGTCCACTTTATGCACAGTAAGGCTAATTGGGACTGGACCTACAGTTTAAAGTGGGATCCGAACCACTTGTGCCTCCACCGGGTATCGATTACAAGGAGAGGACGCTACCACTGCGCCATCGGGGAGGCAATGGTTCATCATGGGTTTTCATCATGGGTTTTGAACAAGGGTGCTGCAGTGGATCCTGGCAGCGCTCCTGATTCTAAGTAAACCCAAACTCATACACGAAGAAAGCTATCGAATTAGTAACACCGAAAACGTGACCAAATTTATAATGCCAAGTTCATACTTAATGCCAGTCTTACCTACCTACAAGTTTCTTGTGAACACTTTAATACGTGTAAAATATCAGGACTATGCCATGAAAACTTGAGTGGAAAACAGCCTTCTGTTGTCTCGGCACGGTGAGGTTGTCAGTTTCAGAATGGTGTCCTTCCTTAATCCACAAAGCTACATACTTTTGGCCAGAAAAATCTTATGACTGGACCATTAATGGACAAATGATTTTTCAATCGTGTCTGTTATATAGCTAAGACTAGAGTACTTTCGACGTGGCCTTTGGCCACGTCTTGTACGCTCACATGCGTGACCTTCGGCCACGTTGTGGGCGTAATCTTATTATGCTAGTAGATGGGGCAAAATGTCTGCATGTTGTATTGGATGAAGGGAACAAGTGTATATGTTCGCTAATTTGAAAAGTTTAGAAAGTAACTTTATGTGTGTATGGGCTCTAATAAGGTACAAATATTCAAAATTGTATTGTTTAATTTCTTAATAATAAAATGAGTAAGTAATAGCCGTTTCAAGATAATTAGTTGGATGTTTTGCATAAACGAATTCATTAGCGACACTAAATTGAAAATGCAATATTTACGTCTTTTGTCATTTTCACATTTTTAAAGGTAATTGGATAATAATTGTTTTCCTTCATTCCCCTCAAATTCCTACCTTGCATCTGTAATAAATTCTGACGCTCGTATTTTGAAATTTGAAAAGTCTAGCATAATTCCCTTACAGTAGTTTTTGGAGTAAAAATAAACTTTCTTTTAAGTTCTCTAACAACGACCGTTTCCTTGGACAACATCAGGCACGGCAAACTATAAAGTATTGTGTTATTATACTCCTAAACATTTAGTTAAAACAAGCGCGATGTAGATATTCTCGCATTGAGTATAACAATGCATACGTAATTGTGTCTGGGCTGAAACTTCTTCTTGTGTAGACGCCAACCTTGTTTGAGCCACTTTTTCAAAGCCAGGAGTTGATTCATCTGTGTGTTGTAGATCTGTGAGAAATATAATGTATCTCGACAATTAAGAATTGAAGGAAACAATGTGTGCTGCAAAAAATGCCCGTGGCAACGGTTGCTAAGGACGTGAAAAAAGGGCATTTTCACCCTTAAGGAAGGGCCGATTGAGCGATTTCTTAATTTTCTCGGCCTTTTGGGACGATTTCATGGGTGGTCGTAATCGGGCATTTTTTGCCTCCGGGGCTTCCTTCATGGAGAACATTTATGTCAGTGAGTCAGTGGGATTGGGGCTATATAACGTTATATATTGGACAAGGAATACTACATATATTCTTTCAATTCCATTTTCATTTAGAAGGATAAAAAACACCCTGGCATGGATAATAACAACTTTCTTTTGCAGGGTATAAAATTTATTGCGGCGGAGAAATCCCCGGCATCCTCACCACCCCCGTTAATTCGCACACTCCGAAACTCATTTAAAAACCTTCATAAAATTCCACTCTTTTTCCCCCCTGTATAAAATTCCACTCTTTACCCCCTGTCTTAAAACATCCCCCCAACCTTCGTTTTATTACTAACACAAAATATAAAGTGTTCCCCTGTGCTTTGCACAACGCCATGAAGGCGTATACAGGGTGTGGAGTTAGGACCCCACACTTTCTTGATCATGGCCGAAGGTGGGGCTGATGTGATCAGCACCACACCCCTATCCGCCTTTACTCCACAGAGTTTCCTACAGATACCCACTTTATACGACGCTGGGTGTGTGCCGGAGCCGCTTGAACAGGTGGATAAAATCCCGGTTTCCCCGCCGGAGATCGGACCGAGTCTCTCGCATAGTAATGAGACGCTAGCTTAGCAACCGCAGCTATTATACTATCATACAGATGCCATTACTTTTATTCAATTAGCCGACCCCAGTGGCGGAGTGGTTAGCACATCGCGCTACGACGCCATGGGTCGCGGGTTTCGAATTCCGGGCCTGGACATGAATGTTTGTGAGTGTCCATTCATCCATTTCATCATATCATCACTCATTCCCATCTTTGCAAATGAGCTAACAGTGGCACAAAAAGCGAAGTAAAATAAAGCAAATCAATCAATCAATCAATGCGGCAACTTTCTAACATTCTCATGAATTTCACAGGGCCTCCCCATGGTGCAGTGGTATCGTCGTCGCCTTGTAATCAAGGGGTCCCGGGTTCGATACCCGGTGGAGGCACAAGTGGTTCGGATCCCACTTTAAACTGTACGTCCAGTCCCGATTAGCCTTACTGTGCATAAAGTGGACTTAAAAAACAACATATCAATATCATGAATTTCACCTGATTAATTTTGTGAATAGAAGGTAGCATTGGTGTTATCGAGAAGTAGGTCTGTAGGGACTTCATTCTATGTGTCCTCTTCTCTATTAGAATCGACAAAACGAAAGATGTTTAATCTTTTGTGTATTGGAATTCAATAAAGTCCCAAAACGTGTAATTTGGTGTGCGAGAGGACGCGTTGAACATAAATTTCTCTCGTCAAAATGTTCTCTTTTGGTTCCTTCCGTTAGTCAATTATCCAAACAATAAATTCCTTCTATTTGATCGGAAACTGTTGGACATTCAAATATAACATTTTGTGTACTGAAAGTTGTATTACATGATATGGTATTATAACATATTTTATGTCTCGCTCAATCTGTGTCTTCAAATGTGA